>NC_090646.1:182295600-182619767 GCF_040937935.1 Hyperolius riggenbachi
CCGCTGATTGGCCGGGGATCGCCGATCTGCCTTACGGCGCTTCTGCGCAGCAGCGCCGTACAATGTAAACAAAGCAGATTTTTTCTGCTTGTGTTTACATTTAGCCTGCGAGCCGCGATCGGCGGCCCGCAGGCTATTCACGGAGCCCCCCGCCGTGAATTGACAGGAAGCAGCCGCTCGCGCGAGCGGCTGCTTCCTGATTAATTAGCCTGCAGCCGGCGTCGCTGGTCCTGCAGCTGCCACTTTGCCGACGCGCGGTATGAGTGCGCCGTCGGCAAGTGGTTAAAGTAAATAAGAAAAAAAAATCATAATTTCTCAGTTTTCAGCTAATATAGTTTTAAACTAAAACATGCTACTGTAATTAAAGGGAACCAGAGACGCCAGACTTGTAAAAAGAAAAAAGATTTTATACATATCTGGGGCTTCTTCCAGCCCCATAAGCCTGCATCGCTCCCACGCCGCCATCCTCCGCTTCCTGGATCCGCCGGTACCGGGTCCCGTCACTTCCGGCGGACGCGGCCAACTGTCCGCATGAGCTGGGGCTCCCTCCATACCCTTACGCGTGCGGCTGCGCAGTATACAGCCGCACGCGTAAGGGTATGCCGGGAGCCCCTGTGATGCGGACAATTGGCCGCGTGCTGCCGCCGACTGGCTGACTGGCCGAAACTATGGGACCCGGTACCGCCGGATACAGGAAGCGGAGGATGGCGGTGTGGGAGCGATCCGTGTGTATGGGGCTGGAGGAAGCCCCAGGTATGTATAAAATCTTTTTTCTGGGGCCTCTGGTTCCCTTTAAAAGTCACACATTTTATTTTTTTTGTACAGCGCCATGAAATATGTTGTCGCTTTATAAATTATTAATAATAATAATAATAATCATTCTAAAAAGTACAGATTAAGGGTCAATGTTGGAACAGTACAGAACGTGAGGCTATGGTCCGAAGACCCCTCTACAGGACAAGATCACATGCATTATAGTATTTATGGCAATGAACTGTACTGTTGTGTAAGAAGTGTCAGAGTACAGTACAGTATCTCACAACTCGCACCTGTTTGTAAATATTTTATTACATCTTTTCATGGGACTACACTGAACATATGACACTTATATACAATGTAAGGCAGTCAGTGTACAGCTTTTGTAACAGTGTAGATGTTCTTTCCGATCAAAATAACACTACACAACCATTAATGTCTAAAGCGCTGGCAACAAAAGTGAGTACAGCCCTAAGTAAAGAATGTAAAAATTCTGCCCAATTAGACATCTTCCCTCCCTGGGGTCATGTTACTCATTATTGTTACAAGGTCTAAGGCAGGGCTGCCCAATAGGTCGATCGCGATCTACCAGTAGATCGCGACCGCCTGAATGGTAGATCGTGGCCTCATGGCCACGTCCCATTGAATTTTGCTGATCTCACGAGGAGAGAGGCGCGGCTGAGAGGCCAGGGGCGGCTCTGCCATGACACATTGTCATGGATGGGGGCGTGGTGCTGGAAGAAAAACTTCCTCCTCAACGCACGCAGCCCACCGGAGCCTCCCTCAGCCGCCGAAATGGCTTATCTGTCCTCCAGGCAGCTGCGGCTGAGGGGGTGAAGAGCAGGAGGCCACCGCTGGAGCTGGATGGAGGTAAGTTGCGTGTACCGGGGCTCCTATACCCAGCTAACCTATACTAAGGGCTCCTATACTCAGCTAACCTATACTAAGGGCACATACACCCAGCTAACCTATACTAAGGGCTCCTATACCCAGCTAACCTATACTAAGGGCACATACACCCAGCTTACCTATACTAAGGGCTCCTATACCCAGCTAACCTATACTAAGGGCACATATACCCGGCTAACCTATACTAAGGGCTCCTATACCCAGCTAACCTATACTAAGGGCACATACACCCAGCTAACCTATACTAAGGGCTCCTATACCCAGCTAACCTATACTAAGGGCACATACACCCAGCTTACCTATACTAAGGGCTCCTATACCCAGCTAACCTATACTAAGGGCACATATACCCGGCTAACCTATATTAAGGGCTCCTATACCCAGCTAACCTATGCTAAGGGCACATACACCCAGCTAACCTATACTAAGGGCTCCTATACCCAGCTAACCTATACTAAGGGCACATATACCTGGCTAACCTGTACTAAGGGCACGTATATCCAGCTAACCTGTACTAAGGGCACACACACCCAGATAACCTATACTAAGGGCACATACACCCAGCTAACCTATACTAAGGGCACAGATACCTGGGTAACCTATACTAAGGGCACACATCCCCAGCTAACCTATACTAAGGGCACAGATACCTGGCTAACCTATACTAAGGGCACACACACCCAGCTAACCTGTACTAAGGGCACACACACAGCTAACCTATACTAAGGGCACATACACCCAGCTAACTTATACTAAGGGCACATATACCTGGCTAACTTATAATAAGGGCACACATACCCAGCTAACCTGTACTAATGGCACACACACCCAGCTAACCTGTACTAAGGGCACACACACCCAGCTAACCTATACTAAGGGCACATACACCCAGCTAACCTATACTGATTGGACCTATACCTAACTACTTTTCCGGGGGTGGGGGGGGAGGGTGCAGTGCATTTTAAAACGTCGGTAGATCTCCTGGCATCGGCGAACTTTAAAGTAGCTCGCGGGCCAAAAAGTGTGGGCATCCCTGGTCTAAGGTGTAAATGGGGAGCAGGTGTGTAATGCACACACAATGCACTTAAATGCACTTGTCAGGATAATTTCTGACATGTCCGATTTGCTCGCGATCGATAACGGTATCAATTTTGTGCAGTAGTGATCTGAAAATGAATCCTGATATCAATCGGGAGCAGATTGGACATATTGGAAGTTATCAATTTGACCCTTCGATCTGACAGGAAATTGCATCATGTGCACCTAGCATTAAATTTGGTGTTAACACTCTCAAACACTCTCATATTGTTCACTGGAAGTGACAAAAACACTTCCTTTGAGTCACTCTGCAAATCAGACCCTCTCCGCAAAGGCACGTTGACTTTTTTATATTCTATCCTAAAACAAGATCTTACAAAGGATAATTCGAGGTCTATGAAATTACAGGAGAAAGATCTTGGTTGTACCTTAGACAATGAACTATGGTCCCAGTGTGTAGAGATACTGGGTAAGAGAAGTTTGCAGAGGACTCATATGGAGGTTTCTCTTCAAGTGGTACATAGGACGTATCTTGTCCCCTCAAGGATTCATTGCTTGTACTCCTCATTTGTTTCAGAGGCTGTAAGGTGGAAGGCACATTTCTTCATACTTGGTGGTCATGCCCGGTGTTAAAATATGGTCAAAATTGCAGGGTGCTGTTGGAAAAATGTTCAAAATATCCCTCACTAAAGACCCCAAATTGAACATGCCCGGCACAAGTTCATTGGTTCACTTTCTGGAAGCAGCCACCAAGACATACTGTATATTGCCTCCCAATAGCGACAGAGGGATCTCCATTTTAAGCGTGTGCTAGACAAAGTACATAGCATAATGTTGAATGAGCGTCTTAACGCCACAATTTCAAAGGGTTTGGGAGCACTGGGTGCCTTGGATCTGCTGAGTAACATAGATGTATGTTGTTTTGATAATTTACTATCTGGATAGTGTACTGGTTAAGAGCTCTGCCTCTGACACAGGAGATCAGGGTTTGAATCTCGACTCTTCCTGTTCAGTTAGCCAGCACCCATTCAGTGAGGAAATCTTGGGCAAAACTCCCTAACACTGCTCCTGGCTATAAAGCACGCTCTAGTGGTTGCAGCTCTGGTGCTTTGAGTCTGCGCCAGGAGAAAAGCGTGATATACCGTAAATGTTCAGTGTCTACAATAGCGATTATTATCACTACTATGATATGTGATCAATATACTCCTTTGTTTGAGTGAGATGTTAACCCACGAATGCTACTGTTAGCCACTGTTTTTACTATGTTCTATATTGTGCTATCTTTGTATAAGATTGTTTGAAACTTATAAATGAATATAAGGAACAGCTTACAGCTCCAAGATGTGTTTGTTCTTTGGTTCAGATCTCACTGTGGGCATGATAAGACTACAGCAAGCATTCTGCAGGTTATAATGTGCAAAACTGTTTCATAACTTGAAGAATGCTATGGTAATTTGTTCATTAACGCACCTGCTATCCAGAAACTGCAGAAAGTACATTTGGATAAGGTCACCCGTTACACTATCAATGAGATGTGAACATGCCCATACAATTGTACGGACAGTGTGTTCACATTCAGCATCGCAGCGCGAAGCAACAGCGTACATAGTGTGAATGCAGGGCTCATTTCCATCTGCACGATTTTAGCTGCACTTTTGGAGACACAACTAGTGCAAGATTGCAGGGACATCAGAAAGTACTGCACTGTGTGATGTTTCCATACATGCAGTGTGAGTCACTGTGGAATCACAACGCATGGTTGCACACATTTTTTGCTCAGCAAACCCGCTCATTATTATAAATGAATTAGATTGCAGGCGCATCTGGGAGAATCACGATGCAATGCAGAATCGTGCAGCACCATGGCTACCTGAGCTGTGCGCAGAATGAGAGTGGAAATGAGGCCAAGGGATAACAACCTAGGAAATTATTCACATGAGACTGTGAAAGGATAAACATTTTTTCTGTTAATTCACACATAGGGCCTGTGCATTTTACAGCAGCACAGTAAACTGTACCTGTAGCAAAAAAAAAAAGTGTCCCTAGAGGGTATTTTTCTCAGGAGAGAGAAGCCTCTGGATCCTAAAGACGCTCCCCTCATACTCCTCCGCAGCTCAGTTTCAGCGCTGGGACTCCTGAAAAAGAGCCTGTCGATGCTTGTCCACAGCTTGCGCAGGCGCACTCGCACCGTCCCGCTTGGCTTTCTTTGGAAAATGCTGTGCTGGATCAGATCTGCGCTACTGTGCAGATGTGAGCTTTCTTTGCCTGCGACGGCAAGAGCGGGCCTGCGCAGTAGCACAGACCTGATCGGACTCGGCTATTTCTGCCAGAGCATGAGCGGGATGCTGCTACTGCGCATGCACAGGGATGCCACACTTCAGGGGTCCCAGCACTAGAGCCGCTGACATATGTGGACAGAGGAAGCCTCTTTAGAATGCAGAAGCCCCTCCCGAGGTACTCAGATTTACTTTAACTCCTTCAGTACCAGTACCAGCGGTTTCTGGCCTGTTAACCTCCTTGGTGGTAACCCCGAACGTAGTTCGGGGTAAGCCGCGCAGGAGGTTTTCTCCGGCCCTGCTGGGCCGATTTGTTTAATTTTTTTTTTTTGCTGAACACAGCTAGCAAAGCACACCGATCGCTGCCGCCTCGTGCTCGATCGCCGCTATCCGTCGCGCCGTGCGCCCCCCCAGACCCCGTGCGCTGCCTGGCCAATCAGTGCCAGGCAGCGCTGAGGGGTGGTTCGGGACTCCCAATGACGTCCCGATGTCGGTGACATCGGTGACGTCATCCTGCCTTGTCGCCATGGCAATGAACGGGATTTCCTGATCAGAGATCGCCGAAGGCGATCGAAGCGGGCGGGGGGATGCCGCTGAGCAGCGGCTATCATGTAGCGAGCCCTGGGCTCGCTACATGATATAATAATTAAAAAAAAAAAAACTGCTGCGCTGCCTCCTGTCGGATTTTTTTATACCGCCAGGAGGGTTAAGGACCAGAGACCGCTGGCACCAAAAACTGTCTACTTCTGCCGAATCACCGCTTCCACCGTACACCCTGTACATCCGTCATCTCACTATGATGGCAGAGCTCTATGAGCTGGTCAGGAGCTGCTTTCATTGGCTCCTGATCATGTAATCAATGTATCCAATGGGATTCGCTCACATTGATGACAGGGTCAGGGTCAATTAAATCGGCACTTGACCGACTCACAGAGCTCTGCTGTCAGAGATGGCAGAGCAGTGAGCTGCGGCAGAGAGACAGCAACGAGATCAGCAGGAGCGACGAGAGTGGCAAGAATGCGCAGTGGTGAGGAGGTGAAATCTACGCCCTGGCAGGAATAACAGCCTCCAAACATGATGTAGATTTCAATCACTGCCGTCTGGAAGTGGTTAGTGATACATATGCTGAAAAAAAAACAGTTGCACAGATATACATAAGTGCGCTCAGTTCCTTATAGTTATTATTATTTGTTATTGCATATTTATATAGTGCTGAGATCTTCTGCAGTGCTTCACTGAGTGCTTGCTTATGTCACTATGTCATTTAGGCTAGCTTTCATCTACACCAGATACACAACGGTGAGTTTACAGCATATCCTGAGTGGATACGCTGTGCCCCATCACGTGTCTGTCGACACATATTCACACTACTCATTGTCATCCGGTCCACTGCTGTTTAGGGAGGATGGTCATTGGTTTACTGAGTGGTGGACCAATGAGAATCCTCGCCATTGCTAGGGAAGATTCTTTTTGTTTGTTTTTTCAATCCAATAAGAGCCTGATCTGTATCTGTATACCAGCCGAGCGCCCCATGCAGTGGAGCCAAGTGACAGTGGCAGGGGACTCTAGATGATCGAAGACAGGTGAGTAGTGCAGGAATGTATGCGATGACCAGCCTAGAGAGAACAGCCATTGATCGTTTTTATAAGCTTGTATCGATTCCATTGGCATCTGCTTTGTTGTCAATCCCGGAATTATCGTACACGTTCCAAATTTGCATTCTGCTTACTGCAGTGGAGCAAATGGATACAAACATAGTACAGACCACTGTGCCCTATCAGGCCTTCATGAGTGAATGTTATTTTCAACATGTTTGTCCTGTTTTTTGGTTATACAACGTGAAGGTTGTTGGCTGAGCACACATGTGTGCCTCTAATGAGAGCGTGTAGTGAAGGGAGGTTCTGTTTGTGGATGACAAGATAAACATGACCAGTAAATGCCCCTTTACTGAAAGGGACTTCCCTAAAAAAAAAGTTTAAGTTCCAAGTAATGAAATCCATTCTCTGGAAACAGTTTCAAGTCACCAGGGCATGAAGATCCAAGGTAATGAGGAAACGTTTAAACTTAACTGGGAATTTTGACAACAATAATTATAATAATTTTTATTTTCTTGCTGTCTCTGTCTTTTTGGAAATAATGACCCAATTCCTGTGAGAAGTAAGGGAATCTCTCCCAGATGGGGACATACTTCTAAAGTCCCGTACTCACCGGAGGATGGATCGGGTAACCCACAGCAACGCAACTGAATGAATGAGCGTTCCACGAACCATCTTCCTACCTGCGGGAACACAATATCATGCGACAACGCACAATGGGTGCACACAGGGATCTTAAAGATCCGATCCACCACACATCGCAAAACATTGTTCAGTTAATCGCCTCACGTACCCAGGTTGCAGAATCACAGAAACGGACGCTCATTGCGCAAAAATCGCTGGTCACAGGAAAAATCGTGATGTGGGTGTTGGAGTATCAACAGGATTATTTCCTAAACTGCAGTATAGTAAAGCAACCACAAGATGCCACTGTGTGTAAAATGCGATGATGATCTGAATGGGATTTTTATTTCCTGTGTTCACTCTGTATTCTCTGTGTTCTAAGCAAGCTGCACTTCCTGATGGTGGAGTATGATATATGGCTGCATGTTTTTCTTCAGTAAAGAGTTCTAATGGAGTGCTGTAAAACCAGCGTAGGAGATTTTGGCGCAGCCGGCGCCACCATAGGCAGTAATAGGAATTACGGCTATAGCAGGGCTCAGTGAGTGATTTGGGCGTACTAGCACGGTAATCCCTGAAGGCTGTTTTTGGCGGTGCGGCCAGCGTGCCTCATCGGTACCGCCAATCCGCAATGTGAAACCAGCCTGAAAAGCTAAAAGATACCTGGGAAGCCAAATTTATAAGAAAAAGAGGCCAGACTAGAAAAATAGAAAAACCTTTATTGGTCAAAAACATGCGGTACCCCAAAAATTGTATCCCACCATCAACAAACCCCCCATAAAACTACGCTAGGCCATCCATAGGAGCGCTCCTTATGGCCCACACTCACTCATGCCACACACATGCATGCAATACTGTCCAGATTGGCCGATCATACAGGTTGCACATGTATGGATGAGCTGGGGAAAGAAAACGATGGACCATAAGGGCTGAGTCAGTTCTTGAGGTTCCATATGCAATATAGACCATGTGGGCAGCAGTATTGTGTAAGGCTTCTGCTCTCAAACACTGCAAACATGCCAGGCATATATCTCCAGCACAGTCCTGACTCTTTGCTCTAAGTACTCAATCTTCACCTACTCCAAGGAGAACCAGTCCACCCCCTGGACTCTATAGGCAACTTGGGTAAAGGCACATCCACCACAATACCACTGTTCAGCGACAATTAAGGTTACCTCTCCAGATGGATTGTCGTGGATGAGCTAAGCAACACTGCGGCATCCTGCAGCTAACAGGTACCTGCTTCCAAACACCACCAGGGTAACGCTAGCCACTCAGTCGGATTCCCCATGTGTAGGCTCCAGGATGTCTCCTATGCGCCAAGTATAACAAGCCACGCCCACACTGTGGGCTTTCCCCAGCTCCTCCATACATGAGCAACCTATATGATCGGCCGATTTGGACAGTGTTGCATGTATGTGTATGGCATGAGTGAGTGTAAGCCATAAGGAGCGCTCCTATGGATGGCCTAGCGTAGTTTTATGGGGGGTTTGCTTTTGGTGGGATACAATTTTTGGGGTACTGCATGTTTTTGACCAATAAAGTTTTTCTATTTTCATAGTTCTTGATTGGTGGTCGGGGCTCTTTTTCTTGTTCTGTCTTGTATTGCAGACCTGCCTTCCCCAACTTCTATTGAAGTGGGTGAACTCATTCACTTACTGACCTTTGCACTGGAATTCAATTTTTTGAAAAGCCAAATTTACACCTACTTCTTAGTTGTTTGCTAGTTAATAAATGCCTGTATGCTTTTATAATTAAATGTATTAGTGATTATTTGTTGATTGTTGCACTTCTAATCTGAATTCATAAGCTCTTTAGCTGAACAGAGTGTAATTTAAGCTCTCTAATGGGACAGAGAGACATCCCGTGGTGTGTGGTTCGCTAGGCCATTCCAACCCAGCTGACCTTAGAATGAAGGCCGGGCATTATGAGAAACAGGTTCACCATTGGCAAACACTGTATGCTTCGCTGCATGTGACATAAATGTGCACATAACGTGCAGCGCTGCTCTCATGTTGCTTTGCGCTCCTGCTGGTAAATGGAACACAACACAACTCCCACTGTGAACCTAGCCTAGATGTTTGTGAATTTCATTTTTTTTTCTTCTTATACGGTAAAGTACTGACAACTCAGTAATGCATTTGTTAACTCTTTGTGAATTAAAGCCACAGTAGTTATAGTAATATCGTATTGGGGTTGGCATGAAACTATTGGTGCCCAGAGTCCTTATACCATGATTTCTGCAGCAATAAGTAACATATCACTTTCTGTAACAAAAAACAAATAGCTCTTCAGTTCCAACCCTATCTCCACTCTTTTGAAAATCACATAATATTTTTGCTAGAGTTCCACTTCAATTAATACAATTTGCTCACACTCATACTGATAGCAGAGCCATGTTTTCCTGTTCCATGATAGTAGATCAGTGTGAGGCTGGGAGCACACTTGGCAGTGCAGAAAAACATGCGTTCGCGTTTTTCATGAGTTTTTTTGTGGGTCTTGTGTTTTTACTAATTTTGCCGATCAACGGAGTAAAATACAGTTATATATTTAAAAATAAATGCACCAAAAAATGCATGTAAAACCTCATTCCTCAGCAACTCCATTGAGATAACTGTACATTATGTGTGTTTTACATGTGTTTTGAAAATGATACGGCAAGCTGTGTGTTTTCAAAAGCGCACATATCTTTGTTTTTACGTGGCCCATAAACTTTCATTAACGCACAAAGAACGCTAGCGTTTCTGCCTAGTGTGTTCCCAGCCTTAAAGGACATCCGAGGTGAAAATAAACTGATGAGAAAAACAATTGTATCTATCCTCCTAAAAATGATCTTTTTTTAGCTATCCACAGTTTTATTTTAAAGTAGCTAATGGCCCGGCGTTGCCCGGGTATGTATTTGGCTGGTTTTGGCTGTGCCCACTTTTTCTAACCCTAACACACAATTGCTCAATGACCAAGTTTGTGAGCTTTGCAGTCTTTGGCATCAATAATTTAACCACTTGAGGACCGTGGGCTTTACCCCCCTTAAAGAGACTCTGTAACTTCAAAAAGATCCCCTGGGGGGTACTCACCTCGGGTGGGGGAAGCCTCCGGATCCTAATAAGGCTTCCCACGCCGTCCTCCGTCCCACGGGGGTCTCGCTGCAGCCCTCTGAACAGCCGGCGACAGGCCCGACTGTAATTTCAATATTTACCTTTGCTGGCTCCAGCGGGGGCGCTGTGGCTGCTTTCGGCTCGGAAATAGACGGAAATACCCGATCTCCGTCGGGTCCGCTCTACTGCGCAGGCGCCGGAGACTTGCGCCTGCGCAGTACAGCGGACCCGACGGCGATCGAGTATTTCCGCCTACTTCGGAGCCGACAGCCGTCAGAGCTCCTGCGCAGGAGCCAGGAAGGTAACTATTACGTCACGGCTGTACGGAGGGCTGCAGCGAGACCCCCGTGGGACAGAGGACGGCGTAGGAAGCCTCATTAGGATCATGAGGCTTCCCCCACCCGAGGTGAGTACTCCCAGGGGACGTTTTGCCGTTACAGTTCCTCTTTAAGGACCCTTTTTTTCCATTCAGACCACTGCAGCTTTCACGATTTATTGCTCGCTCATACAACCTACCACCTAAATGAATTTTGGCTCCTTTTCTTGTCACTAATAAAGCTTTCTTTTGGTGCTATTTGATTGCTGCTGCGATTTTTACTTTTTATTATATTCATCAAAAAAGACATGAATTTTGTAAAAAAAAATAATTTTTTTAATTTTCTGTGCTGACATTTTTCAAATAAAGTAAAATTTCTGTATACATGCAGCACGAAAAATGTGGACAAACATGTTTTTAATTAAAAAAAAACCCATTCAGCCTATATTGATTGGTTTGGGTAAAAGTTGTAGCGTTTACAAACTATGGTGCAAAAAGTGATTTTTCCCATTTTGAAGCATCTATGACTTTTCTGACCACCTGTCATGTTTCATGAGGGGCTAGAATTCCAGGATAGTATAAATACCCCCCAAATGACTCCATTTTGGAAAGAAGACATCCCAAAGTATTCACTGAGAAGCATGGTGAGTTCATAGAAGATTTTATTTTTTGTCACAAGTTAGCGGAAAATGACACTTTGTGACAAAAAAGAAAAAAAAAAGTTTCCATTTCTGCTAACTTGCGACAAAAAAAAAATGAATTCTGACACGGACTCACTATGCTCCTCTCTGAATACCTTGAAGTGTCTACTTTCCAAAATGGGGTAATTTGTGGGGTGTGTTTACTGTCCTGGCATTTTGGGGGGTGCTTAATTGTAAGCACCCCTGTAAAGCCTAAAGGTGCTCATTGGACTTTGGGCCCCTTAGTGCAGTTAGGCTGCAAAAAAGTGCCACACATGTGGTATTGATTTTTTTTTACACACAATTGTCCATTTACAGAGATATTTCTCCCACTCAGCATGGGTATGTGTAAAAATACACCCTAAAACACATTATACTACTTCTCCTGAGTACGGCGATACCACATGTGTGGCACTTTTTTGCACCCTAACTGCGCTAAGGGGCCCAAAGTCCAATGAGTACCTTTAGGATTTCACAGGTCATTTTTGTTTCAAGACAACTCCTCACGGTTTAGGGCCCCTAAAATTCCAGGGCAGTATAGGAACCCCACTAATGACCCCATTTTAGAAAGAAGACACTCCAAGGTATTCTGTTAGGAGTATGGTGAGTTCATAGAAGATTTTATTTTTTGTCACAAGTTAGCGGAAATTGATTTTAATTGTTTTTTTCCACAAAGTGTCATTTTCCGCTAACTTGTGACAAAAAATAAAATCTTCTATGAACTCACCATACTCCTAACGGAATACCTTTGGGTGTCTTCTTTCTAGAATGGGGTCATTTGTGGGGTTCCTATACTGCCCTGGCATTTTAGGGGCCCTATACCGTGAGGAGTAGTCTTGAAACCAAATGTTGCAAAATGACCTGTGAAATCCTAAAGGTACTCATTGGACTTTGGGCCCCTTAGCGCACTTAGGGTGTAAAAAAGTGCCACACATGTGGTACCGCCGTACTCAAGAGAAGTAGTATAATGTGTTTTGGGGTGTATTTTTACACATACCCATGCTGGGTGGGAGAAATATCTCTGTAAATGACAATTGTTTGATTTTTTTTACACACCATTGTCCATTTACAGAGAGATTCCGCAAACTCAGCATGGGTATGTGTAAAAATACACCCCAAAACAGTCATTTTGAGACATTTGGTTTCCAGACTACTCACGGTTTTGGGCCCGTAAAATGCCAGGGCGGTATAGGAACCCCACAAGTGACCCCATTTTAGAAAAAAGACACCCCAAGGTATTCTGTTAGGTGTATGGTGAGTTCATAGAAGATTTTATTTTTTGTCACAAGTTAGCGGAAATTGATTTTAATTGTTTTTTTTTCACAAAGTGTCATTTTTCACTAACTTGTGACAAAAAAAAAAATCTTCTATGAACTCGCCATACAGCCGTAGGGCCATCGCGATTCGCCGCTCTGCGCTATGGCGGCTATGGGTTGCCCAGAGGAAGCCGCCATAGCGCAGAGCGGCGAATCGCGATGGCCCTACGGCTGTAAGCCTTGACTTCCTAACTCAGGTGTCTGCCTAGGTAAGATTTCGGTACTTTCTTCCATCCCACTTTTTCTGACACTACTTGCACCTTGTTTCACTTTGGTGAATCTTGCACTCGTCACCTTTTCATCCGTTCTGGATTCATTGTTCTTATCTATTTAATATCCTCAGCACTACTGATGTTGCACTACCTATCATGCACTTTACTAAATTATTCATCTTCTGAGTACTGTAATTTTCCAGGCAGACGGACCTGAAAGAAACCCAATATTTCATTAGGATTCCCCATATATACATACATGCTGATTCATACTATATATATTTTTGGCATCTGATATTGTTGTAATTTCATGTATATACTTTGCATATACACATTATTTTGTATGTATGGGAATACATTGTTTATAGGTTTTGTCATGGCAGCAGCCCATTCGATTTTAAGTGTTTTTATTAAATGTTTGAATAAAGTTGAGTTCTATTGATTATGGTCTGAGTGGTGCGGTTCTTTAAGGGAATTCCTTTTTTTTGTTTGTTCAGCTTTCAGTTTAAGTTCCCCTTCTGCACACTCAGGGATTACCTATTTTAGGTGGTTGGTTGATGGTGCTTGCCCCATTTGTTGTTGAATTGAATAGTCCATTTTAGAAAGAAGACACCCCAAGGTATTCCGTTAGGTGTATGGCGAGTTCATAGAAGATTTTATTTTTTGTCACAAGTTAGTGAAAAATTACACTTCGTGAAAAAAAAAACAATAAAAATCAATTCCCGCTAACTTTTGACAAAATAATTAAATCTTCTATGAACTCGTCATACACCTAACAGAATACCTTGGGGTGTCTTTTTTCTAAAATGGGGTCACTTGTGGGGTTCCTATACCGCCCTGGCATTTTACGGGCCCAAAACCGTGAGTAGTCTGGAAACCAAATGTCTCAAAATGACTGTTCAGGGGTATAAGCATCTGCAAATTTTAATGACAGGTGGTCTATGAGGGGGCGAATTTTGTGGAACCGGTCATAAGCAGGATGGCCTTTTAGATGACAGGTTGTATTGGGCCTGATCTGATGGATAGGAGTGCTAGGGGGGTGACAGGAGGTGATTGATGGGTGTCTCAGGGGGTGGTTAGAGGGGAAAATAGATGCAATCAATGCACTGGGGAGGTGATCGGAAGGGGGTCTGAGGGGGATATGAGGGTTTGGCAGAGTGATCAGGAGCCCACACGGGGCAAATTAGGGCCTGATCTGATGAGTAGGTGTGCTAGGGGGTGACAGGAGGTTATTGATGGGTGTCTCAAGGTGTGATTAGAGGGGGGAATAGATACAAGCAATGCACTGGCGAGGTGATCAGGGCTGGGGTCTGAGGGCGCTCTGAGGGTGTGGGCGGGTGATTGAGTGCCCTAGGGGCAGATAGGGGTCTAATCTGATGGGTAGCAGTGACAGGGGGTGATTGATGGGTAATTAGTGGGTGTTTAGGGTAGAGAACAGATGTAAACAATGCACTTGGGAGGTGATCTGACGTCAGATCTGCGGGCGATCTATTGGTGTGGGTGGGTGATCAGATTGCCCGCAAGGGGCAGGTTAGGGGCTGATTGATGGGTGGCAGTGACAGGGGGTGATTGATGGGTGATTGACAGGTGATTGACAGGTGATCAGTGGGTTATTACAGGGAAGAACAGATGTAAATATTGCACTGGCGAATTGATAAGGGGGGGTCTGAGGGCAATCTAAGCGTGTAGGCGGGTGATTGGGTGCCCGCAAGGGGCAGATAAGGGTCTGATCTGATAGGTAACAGTGACAGGTGGTGATTGTTGGGTGATTGACAGGTAATCAGGGGGATAGATGCATACAGTACACAGGGGGGGGGGGGTCTGGGGAGAACCTGAGGGGTGGGGGGGGGTGATCAGGAGGGAGCAGGGGGCAGTTTAGGGCATAAAAAAATAGCGTTTACAGATAGTGACAGGGAGTGATTGATGGGTGATTAGGGGGGTGATTAGGGGGGTGATTGGGTGCAAACAGTGGTCTGGGGGGTGGGCAGGGGGGGGGGCTGAGGGGTGCTGTGGGCGATCAGGGGGCGGGGGGGGGGGGAAATCAGTGTGCTTGGGTGCAGACTAGGGTGGCTGCAGCCTACCCTGGTGGTCCCTCGGACACTGGGACCACCAGGGCAGGAGGCAGCCTGTATAATGCATACATAATACATTACAAAGTGTATTATACACTTTGTATGCGGCGATCCGGGTGCTAGTAACCCGCCGGCGCTTCCGAACGGGCGGCGGGTTACAGCGCGAGGGGAGCGGAGCCAGTCCCCGGCGGAGGATCGCGTCACGAATGACGCGATCGCGCCGCCCATGCCCGTACAAGGACTGCCGCCAATTGTACATGCGGCGGTCCTTGCGGGATCCACTTCCCGGCCGCCATTTGTACATGCAGCGGTCGGTAAGTGGTTAATAAATGAAACAAATCTGATTTGTGGCTCCATCTCCTTTTCTAAATTTGAACGCCAGTCACCCAATGACCAACTGTACCAGGTTTGAGGCTTGTGCCATTGACAGTGCAAGAATGGCAACAATGAAATATTCCCCTTGAAAATCAGTAGGTGAATTTTGATTGGCTTTTGTAGGCTCCACCCACTTTTCTGAATATTAGTCCCAGTCACCCAGTGACCAACTGTGCAAAGTTTGAGAACCCTGCCATTGACAGTGTAAGAATGGCTGCAGTTTACATTTTCTCAGTGAAATTTGTATTTGTCTCCGTCCACTATTTGATTATGGAGATAAAAAGTATCCCATATGTTATTCCAGGTAATGTACACTATGTGTGCCAAATTTCATTCAAATCTGTTCAGCCATTTTTGCGCGATTGAGTAACAAGCATCAAAACTTTTGCATTTACAGTATAATATTAGTGAAATTTAAATCTAGTTTTTTAAGTTTTTACCGTTTCATTGTCTCTGCTCAATGACACCTTCACTGAAGTATGTCAGAGCTCAAATCTATGAACTATTGACCATTTTTATCTGTTTCCTGCTCTCAGAAGCCATTTACTGATAGGAAAGTGTTTTATGGCTGTAATTGCTTATCAGTGAGGGTTAAGGCCCATACACACGTCGGATTTTAGCGAACGACCCGTCGTTTGAACGTTCCGTCGTTCGGACGTTTTCGCGTCAAATCCAACGTGTGTACAGACTATCGTTCGGGTGATAAGACTGGTTACCAGCGATCCGCCCGGCGGATCGTTGGTAACCAGTCTTATCACCCGAACGATAGTCTGTACACACGTCGGATTTGACGCGAAAACGTCCGAACGACGGAACGTTCAAACGACGGGTCGTTCGCTAAAATCCGACGTGTGTATGGGCCTTAATGCTATAGTCTGATCCAGTCCGATCTGGTCCCGACCCGGGCAAAACTGTCACTTGCATACCTGATGTTTAATGCTTTCAGGCAGAGAAAGAATAAAAGGAACACATACACATGTCTATCTCATCATGTCACATGTCACCTCGGTTGTCCTTTAAAGGTGCCTGTATAATGCTGAGGTTGGACAATAGATTTATCCATATAATAAACTCATACGCAGAATGGCTTTGCAGCTTCTAATCACACAGACTAAAGACTTTCATGTAGAGGACAAAGCCGCTGAGTGTGCTGTGACGCAGCAACGTTTACACATATGAAAGCAGTAATCTATTCTATTCTGGGAAGAGTCCACTTTACTTGTGCATAATGTGCTGTAGCAATGGTGCCCGATGTGTGTGCAGTTCACCAGGTGCAATTACAACTGTCAGCTAATGAGGCACTGAGTCTATTCCTGCCCCACCAGGTGTGCTCACTGCTCCTTCACTGTTCTGATGTACGGGCTCATAGCTTGGCCAGCATAAGCAGTCAACATTATTACTAAACCTAGAATTATAGATTCAGACAGACATATTATTTCCAGGTGAAAATGTAATACTTGAATTACTTTCTATACGGGATTGTTTTCTCCAACTAATCATATAACGGGCAAGATTTTCCTGCATGTCGTTGGCCTGGTTTGCACCAAAATCGCTAGTGCTTAGCGATTTTGTTAAGCGATTTTGGACAGCAATTGTCAGAGCGATTTTTAATGAATGAGCATTTCAGCACATTTATTCATGCTGAATTGCTCCAAAAAATGCTACATGCAGCCCGTTTGCTATTTTAAAAAAAAGCACAACGCTGCTGTGGAAACACCCTTGTAGGGTTACAGTCAGAGCCGAGCCGAGGCAGAGGCAAGAGAGGCTCCAGCCTCAGGGCGCAGTGTAGGAGGGGGCGCACAACTCACTCAGCTATCATCCCCCTATTGTGTTTGAATCAGAGAGAAATAAGAAAAGGGGATACACGACAGTGACTGCAAGCCAGATAAATAGAGATGAAGGTGTTGGGGGCCTGGAACACCTCTTAGTATAATAGCAATCAGTATTTGATGGCTGGCGTGGGAGGGGCGCACTTTGGTGTCTCAGCCTTGGGTGCTGTAGGACCTTGTCCCGGCTCTGGTTACAGTAGCCAAGCGCTTTTTCAAAATGCTGGTGCTGTCAAAAGTGGTCTTGGTGTGAACTAGCCCTGATTCTGGAATGATCATCTTGTGCACCTTGTGCACCTTTTTACAATTGTGTATAGGAGTGTCAGGACCCACAGGAGCAGAGTTTCTAATTCTTGAAATCGCTAGAATTTCTGGAAGATGATTTTCAGTGCGATTTCCTGCAGTGATCTCTATTTGCCTGTAATTGCGGTGAATTGAGTGCTCCATGAAAATCGCTACATTTTTGGAGGACCCACAATTGCGATTTAGGGCAATCAATCGCTCCTGTGGAATCACGCAGATTGCTTTTCATTAGCCGAGCACTTTTAAAATCTCCGGCAATTCCATAGCAAAGCTAAAAGTGCTGATGTGGGCCCAGCCCTCAGGCTGTCCAAAACTATGAAGGACACCCATTAACCACTCTTACTACGTTTATATTGTACATGTTTATCCTCCAGTGGTCTCCTGAGTAAATCAGTGCAATTGTATCTGCGGCATCATTTTTCAGATCTATTGATTTGCTGACAAATGATGTACTGTGAGGCCTTGTTCACATTATAGGCGTTTTTGTTAAATTGTAAGCGCCCTGAAAGCGCATGTGCAATGATTCTCTATGAGAGCGTTCATATCAGAGCGGTTCGTTTGCTTGCGCCATTTGTGAAGCTATTTGCCTCAATGGAAGGTATAGGAAAAATGCAAAACACTCACAAAATAGCTTTGGCAAGCGATTGCATGAGCATTTAAAAAAAAAATACTATGGCTATCATTCATAAAGGAGCTGTCGGTAAAGGGAATCAATGCGGGAAAACACCGCTGCCGGTATTTTAGACTTCTGGGTGGGCATTCATAAAAATGTATCCATGTGCGGTAGCAGTGCGGAGATTCCCTGAACTAGGCAGGCGGTAGGCTTGCGGAGACACGGAAGCTGCCGAGTTGATACATTTCTCCGTGTTCCGCTCTGCTGCAGCTGCCTGGGAGGTCTGTGTGTCTCCATTCACTTACATTGGTATCGCCACATCAGAGTGAGCGGTACTTCCCGACCTCACACCGCTTGCGGTGATCTTCATGAATTAACATTTTGCTACATTTGTTCTGATAATCACCGCACAAGGCGGTGATTTATCACTCTGCTCGGTAGTGTCATTTTTTCATACGGAAAGAGCCTTTATGAATGCTGACTTTGCCGAGTGGTCGGTAAAGTCAGCTGTTTTAAGCATTTCCGCATGCGGAAATGCTTTATGAATGATAGCCATTGTATTTATTGTTTCAGGATTTTTTTCCGGATCAGAAGACGGAGGCGTTCTGCAAAAATGCCCACAAAAACGAGCAAACGTGCAGAAAATCGCCCAAAACCGCTTAAAAAAAATGCGGGAAAAAAGCCCACCGCGGATGGACACGCAAGCCGAACGCAATGTGAACAAGGCCTTAAGGGTTTGTGATAAGTGGTGTAACCACAATTCATGCCCCCCCCAACAAAACTTTAATAGGCACCCCTCCCCAATGTTCATAGCCCTTTCCTTGCCACCCCTTGGTGCCCTCCATGGCCTTGGGGCCCATTTCACAAGGGTCATAAAACAAGTGTGGTGATCATGATCTTCTCACCCATAACGAGTGCAGCCACAAAAACACCTGATCTAATGGATAGTCCCCTGTATGACAGGAAGTGAAGGTTGGTAGTTGGGGACCCCACAACTCGGGGCCCCCTGCAATTGAAGGGCTGCTCCCTTTTAGTTAAAGAGGATCTGTAACATCAAAACATCCCCTGGGGGTACTCACCTCGGGTGGGGGAAGCCTCCGGATCCTAATGAGGCTTCCCACGCCGTCCTCCGTCCCTCAGGGGTCTCGCTGCAGCCCTCCGTGATAGATGACGTCAATATTTACCTTCCCGGCTCCTGCGCAGGCGCTCTGACGGCTGTCGGCTCCGAAGTAGGCGGAAATACCCGATCGCCGTCGGGTCTGCTCTACTGCGCAGGCTTCCGGCGCCTGCGCAGTAGAGCGGACCCCGACTGAGATCAGGTATTTCCATGTAGTTCGGAGCCGAAAGCAGCCACAGCGCCCCCGCTGGAGCCAGCAAAGGTAAATAATGAACTAACAGTCGGGTCTGTCGCCGGCTGTTCGGAGGGCTGCAGCGAGACCCCCGTGGGACAGAGGACGGCGTGGGAAGCCTCATTAGGATCCGGAGGCTTCCCCCACCCGAGGTGAGTACCCCCAGGGGATGTTTTTGATGTTACAGAGTCTCTTTAAGCCCCTGGCTATGGTATATATCTGGGCATAAACATGTATCCAACGATAATAGCGTTACTTAGGGCTTGTTCACACTAAGGGCGCGTTTGTTTTTTTTTGCCCTGGCGATTTTCAAAATCACCCTAAAAGCACTTGTGCAATGATTCCCTATGAGAGTGTTCACATATGAGCGGTTCAATTCCGATCCGCTCACTAAAGCGCTGTCTGTACCATTTTTGGGGTGATCTGCCTCAATGGAAGGTATAGGGAAAAAAACGCTTTGTATAGCGATTTCCTGAGCTCTTTTAAGAATAAATACATTGGCCTCAATTCACTAAGCTTATCTCCTGACTTTAATAATGTTTCTAGAGTTATCACCATGGTGATGAGGCATGGAGTATTCAGGAAACATTTTACCTCAGGCAAACCTAATGTTAACTCTTCTGTCTTTAAGTTAACTCTTCAATCCTTAAAATAACTCCAGAATTCTAAAGTGAAAGACAGCTGTTAACTACAGAAAAGGTAACTTAACTACAGAGGAGGTAACTTAAGGAATGAAGAGATAAGATAACTCTCTCACTGAGTGGTTGCAAGTTTTCTCTTGCCTTATTATCTCCAGAATGATCTTAGTGAATTGAGGCCAAATGTATTTATTCTTTTACGGGTCAGAGTTCACTTCCTGACTTGGGCCAGGAAGTGAAAAAACTAATCGCTCTGCAAAAGTGCTTAGAAAAGCATTGTAAAAAAAACCCTACCGTGCAGGTATGCGCCGAAAGGCACTAAATAAATCACTCACAAAATCGCATAATGCTGCAGTCAGCATTGCGATTTTAGATGTGAACAAGGCCTTACACCTAGCATTTAATAGCTTGACTCAAATTTTCCCATATATTTTTATTATACACTTGAAGAGAATTACAGGGGTTACTGGTGGCAACGTATAGATTATCTTTAAAAAAAAAAAAACAGCTACCCTGATGTAAAGTTTCTGCCCCTACCCCCTTTGCCTTTCCTTCACACCTCAGGGTGATCAATAGCGGATTTATTTAATGTCCCAGCACAGGATTTCCTGGGGATTAGCCTTATACAAGCTTGTCTTGGGGATCTTGGTGTTTGTTCAGTAAATACTCCTGTAGCTGGCCTCTGAGGGGTTATAAAGCAGCTTGCACAGTTACTGGAGGACAATACAAGTGCTCATTCATTATCTGTAGCCACAATATGCATTAGGCAACTCATTAGGTAGCAGAGCAAGCAAAGAAGCACAATGGAGAAATGCAATTCTGTGCGACGTTTCTTAGGACACGTACTGCAAGTCACAACTGCTGTTCTCAGAGAGTTTACAAAAAAAATAGGAAAAAAAATGAATGAATGGCCCGCCATATCTCTGTTACATTTCATAATTCGGGAAAGCTCCAGATCTGAGCAATTTTGAAGTCAATGGTGACAGAATGTGGGAGGGCTGTGCTGCTGGATCACAGCAGTTCCCCCATCTAGCTGTCCATTTGGCAACATCCATATTGGTACTTTTTAGCTTTTATAACATCTATAACTCTGGCGCATGTAGTGACATCACTACATGTGCTGAGTCACGTGGTACAGACACACTAGCAGTGACGCTGGCGGCCAGGTGAGCTATAACACTAAAGGCGCGTTCACACACCATACCGTAGCTAACGACGGGTCCGTCAGACCCTCCCGCTGGGCGGGCATTCTGTCGACAGTAGGACATGTGTACGCACTGTCGGCGGACTGATAAGACAGTTTCTGACACATCCACTGAGCCTGCCTACCGACAGCGAGCCTGTCTGCCGTCAGCGTGTACACACAACCTACTGTCGGCAGAACGCCCGCCCAGTGGGAGGGTCTGATGGACCCGTCGTTAGCTATGGTATGGCGTGTGTACGCACCTTTAGCCTGCAATGGGGCAGACATACACTTGGTGGGGTGGCCTGGCAGGCAGTGCTGCTGAAATCTACTGGAAATCTGTCTGCAGTGTGTGGGCAGGAAACAGATCCTTCTTTGATCAGATCTGAGGTGTGTGGCCACCTTAAAGAAAACCTGATCTGAAAATAAAAAGTCAAAATAACCATACACAGGTCATACTTACCTCCTGTGTAGTCTACTCCTCAATCTCTTTCTCCTCTCATGCATCCTGTTTTTCCACCGTGATCAATAGAATTCTCCGTCCTTTATTTTGAAAATGGCCATTACCCCATAACAGCTTCCTGGTCAGCACACTGTTAAACTGTAATATCACCCACTTGAGCCATAGGGAAACATGGACATTACCTTGCACATTCAGTTGTAACTGACAGCTGCTGATATATAACTGACAGCACCTGGTTTGTTTCAGTTCTGACAAAATATTGTCAGAACTGGAAGAGGATCACTGTAAGAAGAAAATGGCGAGCTTCTGAGAGGAACTGACAGAGAGGTTAGTATGTAATATTCATTTGCAGGTACGTCATGTGTTTATTTTAAATAATTTTACTCGCTTCAGGTTCCCTTTAAGAATGCTTGAATTTACTGTATCAATTTAAAAGACAAACTGTTCAGATTAAGAAACAACACTATGGTCTGTCCCGTTCTGCAACAACTAACAGTGACTTTAATGGTGCCCATACACAGTACAATAAAAACGGTTGATTTTCCAGTTTATTCGACCAAATCGAATGAAACTTGAAGGTAATCTTTTTTTTTCAATCAAGAAAAAAAATGATTATCCTGTTTTTCCGATAAAAATCATATCTGACATATTGGAAAAATCTTTATATTCAATTTAACGGAATAATCGAATGAAATTATCTACGGTACAGTAGTCCCCCAAAAAAAAAAAGAAAATGAAAAAAAATTGTACCATGTATGGGCACCACCAGAGAGTCTTTAGGTAAATGATCATAGCCAGCTGGTAGATTTGAATCTTGAGTGAATAAAGGAGACAAACAGGAGAATATGTTTCTCCATCTCCAACACCCTGAAGTGGAAGCAAATACTGACTCCACCCAGAGGGAAGCTCAGCAGAGGCTTTACTTCATCCGCCAACTGAAGAAGTTCGGCATGTCACGAAAACTCCTGACGAATTTCTATACCGCTACCATTGAATCCGTCCTCTGTTCTTCCATCACTGTCTGGTATGCTGGCTCCACCGAACACGACAGGCGCAAACTACAGAGGGTCATCAGGTCAGCGGAAAGGATCATCGGGAATACACTCCCTGCCCTAGACTTCCTCTATAACACCAGACTACGCTCCAGAGCACTGAAGATCGCCAAAGATCCCTCCCACCCTGGCCACCAGTTTTTCAATTAGCTCCCCGTGGGGCGGAGGTACCTGAGGTACAGGTCCATCCTCACAAAGACCACAAGATACAAAAACAGCTTCTTCCCCTCAGCTGTAATTTCGCTGAACTCTATAAACTCTGCCCGCGCTCTCCCCCTGTAGGCCCCCCACATTGACTTTTCCTGCCTGTAAACCACATGGCAGTTGTGTTTGAAAATTTATTATGTATGTCTTTGAGATGAAGTGATGTCTACTATGTTCTATGCTCTGTTGTCTCTTATGTTCCTATGTATATGCCCTGTATTCATGTGCCAAGCCCAATTCCGGGCACGACCCAGTCGTGCTTGGCGAAATAAACGCGATTCTGATTCTGATTCTAAAGCGGTATTGTCACCATAAAAGTCAAATTTCAACAGCAACTGGTCTTAGTGTATTAAGTGATAAAGATGCTAATCCTGCATTCAAAACTTGCAAAACTTTTTCTGCTGTTATGTTTTGGAGTTATCACATACTTTAGGAGCACTGGCCCTTTAATTGCCACTGCCCTTCAGTTGCATGCTGGGGGTTCTTTTTATCTATAATATATTCCTCCTCTTCCATTTATTTCCCTGCCTAGCTTCTTATCTGCTCACTTGTGTTTACAAGCAAGGCTGAGGTGACTCAGTGATTGGAGGATAAGACAGTGCAGTTGTTAGTATACACCTCAGTGGGAGTGTCTGAAGACTCTGGGAGGAGAGAAGTGAATGAATACACAATGAGCAGGAGAAGGGAGGGGGGGGAGAACAAGAGTCAGGGAGGCTATGATGTCAGCATTAGCTTGGCAAAATGGCCACTGCCTTGAATAGGATTTTCTGCTTTTCCTTTATAAAATTCACAGGAATCATTACGTGGATAGCACAATACATCTGTTATGTAAGTAGAAGTAGTATTTATCTACTTATATATGTGTCTTTTATTTCTAAGTTAGCATGGGTGTCGCTGTTCTTTAATGCCACTTCCCGTTGTTCTAAGACCAAATTGCACTCCTACTAGGTATCTTAAAACACACTGGGCTCGATTCACAAAGCGGTGATAACCCAGTTAAAGACTTTAGGGGCTCGATTCACAAAGCGGTGCTAACCCAGTTAGCATGCCTAAAAGACTTTAGGCATGATAACCATTGCACCATGCTGGTGAAAAGCCAGTTTAGGCGTGATAAGTTTAGGTGTGATAAGTTTAGGTGTGATAAGTTTAGGCATGCTAAGTTTAGATAAGATTAGATCGCTTGCAAAGTCCCGCACGCAAAGCAGCGCCATTAAACTTTATACAAAGTGCACCAGTCTTTGCTAGCGTAAAACTTTTGATCAGCTGTGCACTGCGGTGCTAACGCAGTTGGCGCTTAAACTTAGCATGCCTAAACTTATCACACCTAAACTTATCATGCCTAAACTTATCACACCTAAACTTATCACACCTAAACTTATCATGCCTAAACTGAGTTTAGGCATGATAAAGGGCTTTTCACCAGCGTGCTAACTGTTAGCACCGCTTTGTGAATCAAGCCCTAGGAGTGATAACCATTTTTATCATGCCTAAACTCAGTTTAGGCATGATAAGTTTAGGCATGATAAGTTTAGGCATGATAAGTTTAGATAAGTGTAGATAGCGTGCAAACTCCCGCACGCAAAGCAGCGCCATTAAACTCTATGCAAAGTGCACCAGACTTTGCTAGCGCAAAACTTTTGATCAGCTGTGCACTGCGGTGCTAGCCCAGTTGGTGCTTAAACTTATCACACCTAAAAACTTATCACACCTAAACTTATCACACCTAAACTTATCATGCCTAAACAGAGTTTAGGCGTGATAAAGGGCTTTTCACCACGGTGCTAACTGTTAGCACCGCTTTGTGAATCAGGCCCACTGCCTCTATATATTTTATTGTATACTAGCCCTCCTCTTGTTTCCCCCCATTCCCTTTAGATTGTAAGCTCGCAAGGGCAGGGCTCTCTCCCCTTTTGTGTCTTGGAAATCATTATCGACCCCTCCCACCCAGGCAGACGATACTTTGAAACCCTTCCACTGGGACGCCGCCTCAGATCCATCCCCACCAAGACCACTAAGCACATGAACACCTTCTTCCCCCAAGCGGTTCTCCTGCTGAACCCAAATCTCCCCCCCCCCCCCCCCGGCCTACATCCCGGGGACACTCTAGCCCCAGGCATCCCTTCCTCTCAGCTGCAAACTCTGACCCCCCCCCCCCCCCCTTCGAGACTCTAATTGAGACTGAGATGGCCTAAATGTATGTATGCATGCATGTATGCCCTGCTTGCCTTTGCTATGTTTTTACCGTGTGTTGTTATATGTCCCTGATCTACTCTTGCCATGTGAACCACAAGCAATTCCGGGCACACCACTCTGTGTGCTTGGCAATAATAAAGATGATTCTGATTATACATTTTACTCATCATGTTACTTTTATCACTGTCATTACCAATTCTATATTTTGTATTCTGTATCTTTTTTTGTATTTTGTCACTAATTATGTATCTTGTATATTGGTGTAAACTATTGTCTGTATTATTATGTACCCCATGTTTGTTTCTTACTTTGTACAGTGCCACGGAATATGTTGGTGCTTTATAAATCAATAATAATAATAATAATAATATACTCATTAGTAAAGCCACCAGGGACTGGAGATTTGTTAAATATTAATGTTCTAATAGAGTGCATAATTTACTCTGAAAATAATGTTTTTTTTAGACAGTCAAGCTGCACTTTATTAGCGGCGGGTGAACCTTGGCCCTCCCTTTCCCCCTCTTTGCACATATAAGCACTTTTCCTCTCATCTCGGTACTTAGACTGCCTGACTGCAGTTTGCTAGCACTGTTGCACTTTTTGTTGCTCGGCACCTTACTCTGATTGCACTTTATAGCTATATCATCTATTGGGCATTCCATTGAAGCTTTTCCCATTAGTCAATTGCACTTTATTGTC
Source organism: Hyperolius riggenbachi (assembly GCF_040937935.1). NCBI lineage: Eukaryota > Metazoa > Chordata > Amphibia > Anura > Hyperoliidae > Hyperolius > Hyperolius riggenbachi. The sequence continues at coordinate 182,321,385 of NC_090646.1, forward strand.
ATTAATCTTATTACTGTTGCTGGAAATTGTTGTACTTTATACTATGAAATGATTTACTGTGCGGTTATTATTTTTGGATTGGGAGGTCCTTATATGCGTGTTTACACAACAGTTACATTTATAATTTACATTCAACATCCTTATCACCTTCTGTTGATTTTTAATTATTTTTATAAATTGTGATGTGATAATTTCTCAGTAAAGATTATTTGTTATTATTGGACCAGTTTGGTGCTGTTGTGGGTACATTTTCCCCTGTTGTTTATCAATTAATTCTCCGTGTAAGAAATTTACCAGCTCCATTGCTTTGAAATTGTGTCAATAGATGAAATTCAGTACACTACAATTTGTTTTCAATTTCATGTTTTCTGAAAACAGAAGAGAAATAAGGCAACTTGCCTACTTAGGGAAATTTTGTGATTCTTTGGGTAAAAATCCCTTTTTGCTAGTTTATCTAGTGCCAAAGTATTTTTAGTGCAGTGAAGCAACAGCTCAAGAAACATTAGCACAAAGGGTCCTGACAAAATTATTTTTCTGGTCTGTATTAACCTAACTACAATATTCCCAGTATTAATTCAGCTACCGGTAATTCTTCTATCCCTTATTCTCCAAATCCAAATTCTGTTAACTCTATCCTTATTCTCCTAGGTGGTAGCTTTTATTGCACTGACTTACAGCACTGATTGGATTTAATTTCATCAACTAGTGGAAAATACTTTCTACCCATCCCGGGATGCCTGGTGGTCAATAGGATGCAAGTAAGCATGTGGACCCACCTCCTGATATGTTAGAGGGTACCTGGAAGGGTGGGGAGCGAGAGTCCTAACAAGGCACTGATGCCCAATGTCAGTGGTCGGCTGTTTATCACCTCTAATGGCCCAAGAGAAAGTGTAGGTAATATAGTGGGGTTGTGTTCCACCTAACAGCACCTATACCAGGGGTGAGCAGGGAGACACCAAGGGTGATATGCAATTTACTTTTTTTTACCTGCGTTTTCTCCAAGGTGATATTTTCACAACTTGTAAATAAGATACCTTTTACACCACCAGCAAGCAAACAAATACTCAAAATAATTTTGACATTACTTTTTCACCTACTTTTTGGTAGTTTTTCCATTGCAAAGTGCTAAAAAGTTATTTTAAATTGAAGATGAAAAATATCTCCTAGGAGAAAACTCAGGAGAAAAAGTAAATTGCATATGGGCCCTTGTCCCAAATAAGTAAAAGAGTTGTTTTTAGGTACTTTATTCATTCAAGTAAAAATTATCATTCAGGGATTTAAGGCATGTGTTTCATATCAGATGGGGGCTGGGATTCACCAGAAATTGTTGGCAAGACTTTAAAGACAGAAGACGCCTCTCAAAGAGCTATGAAGGCAACACCTAGAGCCATACAGTTCTTATTGTGCTTACGTTAGACAAAGACAAATGGTTTTTACATTCTTTGGTTGAGAGGTGTCTACAGATATATTGATGCAAATAATCAAGTATCCCGACGCGATCATCTTAGCTCTTTAGTATCAGCTTGTGAGAATTGCTGTTTTAAATCATGAGTTACCTTTAGGATTTCCACAATTTTTCTTCAGTTGAATGCAGAAAAAAACATCTTGTATCACAGGACAATACCGTACAATATGAAAATAATTTCTCCTCTTCAACTCCACACCTTCACCATCTTCTATCCAAACCAAATGAATATCTGTGGCATTTTGACTGGGAAGTAATGCCACCGCCATGATTTTATAGTTCATTTCATGGAATTTGGAGGCAGATGAAGATGTATGAGCTAACCTTTCCCTTAACCTGCATACTCAAGGCCTTTACTACATCTAGTGAGCTAATTTATACTGTCTAGAAAACCATTAACAGAACAATCTATTTGGCCACTGCCATAGTATAATTAGGGAAGAGAACAGCCTTTTTCATGTACTGTAGATTACTGATTTTCCAGAACTCAACTAACCAGCAGTCTCAACTAACCAGCACAAATCCTCGGCAGAACTTACAGTGGTAGAGGTAAAATATTAAGGCTGTTTGGGGGCTCTGCTGTTCTTAAAAACTGGGTTCCATGTCTCCCCCAAGGTTAATATATACTTTGATTTATTGTATCATCATATTAAATAAAGAGTTGATGGTACAGTATGTATATAGAGTGGGGTATAGTACTGTATAAGCTGATCCTATTTTTAACATTGAGTCTCAAGTAACCAGAAAGCACACTAATCAGTCATCAGCCGATAACCATTGGTGCTGATTAACTGAGATTACTGTATTCTATGGATTACAAAGTGAGTGCTCTCAATCACCTGAAAAATTTGGTTTGAGTGCGGATTTGTCATTGGCATTTGCCAAGAGTGTGCAGTGTAAACTCTCCCCATAGCTATCATAAACATTAGGTTGCTTCCTGGATTTGAACTCTGTTTCTGCCTTTGCGGATGAGCCACAGGCTCTACTGAAGCACTTGCTGCTATCCAGCAGGCGTCGACTTGCAAGTTGACGATACTGAACTGCGCCGCGGGGGGTGGTGACTGGAGGATCGTTGAGGACTGAAGCAGACACAGGGTGGCTGGCAGAAGCCCCAGGTAAGTGAAACTTTTTTTTTCAGTATCTTCAGGTTTCCTTTAATGAGTGCCCACAGATGCTGTGCATCTCAGAGACTCAGAACATATTTAATCACTTAAGCCTATCTGGACGAGTATTCTCCTCCAGATAGGCCCTGCTCTCATCCAGTAATTAAGCAGTGGGTGCGCTCCGAGTGACGGTACTTCCAGTTGTGGAGGGAAGTAAGGCTACCCCTAACCAATCGCAGTGCCGGTAATTAATGGACATGACCCCGATCAGAGGCCCTGTCCATTCGTAATAAAGAACATGAATAAAAGTAAAAATACAAAACAAAAACAAAACTTCCACACACAAAAAAAAAATTACACACCCCAGATTTTTTTTTTAATTTTTTAATTAATACCTTCTAAAGCCCCCTCCCCCACCCAAGTTACCAAACAAACAGATTTTAAAAAATCCGTAAATAGTTGTCTTTAGGAACTCAACTTTTTTTTTTTAAATATGAATGTAATTAGGGTATATTACTGTTGTTTTAGTACATAAGGGCTTACAATTGGTGGGACAAGAAAAAAAAATAAAAAAAAAAAACAGAAAAAAATACACCTTTATTTCCACATAATATACTTACATCATACATTGTACTAGGAACATAATTTACAGTAAATGTTGTGATAGCCGGGACTAATGGGCAAATAAAATGGGTGAGTTTTATGTACAGTAGCATTGCTTACCGTATTTTAAAACGATAGGGGGTGGATTGGAGAAATAGTGTATTTTTTCTTTTTTTTTTTTGCATTTGCCTATAAAATGCATAAAAACTAAAGTAATTACTGAAAACAAGTATCTCCCAGGAAAAGCTTAATTTGTTTTCGAAAAAAAAAAGATACAGATCATTTACGTGTGATGAGTAGTGATAAAGTTATTGGCGAATGAATTGGAGGAGCGATGACATGGAAAATTGCTTACATCCTGAAAGTGAAAACATTTGCAGGCTGAAGTGGTTAAGCACTTCCTGGTCAGCAGATCACTGAGCGTTCATCAAAGTTATTTCCTGTGGTTCCTGGCTCCCTGTATCTTTGTCCTGGTTACCCTGTTCCCTAATTCATGTCATGAATCCATTCCTGCTGCCCTGTGATACCCTGCTCATCTGAATTCCTTTTATGACCTGGCTTGTTTTCTGACGTCGTTAGTATCTGCATATTCTGATCTTAGCTTGTTGTGGATCATCATTTGATTGCTGCCTGCCCTTAGACCTTGGCTAGTTTTACCTTGTCTCCAGTTACCAGCTTGCTTTGTGCCGGCCCTCTCCCAGTGGAATCACTCATTCTCCTCATCACTGGTGGAGCAATCCCAGGGGTCATGACCTGAAGGCTACCAGGCAGCAAAGTAGTCCATTGCTTGCTAGGGCTGGCAGCCCATCATTCCTTGCAGGGTGCTCTGGTGAAGACTGTAGCCACTTAGATTCCCCTCCCTGGAAGAGCCCATGCCTACTGCTAGTGCAGGGGTCAACAGGCTACCTTATGCTAGGTACACACCATACAATTGTGTTACATGGTTTGATCAATAATTTCCATCATGTCCGATATTTTCGATCGCTCTTCTGGTCGATTTTTCATAGAAGTTACTGGAAATAGATAAGAAAAGATAAGAGAATCAAGCGTGAAATCAACCGGAAAATTGAATTGAAAATCGATCCAAAGGAAAATCATCCGAAAAAAACGCATCATGTGTACCTAGCATAAGAATGCTGACACTAGTACAGTCTGCTAATCTTCCACTGGAGAGTCATTAGGTTTGCAGTCACTGTAAATGGAGAACCAGTACAGATCACAGTGCACCTACCCTGCATTTGTGGGAAACTCAGCAAAATGGCATAATCACACTTGCCAGAATTGTTACAATCGTACTACAAAAAGGGTTGAACCAAATCACTTGAGTGGAAAGGTGCTATAATGTGTCAATTTAATCTGTTGATTTAATGGGTAAAATTGCTTATTTACTTAGGTAGTTCTGTATAAGACACAATAACTGTAACCTCAATTCTTAAATCCAAACATCAGGGACAAATACCACTTCTCTAGAGGTTTTTTTTATTATCCCTTTCCTGTAGCATAGACTTCCACGGTTCTGAGAAAGATATCATTACCACGCCCCGTGGGCAGGCTAACAATACTGAGCTATGAAGGAGCAACGCCACCTAGCAAGCCTATTGTTAAAGGCTTCAGCTGGGCTGCTCCGAGACGTGTGACTCAATATTTAAAACAGGACACTTAGTACTCAGGTGCAGGAACCTCATTTGATGCAAAGGGGTTACACCTGGGTGCTCTGCTGACTAAGCGATCAGGTGGTATATTCAGATTTTTGCCTGGAGTTAGAGTTTGACACTAAACATGGATAAGAACTTATTTTTCTGTCAACAGTTTTCCTTCCTAATATAATTAATCACTATTGATTACACCTGCTCCTGAATGTCTTGCCTGGGGTCATCATTAATTCTGTTCCTATTAAAAGCTCATTGGCACCACTCCAATCCACCCTGAATTCAATATCCCATCCAATTCTCATTATGCGCTGACTCAGTGTGTTAATCCCTCCACTAGATACAATACCAGCTACCTGGATTCAATGCACATTTCTGATGTGGGCCTAGTCCCACCATACATCTTTACACTAAATTCAGATGCCACCCCAACCTCAACCCCAAGCCTTTATGAAACCTTTTATTTTTTTCTTCTATAGTGTCAACACACTGTAAAGGTGACCATACACTCGTCAGATTGGCAGCAGATAGATAAGAAATGCATCTGATGATCTATCTGATGCGTTTTTAGAACATTTTTTACCAGGATAGAATTCCAATAGATTTCAGTTTGAAATCTATTGAAATTCGATCTGATGGCATTTTTTTGCCATCAGATTTCCATTAAGGCCAATGCAAACTGATAAGCAATCTCATCAGATCGACCTAAATTTTCCACCCTGCCAGTTCGATGGAAATCCATCGAACTCGGCCATCGATCGGTCGATTGGCCAACCGATCTGCAATCGATCGCTCGATCGTTTGCGATCGATCGGTCGGCCAGAAAATCGGCTGAGTGTATGGGCCCCTTAATTCTCCTACATGTTAATTTGAATTGCCAACTCCTGAAGCCTTCAAACACTTTAGGAAAGCATTTGACCTCACTGATGCCCATTTCCAAGCCAAAATTGTATTACTCTTCCAATCACCTCCCCTTCCCATTAGTGCTGCAAGACAAAAATAAGAGATTAAAAGACACATCCAAGCACGCTAAAAATAAAGATCCACTTACCTGGTGCTTCCTCCATCCCATGCCAGCTGTCCCTGTGCCCTCACCACAGCTCGGCTCCCAACCGGTGGACTTGGGTCCCCTCCGGCGCAAGATGCTCACTGCGCGAGCTACCATCAGAGTTGCACCGACATTAACAGGACTGTACTGCGCAGGCGCAGTAATTCTGCGCCAGGACAGTACAGTCTGGATGACATCAGTGCGACCACGTAAGCCGCATGCTGGAATGCAGGAGAAGCCGACCCGGATGCCGACCTGGTCAGCATCTGCACCGGAGGGGACCAGGAGCAACCAGAGCTGCGGCAAGGGCACAGGATGGATGCAGGGGTCTGGAGGATGTCCGAGGTAAGTGGATTTTTTTTTAATGGTGCTCGGACCATTCCTTTAAAGATAAACTACTGCCTGGAGTAACACCAGTTAAATGGATAAAAACAAAGAGCGCTCCGATACTGGCAGAAAGTTGCAATCACACTGTCCTATCCCGGACAGGTCTCACCTGGAATGTAGTGGCTGTCAGTAATGGCCCATACTCACGGGCAACTTTTTTTGGCCTGTCGCCAGCACACGTGAGCGTGTGCGCGACAGGCCGGCGACAGCTCGTCGCCAGGTCCCTCCGCGTACACACGCGGAAGAGGGACCAGCGGTGCGACGGAAGCTGTCGCCGATGTTCCTCCTCCCCCCGCCGGAAGCTCCGTATTCTTTATGAAGGTTGCTGTCGCTAGTCCGCGTACTCACGCGGACTAGTGACAGTTGCAGCGGAGTTGCGGCGGCAACTGCCGTCAGGCGATTGAGCGGTTCAATCGCCTGGCGACATCAGCGACGAGCGACAGTTCGGGGTGCGTGCCCGTGCAACGCCTCATACTCACGGGTGACCTGTCGCCGCAACACGCGCGCCGCGTGTTGCGGCGACAATTGTAGCCCGTGAGTATGGGCCATAAGGATAAGCCTAAGTCAGCTTGTTTCCCTCTTAGATGGCAGCTGGGGACCAGGCTCTTCAGTCAGCAGCAGGCACAAGACCTCATGGAGGAGTTCAGGATGCAGGAAGGGAGGCACCATGTAGCTAGACGCAACCGTTAGGCTCTTTATCGTCTGTTAGCCCAATAAAGCGACTTTTAGTCACTTTCTGTTCCCTGTACACCTTTGATATAGTCATGGTAAGCATTGCCTAGCAACTGCGTGACTTCTCAGTCCTCCTTACAGCCACCAGCAGCACTGAATCAGGCTGACACCTTTGCCTCTGCTTTTATGTACACAAAAGCATCTGCACAAACATGTGCAAAGATGGTGTGCAAAGTACAGGGCGTCTATGAAGTAAAGAGCAAGGAAAAGACTGTACATAAACTGCACCACCAATTCAATATGCAAATAGTACAAATTTTATTGAACAACCAGAACCATAAAAACATCTAAAAAGAGGTACTATAAACCACTAATACAAAACCCTTTTATAAAGACACATGATAATGTCAAAATACACTTTGGGTCTCGCATCCCTATTCTCTTCAGCACTTGCACCTTGTTTAGATTTGCTACTATTGTATGACAGGGGTCTGCATTCTTTAATTAGGGCTCTTGTTTGAACCCCAGTTCAAAGTGCATTGTTTACTCAGGCATTATCATTTTGAGGTGAGGCATTGTTTATTTTGACATTATCATGTGTCTTTATGATGCTGGATACACACCATGCGTTTTCGCGTTCGATGCGGCCGTCGATTCGCGTCGATTCGATTATTTCCGACATGTCCGATTCAAGCTTCGATGGATCGTTAGGTCGATTTGCCATACTTTACATGGCATTCGACCTAAAAATCATCGAAATTCGTTCGGAAATGTTCGGAAATAATCGAATCGACGCGAATCGACGGCCGCATCGAACGCGAAAACGCATGGTGTGTATCCAGCATAAAAGACAGTTAAAAGCATTTCTTCCATCTCCTTATAGACTATATAGTTATCCCACCTGTCATTCAATCAAAGTAATGTCATGGCCTTAAAGTGTCCATACATATCATTTTTTTTATTCGCTTCCTGGTAGGTTTGATCCATCTTCTGGGGATCAATTCCCTCAAACTGTCCAACTTGATCAATGTTTGATGGATTTTGACAACAAATCACTAGAAAGTATCGATCGTAAAGGACAAGAGATCTAGCTTGATTGGGGGCAGGCAGAAGCGCTATGCAGATTAACGTTTCTGTCCATGTTTTCACTATGGACATATGTGCACACAGTTAATTTACCAACCTTTAAAGAGAATCTGTATTGTTAAAATCGCACTGTAACGATCGGTGAAGCACAGAGAGGATCTGATTACCAGTGATCTGCAGTATCACAGGAAATACAGATGTATATCAGATTATACATGATCTGCAGTATCACTGATAATCCGATATACTAGCTAACCTCTGTTCACTTGAGTAGAGTGTAGTGTTTGGTGTAACTGTAACACTTTGAGGACTAGGCCTCAGTGCAGTAAGGAGAGCTGCACAGATTCCTTCCGCAAACCTGAGCTCTCCAAGGCGGGAGGAGTCAGGCTGCCAGCGGGAAGGATATACTGAAAGTAACCCTCTGGCGGAAGGGTCACTTAACAGAACGAGGAACCGCCTCTAACAGTAAGGTCGGTTCTCGAGGTCGGACAAGCCAGGTCGTACACACACGGACAGATAAAGTACAAGATCAGGAGGCAAAGGCGGAGTCAAAGTACAGGCAGGGTTCAGCAACGGGGTATCAGAAATATCGGGGTACAAAATCAGGAGGCAGAAGCAGAGTCAAGGAACGAGCCGGGGTTTGGCAACAGAGTATCAGAAATATTGAGGTACAAGATCAGAGTTCAAAAGGGTAGTCAAGGCAGGCAGGAAGTCATAACAGATAATCACAATCAAACTAGTACTTAAGCTATCAAACAGAATCTAGCTAAGTGTAGGATTACAGCTCCAGCTGGTCCCGGCACACTTGAGGATCTGACTACGGATCTGGGTGCTTCCACATAAGTGATCGCACGCCAGACAAAGAGCAAGTGAACAACCAGCAGTATATATACTCTAGGACCTTTCCAGGACCTCCCTAATTGCTGGTCCAATGGGAGCAGTGGAATTTGTCAGCTGACCCAGCTGGTCAGCCGACTCCCTTCTAACAGCTATTTAAACTCTGCCTCTGTGCTCGCGCGCGTGTAAGTCTGAATCTTGGTGGACTATCAGTCCCAGCCACACCAGTACTGTCATGCAATGTATCTAGTGCGGGGGCCGCCTCTGATGCGGATTCCGCCGTTACTAATGCGGATTCCGCCGCTCTGCCTAAGCGGCATGCGGCGGTTTTTTCGCGTTGTGACACGCTGCTGAACGCGGAAACAGCCGCCTCACTGTGAGAGACGGCGGCTCCTCCGCGTTTTCTCACAGTACCCCCCCCCCCGAGGAGTGGACTCCGGACAACTCCCTCCAGGTTTCTCGGGATGTGAGGCATGAAATTCTCTCCTTAATTCGTCTGCATGCATGCGCGTCCCTGGTACCCATTGCCTCTCCTCAATGCCGTACCCTTTCCAGTGTACGAGATATTGTACTGAGTTTTGCACAACACGTGAATCTAAAATCTTTTCCACCTCATATTCAGGTTGGTCATCTACCAACACAGGGGGAGGAGGAGCGGAACCCACCTGGACCGCAGGTTTGAGTAGGGACACATGAAACGACCTTACGCCCCGCATGCTGGCAGGAAGATCAATGGCGTAAGTCACGTTATTGATTCTTTTGGTTACTGGGAATGGACCCACAAACCTGGGACCCAGTTTGGAAGAAGGCTGCTTCAGGGTCAAGTGACGTGTGGACACCCAGACTAACTCCCCTGGCTGAAACTTCCATTCCACGGATCGTCTTTTGTCTGCTTGACCCTTCTGACTCTGGAACGCCTTCTGCAAATTCCCCTTAACAATTCCCCAATTGTCCCTAAGTGATCTTTGCCAATCCACCAGTGCTGGAAATGGGGATGACACGACTGGAAAAGGGGAAAATTTGGGTGATCTCTCTGTCACAATCTGGAATGGAGAGAACCCAGATGAGGAATTCTTCAAATTATTTTGTGCAAATTCCGCGAAGGGCAAAAATTTTACCCAGTCAGTCTGTGCTTCCGCAACGTAACATCTTAGGAATTGTTCCAAAGACTGATTGATACGTTCCGTCTGCCCATTAGTCTGTGGGTGGTAGCCTGACGAAAAAGACAACTTCATGCCCATTTGGCGGTAAAATGCCCTCCAGAAACCAGAGACAAATTGGACTCCCCTATCCGACACAATGTCTTCCGGAATGCCATGCAGCCGGAAGACGTGAATGATGAACAACTCGGCCAGTTCCTGAGCCGAGGGGAGTCCTTTCAGGGGCACAAAATGGGCCATCTTGCTAAAACGGTCGACTACCACCCAAATGACCGACATTCCTTCAGACCTGGGCAATTCTCCCACAAAATCCATGGACAAGTGGGTCCATGGCTCACTCGGGGTGGGCAAAGGCTGCAGCTTACCTACAGATGCCAGCCGGGAGGGTTTACTCTTGGCACAGACCGCACACTCCCTGACATACTCTTTGCAATCTGTTGCCAAAGAAGGCCACCAAGCACACCTGGCAATCAGATCCTGCGTTCTAGCAGCTCCAGGATGACCAGCATTCTTATGGGCGTGAAAGAGGTGCAGGATTTGTAAACGAAAGGGCAAAGGGATAAACATAACCCCTTCGGGTTTTCCCTCAGGAACGTCCTGCTGAAATGAACCCAAAACCTCCGTCCAATCCTCCCAAGTCTCTGTTGCGGCTAACACTAGTTCCCGCTGGATGATAGACTCAGGAGCGGGTGGCTGTGCCGTTTCTGGTTCAAAACACCTGGAGAGGGCATCTGCCTTGACGTTTTTGCTGCCTGGGGTGTACGTGATTATAAATCTAAACCTTGTAAAAAACAAAGACCATCGGGCCTGACGGGGACTCAATCTCTTCGCCCCCTCGATGTATTCCAAGTTCTTATGGTCGGTGTAAACTGTGATCGTGTGTTCTGCCCCCTCTAACCAGTGGCGCCACTCCTCAAATGCCAACTTAATAGCCAGAAGTTCCCGGTTGCCTATATCATAATTTTTTTCTGCAGGTGAAAACCTGCGGGAAAAATAAGCACATGGGTGTAATCTGCCCTGCAACCCAGACCGTTGCGACAGCACCGCCCCCACCCCAACTTCTGAGGCATCAACCTCCACAATGAAGGGAAAGGACGTGTCAACATGCCTCAAAATTGGTGCTGAGCAAAATAATTTTTTCAATAAAGCAAATGCCGCCACGGCTTCAGGAGACCAGTGGTTGGTATCCGCCCCTTTTTTTGTGAGACTGGTAAGGGGGGCAACTAAAGTGGAGTTTCCCTTAATGAACCTCCTGTAATAGTTCGCGAACCCCAAAAATCTCTGCAGGGCCTTCAACCCCACTGGCTGTGGCCACTCCAACATGGCTGTGACCTTGGCAGGATCCATTGAGAGGCCCGAGGTGGAAATTACGTATCCCAGAAACGTGACCGTGGTCACTTCAAATATACACTTTTCCACCTTCGCGTAGAGCCTATTCTGTCTTAATTTGTTTAGGACAAATTTTACGTGAACCCTGTGTTCGGAGAGGTTATTGGAATAAATTAGTATGTCATCGAGGTATACCAACACGAATCTACCCAAAACCTCCCTGAATACCTCATTGATTAATTCTTGGAAGACGGCTGGCGCATTGCACAACCCGAAGGGCATCACTAGGTACTCGTAATGCCCGTCGGGTGTGTTGAAGGCCGTCTTCCACTCATCACCCTCTCTGATGCGGATTAGATTGTATGCCCCCCTCAGATCCAATTTAGAGAAGATGTTTGCGGCTGTGACTTGCGTAAATAAATCGTCTATCAAGGGTAACGGATAGCGATTTTTTATCGTGATCTTATTGAGGCCCCGATAATCAATGCAAGGTCGGAGACCATGGTCTTTCTTTTTAACGAAAAAGAAACCGGCCCCAGCAGGCGACCGGGAGGGCCGGATGAACCCCTTGGCTAAGTTATCACGAATGTATTCCTGCATAGCCATCTTCTCTGGACCGGACAAGTTATACAGGTGACCCCCTAGGAGGCATACAACCAGCACGGAGATCAATGGGGCAATCGAACGGGCGATGAGGGGGTAACTGATCAGCAGACTTAGGACAAAATACATCAGAGAACTCTGCATACTCTTCGGGAACCCCCTCCACAAGAATCTTGGTCCGACCCAATGTCACCTTCCCTAAACACCGTTGGTGACAATGATCGGACCATCTGGTTACCTGACCCGTAGCCCAGTCTATGTGCGGAGAATGGATTTGCAGCCACGGCATGCCTAGGATAATAGTGGAGGTAGACATGCGTAACACAAAAAATCGTAACTGCTCCCCATGCAGTACCCCTATGACGACCTTCATCTCCGGGGTCTGTGACAGTGGGCGATCCCGTTGCAGAGGGGAATCGTCTACTGCCGTGACCTGAATGGGGGGACTCACTTGAGTGAGGGGAATACCCAACTCCTGAGCAAATTCAAGATCCATAAAATTAGCCGCTGAGCCAGAATCAACAAACGCTTCAGTGGCTACGGACTTATTCTCCCATGTGATAGTACAGGGGAGAAGCAATTTTTTTTCTTTAAGGGGTGAAAATTGTGTGCCTAGGGTGTCACCCCCCACTACTCCTAGGCAAAGTCGTTTCCCGACTTGTTAGGGCAGTTTCGCACCCTATGCCCTGCTGCAGCGCAATACAGGCACAGCTGTTCCGTCATTCTCCGCCGTCGCTCCACCTGGGTCAACTTCGAACGACCAATCTGCATTGGTTCGGGCGGAGGCAAGGCCGGAGAGGGTGAGACAGGCGGAGAAGGTGTTACTAGGGGTGTAGCGGATGGTGCCGCGTAAGATGTCACCCTGTCGCGGTGAGTACCCCTAACCTGCTTCTGATGGCGTAACCTACGATCAACTCGAATGGCCGATGATATGGCCTCATCGACTGTCTTGGGCTCGGGTACAGTCAACATTAGATCAGAGACTTCCTCCGACAACCCAGACAGGAAGTAATCCATCAGAGCAAAGTTATCGAATCTAGCGGTGACTGACCACCTACGGAACTCTGCCGCATAATCCTCGACCGAGCCTCTGCCTTGCCGCAAAAGTTTGAGCTTCCACTCAGAGGACGCGGCAAGATCAGGGTCGTCATAAATTATGGCCATGGCCTTAAAGAATTCCTCCACCGAGGTCAGGGCAATATTGGTAGGAGGCAGGTTGTATGCCCAGGACTGGGAGTCCCCAGTCAGCAAAGTTTTAATAAAGATGACCCGTTGGGTCTCAGTCCCCGAGGATCGGGGTCTCAACTCGAAATACGACAACACTCTACTCCTGAAATTCCGGAAGTCAGACTTGTGGCCGGAAAACTTATCAGGTACAGGCATACGTATGTCAGTACTAGGAGAGGATCGCACTGAATCAACTGACGTCTGGAGGGTTTGCACAGAGCCTGACAGGACATCAATCATAGTCTTGTGGCTACCCAGCACTTGGTTGATGTTTTCCACCGAAGTGGCAAGTGCGCCCAGACGGTCAGTGTGTGCGTCCATTTGCATTTTTTGGTCTGGCGTTCTGTAACGATCGGTGAAGCACAGAAAGGATCTGATTACCAGTGATCTGCAGTATCACAGGAAATACAGATGTATATCAGATTATACGTGATCTGCAGTATCACTGATAATCCGATATACTAGCTAACCTCTGTTCACTTGAGTAGAGTGTAGTGTTTGGTGTAACTGTAACACTTTGAGGACTAGGCCTCAGTGCAGTAAGGAGAGCTGCACAGATTCCTTCCGCAAACCTGAGCTCTCCAAGGCGGGAGGAGTCAGGCTGCCAGCGGGAAGGATATACTGAAAGTAACCCTCTGGCGGAAGGGTCACTTAACAGAACGAGGAACCGCCTCTAACAGTAAGGTCGGTTCTCGAGGTCGGACAAGCCAGGTCGTACACACACGGACAGATAAAGTACAAGATCAGGAGGCAAAGGCGGAGTCAAAGTACAGGCAGGGTTCAGCAACGGGGTATCAGAAATATCGGGGTACAAAATCAGGAGGCAGAAGCAGAGTCAAGGAACGAGCCGGGGTTCGGCAACAGAGTATCAGAAATATTGAGGTACAAGATCAGAGTTCAAAAGGGTAGTCAAGGCAGGCAGGAAGTCATAACAGATAATCACAATCAAACTAGTACTTTAGCTATCAAACAGAATCTAGCTAAGTGTAGGATTACAGCTCCAGCTGGTCCCGGCACACTTGAGGATCTGACTACGGATCTGGGTGCTTCCACATAAGTGATCGCACGCCAGACAAAGAGCAAGTGAACAACCAGCAGTATATATACTCTAGGACCTTTCCAGGACCTCCCTAATTGCTGGTCCAATGGGAGCAGTGGAATTTGTCAGCTGACCCAGCTGCGCGTACTTACTCGCGCGCGTGTAAGTCTGAATCTTGGTGGACTATCAGTCCCAGCCACACCAGTACTGTCATGCAATGTATCTAGTGCGGGGGCCGCCTCTGATGCGGATTCCGCCGTTACCAATGCGGATTCCGCCGCTCTGCCTAAGCGGCATGCGGCGGTTTTTTCGCGTTGTGACGCGCTGCTGAACGCGGAAACAGCCGCCTCACTGTGAGAGACGGCGGCTCCTCCGCGTTTCCTCACACGCACAAAAGTAAACATACCAGTCTGTGACAGAGGGTAATAGGAGATGTCCCCTAACAATTTCGTCGCTCCCCGCCGCATTAAAAGTAGTCAAACAGTTTTTAAAAGTTTGTTTATAAACAAACAAAATGGCCACCAAAACAGGAAGTAGGTTGATGTACAGTATGTCCACACATAGAAAATACATCCATACTCAAGCAGGCTGTATACAGCCTTCCTTTTGAATCTCAAGAGATCATTTGTGTGTTTACCTTCTGTCCCCTGCAGCTCTCATCCACTGAATACTAGTGACAAGCTGCTGTGAGGCTGATCGTTTCTTCCTGTCTGTAATTCCTTAGTATGTGTCAGCCAGCTCCTTTCACAGCCTAACAGAGGAGGATTTTTATCCAGCTCTCTTCTATCACTGATAAGATAGCAGAGACGCTGCTGGCTTATGTAAATAACACACACACGGGAGTGTGCATAGAGGGGCCTGGAAAGGGGTGTGCATAAACAGACCAGCAGGGAAAAGTTGGCAGCCTTTCAGACACAGGGCGACAAGTCTGACAGGGGAAAGATACATTGATTTATTACAGAGACAGTGATAGTAGAAAGTGCTGCAGTATGCCAGAGCACATTAGAACAGGTTTAGGAACTTGTAGGATGGTAGAAAAAACGTAATTTTTGTTACAGAGTCTCTTTAAATTATCATCGGTTCCTTCTGATATGACCACTATGCTAGTTTATAGCTCTTTCCTGGAGTACATTTGAAATCAGCGCCGGTAGACTTGGGCACAGGATACAGCGGTATATAGCTGATCCTGCTTCTGCACAAGTCCGGGCCGATTTAATTACTATTCCCCCTCCAGGCCGCCATGGATAGAGGGGGAATTAAATAATTCGGCTTCCAGCGATTGCTGGAGGCCGAATTATTATGTTTTTAACCTGCCTGGCGTTCTATTAAGATCGCCAGGCAGGCTGCGGGAGGGTTTTTTTTTAATAAAAAAAAAACTATTTCATGCAGCCAACTGAAAGTTGGCTGCATGAAAGCCCACTAGAGGGCGCTCCGGAGGCGATCTTCCGATCGCCTCCGGCGCCCAGAATAAACAAGGAAGGCCGCAATGAGCGGCCTTCCTTGTTTTGCTTATATCGTCGCCATAGCGACGAGCGGAGTGACGTCATCGACGTCAGCCGACGTCGTGACGTCAGCCGCCTCCGATCCAGCCCTTAGCGCTGGCCGGAACTTTTTGTTCCGGCTGCGCAGGGCTCAGGCGGCTAGGGGGGCCCTCTTTCGCCGCTGCTAGCGGCGAATCGCCGCAGAGCGGCGGCGATCAGGCAGCACACGCGGCTGGCAAAGTGCCGGCTGCGTGTGCTGCTTTTTATTTCAGCCAAATCGGCCCAGCAGGGCCTGAGCGGCAGCCTCCGGCGGTACTGGACGAGCTGAGCTCGTCCAGACCGCCCAGCAGGTTAAGCAACCTCGGCTCCATCTGCTGACGGCTTCGACGTTACTCACTGAGCGTTGCAATAGGAGTGATTCCTATTGTAGTCTATGGAGGCGCCGGCTGCGCCCAAATCTAGCAGCGCTGAAAAGCACTGCTCCGCCTTCCTGGCATTGCTAAAAGCCCATATTCATTCCCAAGCCAGGACGCTATCTACTTAGAACTTGTATTTTCTCCCTGTGCTTGTGCAAATTTCATTCCACATCCCAAATTAGGGAAGTTACCTGGCTTTTCCTACACCAATCAGCTATGGACCCTGCAGCTGTAGATACAGCAGAGCAATCTCGCTTCTCCTTTCTCTATTGAGCGTCGTCCTGTCCCCATCCCTGTCCTCGTGATCTGGAGGCGTGTACAAACATGACACTGGATCATGGGAACAGAAACGCTGCAGGGATGGAGAGATGATCCCGCCAAATGGAGACAGGTAGCATGTTGGCCGTCTGACACGTGAAAATGCTCTGCTGAGTAAACTTGCTGCAAGAAGTAACACTTAGGAATCACTAGCAGTGCTTTTCTAAGTACTTGTGATTTGTAAAGCACTTGCTAATGTAATGCTGTGAGGGATTTAAAAAAAAATAAAATAAAAAAAATAATATTCCTGAAGTGGGATCCCACCCATAGCATTACATAAACAAGAGCTTTTCAAATCACACAACAGCAATGCAATGGGGCCTTTTACATTTACAACTTTCATGTTACGCCGGAAGTGTTCACCTCAACGCAAAACCTGCAGTGCGTTACAGCAAGCACGTTGTTTAGCGCATATTGCTTGGGGTAATGGAAGTCAATGGGCGATGCAGTAAGTGTGAATGATGGAGTACGGTGCGTGGTACAACAGGAATTCTAGTGACTTACTTCCTGTGTAGCAGGGAGTACATCACTGAGATGGGGGTGGTGCTATGCATAGGACCCTGTCGGCGCAGTCTGCCGACAAGTCATATGATTGTAGTTTTTTTGCGCGGCGATGGGATACGGCAGGAGTATGGCATCGCACCGTAATGCTAAAACCTAATGTAAAACTGGCCTAAAGTTAACACAACAGAATTTCTTTGTACCTGTTTCAGTGATTACAAGTAGAAGAGAGCTAATTGTCCACACTGAAGAGCTTTTTGAAAGAACTGGATATAACACATCTATGCAATCACAGCGACCAGCACTGATGCACTGTGATCTGCAGTGGAAGGGGGACTTAACCTTCCTGGCGGTAACCCCGAACATAGTTCGGGGTAAGCCGCGCAGAAGGTTTTCTCAGGCCCTGCTGGGCCAATTTGCACAATTTTTTTTTTGCTGCACACAGCTAGCACTTTGCTAGCTGTGTGAGCACACCGATCGCCGCCGCCCCCCTGCGCCGATTCGCCGCTATCCAAAGCGCCGCTCACCCCCCCCCCAGACCCCTTGCGCAGCCTGGCCTATTAGCGCCAGGCAGCACTGAGTGGTGGATCGGGACTCCCAATGACGTCACGACGTCGATGACGTCATCCCGCAGCCCTCCAGGAAATCCTGTTCTTTGAACGGGATTTCCTGATCGCAGATCGCCGGAGGCGATCGAAGAGGCTAGGGGGATACTGCTGCACGGCGGCTATCATGTAGCGAGCCCTAGGCTCACTACATGATTTCCAAAAAAAATGGTGATGGTCTGTTTGTGAAAAGGAATAGATTTCTCATGTAAAAGGGGGTATCAGCTACTGATTGGGATAAAGTTCAATTCTTGGTCGGAGTTTCTCTTTAAGATTCTAACACAAATGACATTACTATGGGACAAAAGCAGGTATAACTACATGGGTAATAAAGGGTAGGGAAACAGGTTTTTATTAAATGTTATGCTAGACTTTAATTCCACTGTAAGGGAATATTATCAACATGAAAAGTAATTTTGTTGTGTTACACAATGACAATAAAGTGTTTGAATCTTGAACAAGGAATTCAAAAGATAGTATTATACTATAGATAGGCACTTGACAAATTGCTAATAAAACTTGAAACAAACTTGTGGGGAAAAATAAAAAAGTTAAACACTTACCTCAGTAGAGGAAAGCCTCTGGATGATGGAGAGCAGTGTTCCCCAACCCAGTCTTCAAGGCCCACCAACAGTGCATGTTTGGTGGAAATCCACAGAGGTAGTAAATCAACTCTGCTGAGACACTAATTACCTCACCTGTGTATGTTTGTGGTGTTCTGCAAAGCATGTACTGTTGCCTTGAGGACAGGGTTGGGGAACTCTGACCTAGAGGCTTCTCCATCACCAGCGCTGCTCACCAGGACCCTCTTTTTCTTGGGGCCACGCCCTCATCTGCGCACGAGTGCTGCTGCACTGCACATTAGCATGGAGCCGCTTGTGCACAGAGGAAGTAATATGGCAATAAGACCACCAAGAACATCGTTGTGATCCATCTTCCTGCGTCTAAAGCAGGCCATACACTGGCTCGATTCACGGCCGTTTCGACAGCAGATCCGATCCTGGGATCGGATCTGCTGCCAATCGCTTGCGCTAAACGCACCCGCCGATCCGATTCCCTCCCGAAATCGGATCGGACCGTCGATCGCGCCGTGCGGGAAATTACCCTCGATCGCCCGGCGGTAGGAGCGCGTCGCTTGCGGCGTACGATTCGGGCCCGATCCGAGCATGTATACATTACCTGAAGCTGGCTCCGGGGTCCTCTTCTCCTCGCTGCACCGCATTTCCGCATCTCCCAGTGTACGCTTATACTTCCTGTGTCACTCCGGTGACCAGGAAGTTGAAATAGAGGGCGCTCTATTTGAACTTCCTGGTCACGGAGTAACACAGGAAGCGCCGGGATGGAGCAAGAACAGCAGTGCGGTGCAGTGCAGAGAAGACGCCCGGGAGCCAGCCTCAGGTAATGTATACGGGGGGGGGGGGGGGACAGGCGGCAGGAGCAGCTGAACAGATTGTGATCGGTTTCAGGCTGAAATCGATTCACAATCTGTTTGCAGTAAAGGCAGCCATACGATCCCTATCTGATCAGATTCGATCAGATAGGGATCTGTCAGCTGGTCGATCTAATGGCACATCGACCAGTGTATGGCCACCTTTAAGCTAACACCGAAAGACCAGAAGACATTATGTACTCAACTAACTTCATGCAAAGGAAATGCCATTACAGAGTACATTAAGCCTAAGTAACACTAATAGGTTTTCTGCAGGAACAATGGACGCTTTTTTAGCTGTAGGTAATTAATTAAAACCAAGTGTTTGGTGCCAGTTTGATGGCTTCAAAACCCATTGCTCAAACACAACTAACCTGAAGAAGCAGCACACTAGTGAATGAGAATATTTCCTCTGGAAGACTAATGGCACCATCTATACACTCTCTACGTATTTGAATACCCCATGTCATTTGTTTTTACCTTAAACAAACACCAATTCCAGAAAGGTACACTGCTCCTTATGATAGTAAGACGCCATGCAAAGCGTGTCATGTGCCTGTGCAAACACACAGCTCGCGTGTAGCCATGCAATGCAGGATTGTAACACACGGTGTAGGTAACACAGCTCATTATGTGCCAGCCCTTGGATAAAGGGCAGACAGGTGACACTGCCTGAAATCATTGGCAACTGCGTACTTCATATGTTCTGATAAGAGGCTTTGAAGAAAAGAACTGGACAGCTAAAATTCAATAAAGCTTTGAGTCTTGGAGAAGGCTGACATCCAGACTGGTTTCTGCAGACAGATTATTTTCATTGTTCAGTCACCATGACTGTGCGGAACCCCTAGACTTATGTGTGATTTTGAATTAGTTTTTATTTTTGATTTGCAATCGATCTTACTCTTCGCAAGATTTTTTTTAACTGCTATTCATTGTCTGCACACAATTAGTGACTGTAAGATATGGTAATAAATAAATGGCTAGTTCTTCTTTTGGTCTGTTCCATCGGTCAAGAATTCTAGTCTTCCTATGTTCCAAAATTATTTCCACTCTCAGAAACACAATATTTAAACTTCATTTAAGGACAGTGAGTGGAGCCATGCAAGCCACCCCTTTGGCCAGCTTCTACATTGGTAAGTAACACACATACAATTTTTTACAGAGCCATGGAAGCTAACCTGGGTTGGAGCGGTTTCAAGCTATTTGGTAAAGATCTGATAAGGTGCCCATACACTGTGTGATATTACTTAGAAGATTCTATCACTATAATTGAATCTGCCAAGGACCGGTGCCCCAAAATGCCGCCCGATCGTAATTTAGAGTGATTTCTGGCCAAAATCAAACATTACGGATTGGACAGGGTGGGTTTTGTGGTGGTTGAAAGGTGGTGGGGATGCGGCAATATTCATGCAGGCATGCTAGAGCCAGTGACTGGCTCCTCCCGATGTCATTCCCGCCAATACTGCTCTCACCGATGCTTGTGCCAAGTATTAGCGCAGCGGAGTGAAGTCACACACATTCATTCTCCCTCCTGTGTTCTCCTAGTGCCCATGCTCTGTGACCCAGCACAAGTACACACATACTGCCAGGTCACAGGGTACTGGCATGAGATGTTGACGGAAGCACACAGGAAGGAGCGGGGCAGCCGAATAGGCGAGTGTGACTTAACTCCACCAATACTCTTCAGGGGCCCTGAGGAAAGCAGTAACAGGTGGACACCTGGGGAAGCAGCAGTAATTGGTTTTATCTTATGCTCCCTTCTGGAGAAAGTCTGACAGTGTATGGCAGGCTTTAGGTATGGATGTACTTGAGTCACACAGATCAATCTGTGTGAATTTTGAAAACTGCAGTTACCATATTGGGACTACCATTCAGAGCAGGGACAAGTTCCTCCAACACCCAAGGCTGAGACACCAAAGTGCGCCCCTCCATCCCTCCCACCTCAGTTGTTACACACGGATTGCTATTAGACTGAGAGGCGCCCCAGGGCCCCCACACCTTAATATCTAGTTATCTGGCTTGCAGTCTCTGCTATGTATCCCCTTTTCTTATTTATTTCTGCTTCATACACAATTAGGAATGACAGCTGAATGAATTGTGCGCCCCCTCCTACACTGCGCCCTGAGGCTGGAGCATCTCCAGCCTATGCCTCGGCCCTGCTACCATTTACATTTTTGCTGCACCACTTGGGGCGAAAAGACACAGGTGATCTTACATTTGTAAGTACACTTCCCTTTTAAGGAGTCCATCGCCTATACAATCTTGTCCGATTTTACCAAATATATATAGTAAATAGGTAAACTGACTGATTATTCTTTGAACCAATAATTTCATAGATATAAAATTGGACAGGATTGTACAATGAAGATTGTATTGTTGGTGGCCAGCTTTAACCTGTAAGGCTGTAAGTGGACCAAACAAACAAACTGCATACTTCAGTGAATCAGCTTTTAATTAGTGCCTGGATGAAAGGCATATGAAAGCCAGTTCTACATCACTGAGTAACCTTGGTGACATTACCTCCCCACAGCAACCAACATCTTCTGTGTAAACCCGCTCCATAATGAGACATCTCATTAAAGGCTCAATACATACTGAACTGGCACCACTACTCTGTATAAAATGTATGGTCTGTTTTTAACACATTTGCATGAGAATATTTTGCTTCCTGGACTTTAATAGAGATGAAACAATTACCGGTACTGTGTTTTTCAGACTATCAGATGCTCTGGACTATAAGACACACCTAGGTTTAGAGGATAAAAACCTGGGGAAAAAAATATATACTAAACCTGGTGTGTCCATGGTGCAGAGGCGTCTTGTGGAGCTTTTCTACTCGCTCCTGTGTCCCAATTTCCTCCTCTGCCTCCCTGTCACATGATGGAACACTGCACAGCCAGTACAGTGCATGCAGCTCTGGATTAGCTGGCGCAGGGGCCTCTTGAAGGGTGTGTGTGTGTTTTACCTTGGGAGCTGCAGCCATTGGACTCGCTCAGTAAGTGTAGTGATCGGGCCCCAATGACTGAGCTGTGGTCCTGCCCGCCAGACCATTGGCGCGAGTTAAGAAAGGGAGCAATGAATGGCGGGTCTGGTGCAGCACCCCCCACCTGATTGGCGTAATGCACAAAACTACACTCCTTCCATGGAATGAAAATGTAGCTATGAATAAATGCGTCAGCTTTCATGTGGTCATGCTTTGTGCCAAGTTTTTATTGATAATACTATAAAGAAATTTGATTGTATTCCATGGAAGGAGTGCAGTAGTTCTGTGCATACTGGAACCCAGTGGGCTGGCTATCCATATTCCAGCACCCTTCAATGCTACACACAGCACTCTACCATCTGGTGAGGTTAAGCTGTCATGCTCTGTCTTGATCTGGTTGATAGAATGCTTTGTGAAGCCTCTGTAAGGCTCTCTATGTGCGGCTACTTACACACCAGCATGCACTGTAGTGGCTGCGTAGAGGTCCATGTGACAGTGGGACAGAGGAGGAGACAAGCTGACAAAGGAGGAAATAGGGGGTCAGAGAACAAAGGAAGAAATAAAAGGTAATTCGGACTATAAGATGCACTGTCTCCCCCCCCCCCCCCCCCCAACACACACACTTTTTGGCAAGAAAAAGTGCATCTTCTATTCAGAAAAATATGGTATTTAATATACATTCATTATTTACCTCTGTGACTAAAGGTAACTATAAAGGATGATTCGAAACATACAGTACATCAAATTTAAAATTATTGATTCCAGCTAGAAACCGTAACATAAAGCAGTAAATTGTGCATGGTTAAAGGGAACCAGAGATGAACGATTCACACAAAATAAACATATCAGTTGATAGCTTGTAAAGAACAAATGCTCTACCCGATTATTTCGCCAGTCTGGTGTGCCTTTTTGAGTGCTTTTTATCTATTATTGCTCCAGGAAATATCCAATATGGCCGCCGGCTCATATTCCTTCTGCTTCCAGGTTATGAGGTGTTCTGGATGTGCTGTCTAGGCTATATGAGACTATAGTCAAGCAGGGCTGCTGTAGGCTTTCATCTGTGTGCTTTCAACTTCATATTCTGGCATGCTTTGTGGCTGCCTGTAGGAAGTGTCTCTCATAGTAATGAAACTGCATACAGTAGATAATAATGACAGGCTGCACAGACAGAGCACACAGATCACACAGCCACACTTGTCTGTTAGACAGAGATTTTTCCTGCAGCAGCAGCCCCTCCCATGTCATCAAAGCTCTCAGAATGTAAAGCAGGAAATTTGAGCCAGGAGGGGGAAGGCTTGGGCTTGAAAAGACTCCACAGAAGAGTGACTCAGCTATAATGATTCCAGGTCAAACCTCGACTGAATAGTCGGTGGATTCTTATCACAGTTGACAACAGATAGATTAGACTGAGAAGAATAAAACTAAAAGCAGGGTAGGTGTTTACTGTCATGTTCCCACTGATAAATGTAATAAAATACATGAGGGTGCTTCGTCTCTGGTTCTCTTTAAGGTGAGCATAATGTTTATGATGCTCACTCTCACCTCCTCCAGCTGAATGGACTACATCAATGCGATAGTCATATTCTTCATCAAGGTCACCTTGAGCTCTTCCCATTCCATAAACAAGTTTTTTCAGTCGGAATGCTTTGAGCTGTTGGAAGGTCACTGCCATACTGCCACCAAAATCATGTGGCACTCTGCATAGTTTTGGCAGGTTCACTCATTGATGCGAGAACACAAAATGCTTTCTGCTCAGCCATCTAGCAGACTAATACTGCCATGCACACACAGCGCACGGCAATATTACCCTACTCCAGCAGCAAGTACCGCAAGTTATGCTAGTAGCGCAACCCACAGTGCAACTGTTGCTATAATAACAAGCGTTAGTAATGTGTGGGTCCCGAAGGTGAAAATTTTCAGTTTTCCTGTTCTCAGTGACAATAGTCACTCAGACGGGAAGAGAATGAATCCCCCAAATAGAGACCCAGACAGCAGTAAAATACTGACAGTACTTTTAACCCCCCTTCTCCACTAAACAAAAAAATAACAACTATATTTTCTAAGTCCATACTGGATAAACTATCCTCCTTTCCTGAGGCGGGGCATGATGGAAAATATCCCCATTTTGAACACAGACGTTAGCAAAAACTTGGCAGCAGTTTGTTTTTTGCAAGCGTATTACTTTAAGAATATGTTAAGGTACGTCCTCCTGTTTTTTTGTTTCAATATGAACATACCACAGTTTCCCAGCAGTCACTATACCAAGCTGTCCTCATACAATGCTGTTTGTCTGTATGACCAGTCCCTCAGCAAACGACAACATGTATGTCTACCATCATGTATGAGCTTTGTACAGCACAGAAAGGCCCCGCTAGACCTGTACACCCATGAATATGCAGCCAGTGTTCCGGAATCTGTAGCAGCCCTTATCCCGAGGCAGCGTATACTGTACTACTTCTTGATACATTTAACAGTGAAACATAATCCATGACCTCATCCTATTTATTTTAAGAGTAAAATAAGCATGAATATTTTACACTGTTCCTTGTTCATGGTTCAGACCTGTACTTGCATGATCCTTCAAAAATAAAACTGGATTTTATGGTAAATACCTTCAAAAAAAAAAGTTCACACAGGAGGCACACTCAGGAGGTTGATAGTAATCTATTATTACAAGAAACAATATTGGAGAATAGAAAATGTATGAGACCCAGGAAGAATATATCATGTACATGATGTAACTTCATTCTAACAACCAGACTGACTAATACATAGGAACACTACTCAACATATGGTACAGGAATCACACAACATATTTCAGAGTAAATACTGTAAATAAAATCATTTCTTATAGGATACAACGAAGTAAAATAAACACAAAGGAATGCAGCATGTACAGTCTGTAGGAACATTAAAAGGGGGTCTCCCAAGTTCAGTGAAACAGTGGAATTTACCTTCCCAGAGAGGAGAAGCAGAGCAGCATATAATGATGGACTGCAGGTGAGCTGGAGACCAGCATGCTGGCTTCTTCCATCGCTTGGGACTAGCAGTTGGGTTATATATCTAGGGATAGTCCATACGATGGAAAGAATTCCAAATTGATAAAGGATTATGCATTTTTTTGTATGCAGCTTGAAAATTGATCACATTCGACCTGGGCTTGGTTTCGACTGGTCGATGTGCAAGCTGCATAAATCTACATAATCCTGCATCAACTCTGAATTATTCACAGCTTATTGACCATCCTTAGTTATGTCCCCATCACAATTACTAGAATGACTAGGTCTACACAACTGCTGCATATACCACACAGATATAGATTGGGGCTGTGGTCTCTAAATGATTAATAACACAGGGGGAACAATAATGGGTGTGTAGTTGTGACTTTCTTATTATGCCTTTGGAAAGGGGGCATAAAAGCAAACTACTGTAGGGAATTGTTGCTCAAGCAGGTTACAAGGGAGAAAAAACTGGTGATTGGTTTAATCAATTATTACGTGGTCAACACTAAGGTTTTAGTGAAAAAGAAACTATTGAAAATAATGTAATTAATTTTTTTTTATAAATTAGTCAGTGTTTGCCACTTGTAAAATTTTTTCCTGATCTCGATTTATATTCTGAATTCACAGGTGGTGAAATCTTTAGTCCTGTCAGGTGCAGCTCTGCCCTCGTTCCAAAATAACACCTGGGCCCTGATACAATTCACTTTT
Organism: Hyperolius riggenbachi; assembly: GCF_040937935.1. Lineage (NCBI taxonomy): Eukaryota > Metazoa > Chordata > Amphibia > Anura > Hyperoliidae > Hyperolius > Hyperolius riggenbachi. The sequence continues at coordinate 182,347,036 of NC_090646.1, forward strand.
TCTCCTAACTTTTCTCCTCTGAGATACATTTTCATCTTCTGGTAAAAATAACTTTGTCACTCTGTAAATGAAAAGTACCAAAAAGAAGGTGGAAAGGTCAAAATTATTTTGAGTATTTTCTTACTTGACAAGTTTGGAAATATCACATAGGAGAAAACTCAGGAGAAAAAGTTAATTGCATATGGCCCCTGGTCTCCTCACATGTTTGTTTCTGAGAATTCCAAAGTAAGTGCTTTGAGAGGAGAATACCACATAGCTAAGAGCCTAGGCTAAACGCCACTGGGAGGGCAGCGTTACATACCAATATACAGCAATATATACATATAGTAAGGATTTCTGATGTTGAAACCAGGAGAATTATCATAAAAATGGGCATTCTAAATCATTTTCTGCATTTTACTAAGTCACTACAGTGCCTCTTGAAGTTCAATCATCCATATTCATCAGAGCTGAATAAAACCAACTTATACTAAATGTTCGGGACATCTAGAGCCAAAACCATTTATCATCAGAGAGGAAGCAACCCCTGCCTGTGCACCACCCATTATTCCTCTTTCACTGGACGTGGAAGACCCTTCCATGGAAAAGATAATAGGATAAAAAAAACACACTGTGTAATAAGTGAGATTAACCAGTAATATAATTTAGCATGTTGACTGGCTATAGAACACATGTAACTGATCAGCTTTTACTGGGCCTGGAACATGCAGTGGCAGTTTTTACACACTGCTCCATCCTCCATAACGCAAGAAGTAGGGAAAACTCCACAAGCTTAAAAATCCAGTTGAAAACAACCTGGTCACACGTTGTAAAAGGCACATAGTTCTGATATAAGGCTAGTATGGTTACGTTGAAACATAAACCCCAAATCCCAACCCATCTTCCGAGACTGCAGCAGAGGCACAAGTTGGATTCTTCAAGAAAGAAGAAACTAGAGGTGCTAAAGTGCCGTTCTGTGGAGTGATAGTGGAGTGCAATGTGGAGTCTAAGGCACAGGGATCATCCTAAGACCACTAATAAATAATGAATCATTTTCACTTACACTGCAAGCTTAAAACTAAATTACAATGTCATATTAGTTTGGGATGGAAGTTAAACGGAAAACCTTGGACTGATACTAGGGAACACATTTTTTCCTTACTACCTATAAGCTTTGGAATGACCACAAGCTGGTGGAAATCTAGTAGTGTCCTGGAACTCAACCAACCAGCACAAACCATTGGCAGTATTCACAGTGAAGTCCAACTTCTTAGGCTGTTTGTGGGCTCTGCTGTGCTTAAAGAATGGGTTCCACGGCTCCCCCAAGGTTAATATGGTCATGGTGAGATATAGTACTGTATTAGCTAGGCCTGTTTTAAACATTGGGACTTAAAGAGAGCCTGAACTGAAAATAAAAAGTCAAAATAAACATACACAGGTCATACTTACTTCCCATGTAGTCTGCTCATCAATCTCTCCTCTCCTGCGTCATGTTTGTCCACTCTGATCGATGGAATGCTCTGTCCTCCATTTTGAAAATGGCCATTACCCCATAACACTTCCTAGTCAGCACACTGTTAAACTGTTATATCGCCCACTTGAGCCACAGGGAAACATGGACATTACCTTGCACATTCAGTTGTAACTGACAGCAGCGGATATATAACTGACAGCAACTGGTATATTTCAGTTCTGACAAAATCTTGTCAGAACTGGTAGGGATCACTGTAAGAAGAAAATGGTGAGATTCTGAGAGGAACCGACGGCGAGATAAGTATGTAATATTAATTTGCATGTACATCATGTGTTTATTTTGAATAATTTTACTCAGTTCAGGTTCCCTTTAAGCAACCAGAAAGAACACTTATCCAGCATGCATCAGCCAATCTCCGTCGCTGCTGGGCAACTTGGACTCTACTGTATACTATATAGAACTGCATTTATACTTCAGTAATTTTACTCTTCCGGCTATTTGTCTCGAGCAAAGAATTCACATAACATGCAAATCTTTGCTGATGAGGAAGCCACAGCCAAAGGCGTGTTAGGTGAAATCTCCACTCATCACAACCAGCTTTTATATCAAGTTACTGCAAAACGTTTGAGACAATTGCAGCAGCTCAGTTTTCCAGCCTAACGCTATGGACTCGTACATGCTTTAAACCTAGGTCACCCACAAGTGTCCCCGACACCTGCTGACTGACTGACTGACTTAGCAAGTAAGCAGTCAGGTAAAATATGCTCAATGGCACTTATTTCTTGCCCTAGGCACCAGCAGCTCCCTCCTCCCTCCAAATAGCAGAAGACGCTGCTCAGCATTTGTGCTGGAAAAGGTCGCCCAAAACAATCAAGAATTCATGTTTTGGACAACAATTATTGAAACTGTGTATTCAGCCAAACGGTGATGCCACTAAGCCTGTTTGATATGGGGGAAGGATAGGAAAACATCTGTACTGCTGCTTTCTAGTTCCAGTTTCAGTTTCACTAACCTGCTGAATCTAGAAACTGCTGGATATTGAAACTGGAGACAAGAAAACCTTGAGCAGCTGTCTAGTGTCCAGTTAGTTTCACTTTCCTATTTTGTTCACTGCTCTAAGTACTCCCCTTGTCCTGAATGTTCCTTGCTCTGGGATTCCAGCATCAGGACCAGCTGGAGGGTACTGTGAGACAGGAGGGCTGGTTGTTTGGCCTAGACCCGGAAGCATGGGAGATGTTCAATCACCACCCTTCCCTAATTATTACACTTTATACGAGTATTATCTCTTCAGATTACGTGTACAACAAATGATGTATACGGTGCAAGTCAATAAAATAACTTGCAATGGCGCTTCAATACAAGACCCCAATTTGTTGCACTACCCTGTTAATAGAAAGCAGAATATGAGCGGATGTAACAGGCATCATCTCATTCACAATATTTCCCATCATGGCACCTGGGAGTACTAATAAACTGTGATTGTTTTGACCTAATATTGTGGTCTCCATTGGCCTTTGGTCTGTGAAACGGGTGGTGAGTATATCTCCCCCCTGGTGTTTTTAACCTAGTATTGTTTTTACTCTTTTTGGCGCCTCTGATTCTGATCCTAAACACAATACAGTCCACCTAGGGTGGCAAGGATTCTTCCTTACTTCTTCTACAGAGAGCGACATCTTACACCTGAGTGGGGTCAGGTTCTAATTCTCCCCACCTGCATATGGAGTGGTTGCCTAGGGGCAACCTATGTTTGTGAGTATATATCCACCTCTATTTTTTGTGTGCTTTTCCTTCCTTGAAATACCACACCATTTTGGCTCTCGGTCTTTTGTTTTTGTCTCTAAAGTACAATATTTCCCATATGCATTATGGGGGAAATGCACAGATATCTGGTTAACATGTGAAAGCAGGCAGAATTCACCGATTTCTAGCACTGTCATAACAAAAGAGAACCTGTCACCAAAAAGAGAGAGCCCATTCAGATTAATCTTGCATTGTAATATAAAACTTCATTGGGATGAGGCTATCTGAATCATCAGCACAGTTCAGGCACAGAGCAGCATTGAGGAGACATCTTCTAGTATATTCCCCCCCCCAAAAAATGCAGATTTTTTACTGCTAATTATTCAGTCAGTGAAGCTGGCAGACAAGTGCGCAACAGCTCTACAGTTTGCCTGGAAACACCGACCTTCTCATTCACAGGTTCACTTTAACAATGGAAAGTGCTGTTCTCAGGGCAAGCGAGGCCAATGAACAGTCTACAAAGCCCGTAATATAATCCTCTATAAAGACTTCCTATTTACAAGATTTAAAACGTTACAAAATAACAGCACTTCTCTTTATAACAACGCTTACATTAAAGTGACTTGTTTGTAGGTGTTAATAGACAAAAACCTTGGCTGCTTCGGGTACAAATCATAAAAAGCACCCTATGGAATTACTACGATTGGCTAGTAATTATGCCAATCAATTTTAATTTATTTTTTGCCAGTGCAAAACGTACATATTGTTTTCTATTCTACAGATATAGACTGCCGTCCCCATACAGACGGAACTGAGCATCCTCTAATTCAGATACACATATGATCTTTAGATAAAGTTCAGTTTCTCTGTTAATAACTTCATTTTTAGAGTATTAAGAAGGGAGAATGAAAGTGGTCTGTGTTTAAATCATTAATTCCCAGCCCCTCTCCTTGAATTAAGTTTATTGGTCCTGATCAGAGGTGATTGATGGTAGTAGGTGGTCGGATTACTGCTCCTCCAGCCAGGAGGGGGCGTCGGCTCCTGGAGTTTTCAACTTGACGTGGAATTGTTTCAGGGTTTGTTCAAGCTGCTTCTGGTTCCCAGCGAAGTAGGCTGCGATTGCATTGTGGAACAGGACAAGCTGATTGTGCAGTACTTTTACCTGAGAAAGAAGACAAAAACATCACCATTTATTAGAGAAACGATTGTTAGATCTATTTTACCTGTACAAAAATGAACAAAAACCTCCTAATAACATTAGATAACAAAAAGTTTACCTGATATGCTATTAGCATGATCCACGCCTATCTATGATTAACATGAGCGTTGCTACAGTAATGCACGTCACACTACTTGCATAATGCGAATTACCGTAGCAATGGTCACTTTACTAATGTACTGCAGTTCGTGCAAATAGTGTAACATGCTATTAGCATGTAGCAACAGTAATTCTGCCGTGCACGGTCTGCGCACAGCAATATTACCAGCAGTTCGTGCATCAACCCCAATATTACTGAATAATCAATACCTCTACTGAACATTTTACTCTTATATTAGCACATTGCATTAAAACCTGCTTATACACAAGGATCATGTGGGATTTTCATCTTATAGACAGGTTTCTGACAGCATAAGGAACAAGTAAAACAAACTACTCAAACGAAAAAAATGTATTTGTAATGCTAAATCTTGAGGCCGATTTCAGACTACCGGCTGCAGTTAGCGGTGCGGTGCAAAAGCATGCCTTCAGGGATTACCGCGCTGGTACACGGTAATCCCCTTCTGGCTCACAGCCAAACAGGAAGTGACGTTCACTTGCACTCACTTCCTGTGTCGAAAATACGGAAGTGCATGGAAGCACCGTGGGCAGTATTAACTACCCCAAACTCTTTCATTGGGGTTCGGTAAAAATAGTGTGAAAGCACCCTTAGCATTAAAAATTAGGCCTATGACAGCATGGCAGGGCCTATAGGTTTAGATGTGGTTATCCAGAGGCTTCCCATGTCCTACTCGACCCCACCACTGCTCGTTGGGATCTTTTTTGTGGCCACTCTCCTGTCACAGTGAGATTGTGGCCACACTGCACCTGTGTGAGCCATAGTGTGTCTGCGCTTGTACACCGAGGGAAGCGCGACTGCTGTACAACCATGGAAGCGCGACTGCTGTACACCGAGGGAAGCACGGCTGCTGTACACCGAGGGAAGCACGGCTGCTGTACACCGAGGGAAGCACGGCTGCTGTACACCGAGGGAAGCGCGACTGCTGTACACCGAGGGAAGTGCGACTGCTGTACATAGAGAGAAGCGCGACTGCTAAAGCAAATTCAACATGCTCTTGTTGCACTCGCTTAGCCAGTCCACGCGCTGGATTGGGGAGGTCGAGGACGATGTGGGGAAGTCTCAGGACTATCCAGAGGCATTTTCTTCTAAGGTAAGTATCTAATTTTATTCACATTTTCACTTCAGGTTCACTATAAAGATCTGGACAAACATTAGGTGAAGTTTACTGATAACCATGAATTGATCGACTCCAGTCCAGAAACATACCTAAAGTGCCCCCCATTGCATAGCCCCACCTAATAAGATATTTTGAGACACTAGGCAGGGATGCACACCATCTCTAGCCTTACCCTGACCAGTCATACACACAGTTCTACATAAAGGGTATAGATATAAAAGGAAGGAAATTCAAGGCCAGAGTTTATTAGTCAGTGACTAAGCCGATAATCTCCATCTCATTTACTTGCCTTATTACATAGATTTAATAAGATCTCTGGATTCAATGTAATTAATTAAAGGATCTCTTCTGCAATAGTCCCTTATCCACCCAAAATAACCTCTCCTTAACCTTTGCTATTCAAGCCCTAAGTTAATTATCTCACATACTTAGGCACTGAACTTACTAACAATTTACTTTACTTTACAAATGAAATTAGGCACCTTTATATACTATACTGGCTAAAGATCTGAGGAGGTGAAAACACCCATAACTCTGGGAAGACTTTCTGCAAAAAAAGGATCACTTATTATAATTTTCTGTTTGTAAAGTTTTGTAAAGTTTTATCAATCTAGGAACATAGGTTCTAATTGTATTTGGAATGGTCTTAGAAACAGACATTTTCCTTAGCAGGAAATTGGGGAAATGGAGCTGTCAGTACCTAACAATATGCTACTATGTGGAAGCCAATAGAGCCCAGTTATCAACTGTAAATGCTGTGGGTTTAACTTGAACATATGTGGTTGCTCCTTTCAGATGGTTTTACTAAAATCCCCAAATCAATGGAATTCCACCTCTATATAGCATAATAGATCTAACAGATGCCAATTGCAACTCATGCCTCAGTGGGAAAAGGATCTTTGTTTTAGTAGTTCAAAATGCATTTAGCAGCAACAAACTATTCAACCAAAGTGTTTTTACAAAGTGTTTACAGAGAGTGTAATACCCAAAGAACAAATATGCATATGAGATGGGCCTGTCCTGCATCGCCAATCTTAAAATGAAGAGGAACAACTACAATATACAGTATATAAATCTCTTTCAGTTACAGTTAACACAAAATAATTCAATATACTGCAATGCATCCATTTTGAAATCCCACCACATTTTACTATCAACAGTGTAAAATAAAGTAAACAAAACAATAATTCCATAAGGGCAAAGGCAACTACGGTGGTGGTGGTGGGGGGGGGGGGATGAGAGGTAGGGGGGTTAGGGATAGGCATTAGGTGTATGTGTGTTAGGTTAGGCACATGCACTAAGGTGCCAGGCAGTGCGTAGTAAAATATTAGTAATTTAAATTACCAATATTTAACGGTTTAGCAGCCCTATCCAGTGCCCAACTGAAGCAGCGGCACCACTATATGTACTTGTGTATAGTGCATGTAGCTTTTACTGGCATTTATGCCAACAACATCCCTGGCATTGCCCAGACAGTGAGGATTACAAATGCATGCGCTTTGTGCGCACATAAACGTTACCAGTGCTTTTATGAAACAGGCCCATAATACAGTAACCAGTACGAATTGAAAATGACACCTTTCTACACAGTGTCTTACTTTTTATATGCTCATGGGTATCCAGTAAAGTCCACTTTTCCAGTAATGTGGTTAACCACTATGATGGGACTCCGTAGATAGACTAACCTGCCGCTTCAACATCATCTTCAGTTTGCAATATTTACAGTAAAAACGTGTGAAACTAAGCATGATCTGTGCAGAGTTTATATAATCGGCTTTTGTCAAATAGAGAGAAAAAACAACACTTTCCCATAACTTAATTAGACTGCTTAGCCATGTTTAAGCGGCTGCTAAGCTCTTCAGAAAGTTCAGTGTGGCCTCACATAGCAAAGCCGCTCTGCGCTAATATCAATCAAGCAGCAGAAGAATGCTTTGTTCTGTCCCAATCTGTACCCGCGCCTTTGTGAGAGCGCAGCAGCATGATGTCACCTCCTCACTACCAGCTATTTAAAGATTTATCCACCAAGAAAGAAAAATCATGCACTATTCAAAATACTGCGTTTTATAATTGACAAATCAAAGCAGTACTTTTGGGCTGATGATAAAACCTCTCCAGGCCGCTAGAAGAAACAGACATACACATTCTGAATGACACAAAGTGGAAGAGGCTGGAGGAAAAAAAAAAACCTTAAAAGCAAAAAGGAAAATAAAACCAGTCAAGGAACAGTGATCATTTGTAGTTGACAAGAGCATGCACTGTCTGGGCTACTGGAGTTCCAATCTCAGCAGATTTTCTAGCTTACAAATGCACTTACAGCAGGACGTGTAGCATTATCTGGAGGGGTGCAAGACTTTGCTAGCTACATGAAATGCCAGTATAGAGCAGTGCAGACAACGACAGAAAACTACCCAGATCAATCCAACACTTTCATTCATTGTATGAAACAGGAGTAGTGGCAGACAAGCGCTCAGCAAGCACTCACACATGTCTATGGGCATTACAGACACCACCAGCAACTCTTTCATCTCTAGGAATAATAAGCTATCAGTCAGATCCCCGAGCCAACGGATAGCCCTTTCCCACCGGGAGAGATATGCTAAGGGTTACTCCACTTTGCCTTATTAATTAAAGGCAGAGGAGTTTTACAACCTGTGAAACGGAGGCGACACAATCAAGCCATTAGGTTTTCCCCAAAAAAGAAAAAGAAGCCTCAGTGCAGACACTAAAAATAAAAACAAATGAAAACAGGCGCCAGGATGGGTCTACATACCAAAGAGCAGAGCAGCATGTGGGATTTATCCAATGATTCCATGCACTACATGATCGATACATCAGGGCAAAGTTCAGGTGTTACCTGAAGTCAGACAGACATAGAACATTTATATCGCACTTTTCTCCTGGTGGACTCAAAGCGCCAGAGCTGCAGCCACAAGGACGCGCTCTAAAGGCAGTAGCAGTGTTAGGGAGTCTTGCCCAAGGTCTCCTACTGAATAGGCGCTGGTTTACTGAACAGGCAGAGCCGAGATTCAAACCCAGGTCTCCTGTGTCAGAGGCAGAGGATTATTAACACTATCCAAACACTTGAAGTGCAAATTGGCTTGAAGAAGAGACAACACTATGTTTGCTATGATGCAGATGTATCATGGGATGTGCTGGTTGGCTGCTAAGACCTGTAGTGTAGCTGCACTGTCAGTGGTAACAATTTCCTTATGTTAAGCTTGGAGGTGTAATCTCCACAGTCAGCATGCAACACATAAGCTGACGTGAAGGAGGTACACACACCAGCACAAGGAATCAGGATATCCCCAGTTTAGTGGAGGAGAGGACTGACTCCAATAGGAGATTGTGGTGCACAGAGCCGGTGCAGATCCGAACAGCCACAAACAACACTTTCGTAATAACGTCTCAGCGCAAAGTAGCGCTGAGCACATAAACCAGGACTGAGGAGATCAGGACAGGTAGACAGAATGAACGCTTGCATAACTAGCCACCACTTAGTGACAGCAAGCGTCCACAATAAAACAGACTGGAATGAGGTAGCCAATGCGTTAGCAGCAATGGCGTGCCTCACAAAGACAGGACAGGATAGTCAGGAAATAGCAGGATCAAGATAGATGAACGTAACACAGATAAATATACAATAAGTATGATTTCCTAGCGTATTACAATTACAGCTATCAATGAAACTATTTGTAACGTCTGACTAACATATGTATATATCGGCAATGAACCGATATATGACATAAGCAGGAACTCTGACTAAGACTGGAGTAATACAGGGAACAGGACTCAGAAGGATTCGCTATCTCTTCGCAAAGATGAACGCAATCCACAAACAGGACCAGGAACAGGATACTACCTCAGCACGGGTGCTCACGATACGCGCAAACTACCAAAGCGTGCTGGAAGGCTGACTGACTGAACACAGGAAATAAACAGTTTGTGTACGTATATATCAGCGACACTGATGTATCAACGTAACACGAATACAAAGAAAATAACAAAATGCGCAAGTATGCGTATATATCGGCGATGAACCAATATATGACACAAGACAAGCAAGTAACAACTTCTAGAACAAGAGCAGAACTAGGAGGACTCACTGACCCCTTCGCAGGAGTCAGCGCAGTCCACACGGACTAGGAACGAGGTGGGGCACGGGCAGAGTAACAGACAGAATCTGAGACTATGGTAGCCCATCAAGCATTGCAGGAAGCAGTTCTTTATACTGAGGTCATCCAATGGGAGCAGACCTGCAGATTCCCACACAAGTGAATGGTAATGAATCACAGGCTGACAGCAGGAAAAGGCAGACAATGATATGCAGCCTGCAGGAAAGGGATTGCCCCTCCATTGCAGCAGCCAATGTTTGTGTACACAAAAGCATATTAAACTGTCATTAACTTCAGAGCGACTGCAGATGGAATCAGCAACTAGTTTAAGTGCAAACCAAACTATGCAAGAAAATGCATGTAATGACATCAGAACTGCTTGGGTTACAATACCACTGCAGCCAGAAGTAAACGCTGCAGACATGATCATAACATTACCTCCCCCCCCCCCCCCCTTAAAAGCGGATACCAGACGCTTTTCAAAACTGAAATTCCCAACAAAACAATCTGACTGATAATTCATGATGACCGGGACAGCCCGGCAAGACCAAATTCCAGAATCAGTCCCCACAAGACTGGACCCATCAGGACCAGAACCTACAGAACCATGCCCGTCAGCACTACAAGCCTCAGTGTGATACCCATCAGAACCACGACTTCCAGAAAAAAGCCCCCAGAAACTCTCTGAGCGATACCCACCGCCTTCCAGGGACCGTCCAAAAACGCCAAAGCCTTTGCAATGCCCACCGGAACTGTCCCTACCAACACAAAACCCACTGTTGAACCAGTCCAAGGTACCAGGACAAGTTTCCTCAGAGATCTCCCAGAACACTTGGAAGCTCCAAAGAGATCCCCACAGGTCAGAACGCCCCTTAGGCTCATATGGAGAACTATCAAGAACCCCTATGGAACCCAGGGCAACTCTAGAGTCAGGGTCACAAGGACAAACATCAAGATCAGGGCTTTTAGGGACCAGAACCATCTCCGGGCATGCAGGCCAACCGGCAACATCAGAACATGTCTCCACTAGGGAAGCGTGTGAGCACGCCAACACAGACACACTTGGGCACTCTGGCATACGAAGCACATCTGGGCACACCGGCACAAGAGAGACTTCTGGGCATGTCAAGGAACTGCGAACCTCAAAGTCAGTCAAGGTAGGACCCAAACCAGGACTGGGCAAAAAAAAATCAGCATGACTAGACTTCACAGTTACTGGATTCTCACTAAAAAATGCAGGATCAGACTTAGATGTCTCTGATTCCAGCAAGGTTATTAACAAATCATGTTCAGGGGCATTTACAAGACAGGACAAATCTTCTGATGTATGCACCGAACTAGACAGGGTTCCCATAACTTCTTCTGGACTAGACAGAGACTCATCAAATACACTGGATTGGAGCTCATGAAGGGCTGCAAAACAAGTCAGTAGTGCAGCAATCCCCACTGAACTAGGCAAAACTGAGTAACTCACTGGACAGAAAGGGGACTCTGGAACTTCTGCCACACCAGCCAGAGAACCAGAATTTTCCAGGATACAGGGCTGGGTTTCAGAAACACTCATTAACCCGGACTGAAATTCTGAGATTTCTATTATTTTTTCCAGCGAGTCAGAATTATCCATGTTACAGGGCAAGACTTTTGAAACATTCAGAGGACAGGGCTGGAGTTCCTCGGCTGTTACAACACTGGAGAGGGACTCAACAACATTGGTTAAATCAGACTGTGTACAGGGCAAGGTATCTAACACACTTGCTGACGAGGACAATATTTCAATGGCTTCTGCTTCGCTGGGCAGAAATTCATCAAGTTTTATTAGAGCAGACTGTAATTCCAAAACAGCTGCTAGACAAGTGAATATTACTGCAACACCAACTGAGGTAAGCAGTGCCTCAGACTCCTCTGCTAGAGGGTTTGAAGTATCCAAAGTACTGGGTGAAGCATAAGACTCTGCGACAACAGCTTCACTGGACAGGATCACTGAACAGTCCATATTGCAGGGCAAAACCATGGAAGCACCTGCTGGACAGCATAATGATTCTGTGACCTGAGTTTCGTTGGAGAGATCTACTGCACAATTCATGGTACAGGGCAAATTTACTGGGACATTTTCTGAACACGGTAATAATTCTGCGATTTCGGATTCACATAGCAGACGCTCTGAGTTATTCACGAAGCTAGAGTGAGGTGTAGAAACAGGAAGATCAAAACACAATGTTTGCGCATCTAAATCACCATTCAATTGTGAAATTGGAAAATTCAGATGCTGGGGTTCTGAGGTTTCTGGACAGGATTGCTGGGACTCGGAAACTGATGTAGTGCATCTACTGGCATCTGCTGGATCAGACAGGAGTTGAACTTTATTAACACAGGTAATTTCTGCAGAAGTGTTTGCAGAGACAGGCAAGATTTTTCTGGTGTCTGTTTCACTGAACAAAGACTCATGAGTACTGGCTAGGCTGGACTCAGAAGTCAGCAGGAACTCTGGATTCTCTGCTGAGAAATTTGTGCAGGGCAAAGTTAAGAAAGTATCAGTGGCTTCTGTTTTACTGGGAAGTAACACTGCGTTATCCATGGTACAGGGTGGAGTTACGGGAACATTCACAAGACATGGCAGGGACTCAGTAACTGGAGAAGTGGAACAGTCTCCAATTGACAGTGTGTCTTCCCTGGTATCAACTGATTGAATCGCATAAAAATCGTCCAAAATCAGTTCCCACACATCGATCAATGGAGCCACAATGTCATACCCACACACACCAATTTTTATTAGGTTATAGGCAGACTTAATGCATGCATTCAATACTAATTCACTTTTTGCACTGTAAAATTGACAAAATGAACTTGAATCATTCTTCCATTCATTGACCAGAGCTTCCATCTCTCCTTTCTCAAATGGAGGATTCCAAGCATACTTAACAGGCAGATCACAGTTTGCAAATGTGGTTTTGGCAGAAACATACATTGGATTATTTAGCAGGCGATTGGCAGATTTCTTATTCCTAAGGATCTCCAATACCTGTAGCAAGTGTTGGACTGTAGTGTATGCAAATTTTTCTTGCTGCACGAATAGATTGATTTGTTCAATACTCTGTAATATATCCTCATAATCATACTCAGATAATTCTTTTAAACAAAAATCTTTATTTTCCCTAGCCAGTGATGAAAGTTCATTAGTAGTTTCATAAGTCCATTTAACTCCCCTGAAAGACAATTGCATTTCATTATCTGTTAATGGCAGAATCTTATTGCAGGTCTGATGAGCAGTCGCTAAAGATAACGATTCTGCAGATTGGACACGTTTCTTAGAACGTTTGCGTTTTGCCTTTGACCTTGCTGTTTTTGGTGATTTATTCAAAGCTGCAGGAAAATTATCAGTAACACTTTCTGCTTGCTGCTCATTCTTGCAAGCAATTGAAGGAGCAGCTAATTGGCCTGCTGCCAGGAGTTCATTAAGAAGAAAAGGCAATGGATCTATGCGCAACCAATTGTGAATTACAAAAGCTATAAATTGCAAAGGACTTTGTCTAAACTGAGTGTGATCTAAGACATCGATTGCCCAATCAAAAAGTTTGCCCTTAAAAAGAGCACAAACGATCCAATCAGACCAGGTACAAATTGCAGAAGCCCGAAAGTCGGGATTGGCCCGAACTTTAACCAATTCTGATATAAATTTGTCTGTAACTTCAGGACCAAGCTTTTCAAATTTTTTAAAGGAGCAGGACCCCTGACAAACAGTGTCATAATTTCTGGAAATTCCCCCCACAATAGGGATTGGTAAATGGGCTACCATAATGTTAAGCTTGGAGGTGTAATCTCCACAGTCAGCATGCAACACATAAGCTGACGTGAAGGAGGTACACACACCAGCACAAGGAATCAGGATATCCCCAGTTTAGTGGAGGAGAGGACTGACTCCAATAGGAGATTGTGGTGCACAGAGCCGGTGCAGATCCGAACACCCACAAACAACACTTTCGTAATAACGTCTCAGCGCAAAGTAGCGCTGAGCACATAAACCAGGACTGAGGAGATCAGGACAGGTAGACAGAATGAACGCTTGCATAACTAGCCACCACTTAGTGACAGCAAGCGTCCACAATAAAACAGACTGGAATGAGGTAGCCAATGCGTTAGCAGCAATGGCGTGCCTCACAAAGACAGGACAGGATAGTCAGGAAATAGCAGGATCAAGATAGATGAACGTAACACAGATAAATATACAATAAGTATGATTTCCTAGCGTATTACAATTACAGCTATCAATGAAACTATTTGTAACGTCTGACTAACATATGTATATATCGGCAATGAACCGATATATGACATAAGCAGGAACTCTGACTAAGACTGGAGTAATACAGGGAACAGGACTCAGAAGGATTCGCTATCTCTTCGCAAAGATGAACGCAATCCACAAAACAGGACCAGGAACAGGATACTACCTCAGCACGGGTGCTCACGATACGCGCAAACTACCAAAGCGTGCTGGAAGGCTGACTGACTGAACACAGGAAATAAACAGTTTGTGTACGTATATATCAGCGACACTGATATATCAACGTAACACGAATACAAAGAAAATAACAAAATGCGCAAGTATGCGTATATATCGGCGATGAACCAATATATGACACAAGACAAGCAAGTAACAACTTCTAGAACAAGAGCATAACTAGGAGGACTCGCTGACCCCTTCGCAGGAGTCAGCGCAGTCCACACGGACTAGGAACGAGGTGGGGCACGGGCAGAGTAACAGACAGAATCTGATCCTATGGTAGCCCATCAAGCATTGCAGGAAGCAGTTCTTTATACTGAGGTCATCCAATGGGAGCAGACCTGCAGATTCCCACACAAGTGAATGGTAATTAATCACAGGCTGACAGCAGGAAAAGGCAGACAATGATATGCAGCCTGCAGGAAAGGGATTGCCCCTCCATTGCAGCAGCCAATGTTTGTGTACACAAAAGCATATTAAACTGTCATTAACTTCAGAGCGACTGCAGATGGAATCAGCAACTAGTTTAAGTGCAAACCAAACTATGCAAGAAAATGCATGTAATGACATCAGAACTGCTTGGGTTACAATACCACTGCAGCCAGCAGTAAACGCTGCAGACATGATCATAACACCTTACACTTTCCCCAGGTGCAGTAAAGCTGGTTAAGGCCTGGCATTGTACTGAATGGTGGAAGCATCTTACTGAAGTATTGAAATTAAAGGCGAACTGTACTAAAAATATTATAATGAATACAAATGCTAATTGTTTACTATATTTTTATATAATGTATTTAGTCAGGGTTTGCCAATTGTAATATCTTTCCTCACCCTGATTTGCATTCTGAAATTTATCACTGGTGGTGACATCTTCATTGCTGACAGGTGCATCTCTGCAGAATGTTTGTTTACTCTGTGTTCTGAAGCCAACAGAAAAAACACCTGGTCTCCTAGCATGCTCTGGGGGAAGAATTCTGCATAGCTAAACAGCCTAGGCTGTGATCTTTGGAAGGGTGGGTCTACATACCAATTTACAGCAATATATAGATGTATGTAGTGTCTCTAATGCCGAAACCAGGTATATTAACATACAAGTGAGTATCCTGAATAATGTAGGACATTCTACTATATGTCATTATAAAGCCTCTTTAAATTGCAAAATAAATAAATAAATAAAAATAAAATAGTAAAAACTGTATAAAATGTAACAATGCTTATTTAGGGGTGTTTGGAATGTTGGTATCCTATACTGTAAATTCTCCCATTGTGCTTTCATTACATCCAATGAGCCATGCTAATGTGTTGTAGGAGCAGCCAAATGGAATCCTATGAAGAGCAATCACCAATGAATTTGTGATGGCCTCAGACATGGGTGACACTATGACCTCTGGCTTTACTACCATAATACTGCTTTACACAGAACACTACTGGGAATGTGTAGCCAATTCCATTTCCATGGGATATAAAGACACACTATGTACTGTTATCAGTCTACTTTAAGTCACTGAATATTTATAGAGGTACCTATTCAGAAAACCTTCCACAAACGGCCATTAGTCATAAAAATAAGGAGAGAATTGCACATGAGAAATTGAAGCACAGAGACATGTTTTCCCGAATATTTTCTTCTTTCTTTGGGAAAACCAGGGTCATATTTCTGGTTATTATAGATGCAAACAGAAACTTTAATAATTATTCATAAATACTTCTTCGTAGCATGTAGCAAATTCTGCACAATTTTGCAAAAACATGGAAACATTAACATTTATTCCCCACTCCAACATAATTGTTTGAAAGCAGAGCTGAACAGGTTATGCAATTATAGGTGAGGTAATGTGTGGAATATATCATCATTTGCAATGAACTTCATTTTGAGCATTGCACAATTGCCTTTTTCATGTTTTATTACATGGTTGGCTGGGTTTGCAAAAACTGACTGGCTATGTGAATCTCATATGTGGCTTGGTGTACCTGCAGTATGACAACTGCTCAGACTCTTCCCCTTTATCTCATCACCCACTTGAGATAGTTGCAGGGCAGACCAGTCAGTCTTTCCTATCTATCTTATCTGCACTGTGGATTAACTGTAAAGGCGCATACACACGCCATATTTCCGCAAACAACGGGTCCACCAGACTCTCCTGCTGGGCGGACGTTCTGCCTACAGTGGCACGTGTGTACGGGCTGTCAGGCTTAGCGGATCTTTCTGAAACAGCCTTATCAGTCTGCCTTATATATACTAAATAACATCTATGCTGTAAGTATAAAGCCTGATGTGTAGCTGTGTCACTAATAGAGATGGTCAATGAGATGAAAATAATTCTGCGTTGATGCTGATTTATGCAAATGTAAGCACTCCCTTTGCTCATGAAATCAAATCATTTGATATGTTGTTAAAATTTGGTTTGGGGACTACGAATTAAAGGGTACCTGAGACAGATGAAAAGAAAAGTTTTATACATACCTGGGGCTTCCCCCAGCCCCCTTCAGGCTAATGAGGCCCACACCCGTCCTTCTCCGCCACCTGGATCTTGTGTTATGAGTCCAGGTAATTCAGCCAGTCAGGGCAGTCTGGCCACGTGCCGCTCCCACAGCCAGGAGCATTCTGCACCTGCGCAATAGTGCTGCGCAGGTGTAGTGCTGCACTCCCTACACGGCTGCAGTGAATCCACTCAGAATGTTGTGCACATTGAACAAAGAGGTGTTGTCTATCACCCATAAACCTGGTTCAGATTGTACATGAAGAATGTGTAATAGAGGTAGAATCGCCTCATTCTCCTGCAGAGTACCTGCACATCACTCTTACATGTACCCACAGTTACATTGCCTAGGGCCTGATAGATGTTCTTTGTTCCTGTCTGTACCATCTACATGTACTCTTACCAAGGACTAGTTTTAGCCTATGACAAAGTATTAGAGGCAGAAGATCAGCCAGCTAGCCAGGTAACTGGTAATGTTTAAAAAGGAATAAATATGGAAGCCTCCATATCCCTCTCACTTCAGTTGTATTTTAAAATTCCTAAGCATTGGCAGTTAAAGAGACACTGAAGCCAGACAAAATTCCCTTTTTTAACTTGTATTTATGTTCATAACTATAACCCAAGCTAAATCAGCGCTATCTCGCGGCAAACAAGGGGTTAATACCCCCCAAATTCCCCTGCAAAATCCACGACTTTCTTGGTCGTGGATTTTGCTGCTCAAGGAGGCAGAGCTTACGACTAAAGCTCTGCCTCCATGCGCGTCAATCGACGCACAGATCTCCGGCTCTCCTCAGCCTCTCTCTGTGAAGGCAGATTGAGAGGGGCGGGGAGAGGCGGCAATCAGCCGGGATTGACGCGCTAAGAGGCAGAGCTACAGCCATTAGCTCTGCCTCATTCAGGAAGCGCTCCCCAGACTGAACAGAGGGGATTTGGGGGGTATTAACCCCTCGTTTTGCCGCGGAATAGTGGCAATTTAGCTTGGGTTATAGTGATGAACATAAATACAAGTTAAAAAAGGGAATTTAACCTGGTTTCAGTGTCTCTTTAAGAGATGCATTTCATGTTACATACTTTTAATCAACAAAATTGTAATATGCAAATTAGAGAGTCGGTGGAATCTTAACCTGCGGAGTCGGAGGATTTTTGTACAGACTCCACAGCCCTGGTGTACATGTATATATAGATATGTATGTATGTATGTATATATACAGGTATTGGAAGTGTTTCTGCTGCCTAAACTAGGATAATTAACAAAAAAGTGGGTATCCATTTTACTATACGATACTATGGTGCCGCTTTAAGGAAGATTAGTGTTAAGGTGGCCATACACTTAAACCACCGCACTATTTGATGTATTGCAACACTATGGCCCATAGATCAACAACCGCCTGCTGCTCCACCCTCATTCAATACAAATTTTATGTCCTGTTTGATTTATAGCTTCAATTGATTTTATGTCAAAATTGATTTTAAATTAGATCATGCAGACATGTTGGGGCATTAGATTTCTGGTTGATTCGATTGGAGAAATCAAATCGCTTTCGAATCAAACAGGAAAATTGATAAGTGTGCAGCTACCATTAGGCTTTCAGATATTGTTAAAGGAACACTATCAACCCAAGTGTTCTAAAATGACAATGTACAAATAATGTCTAAGTAGCTGTAGTAAAGTAGTAAACATTTTACTACTTTTCATGTTAAATATCAGGGGCAAAAGCTTTAAAGAGACTCTGTAACAAAAATAAGTTCCCCTGGGGGGTACTCACCTCGGTAGGGGGAAGCCTCAGGGTCCCAATGAGGCTTCCCCCTCTGCTGTAGCTACAGTCAATCCAGCGCTGGCTCCCCCGAAGTCTCTTGCAATCCACGCTCGACAAGCCTGACAGGGCTTGCTATATTTAGCTTCCCTGGCTCCAGCGGGGGTGCTGTTGCGGCTCTCAGCATGGAGATAGGCGAAAATAGCCGATCTCTGTGGGGTCCGCTCTACTACGCATGCGCAGGAGACTTGCGCCTGCGCAGTAGAGCGGGCAGACAGTGATCGGCTATTTCCGCCCATCTCCGAGCGGAGAGCCGATACTGCTCCTGCGCTGGGAAGGTAAATATTTACATTCCCTGCTGTTCGGAGGGCCAGAGGGAGACTGCCGTGGGACACAGGAGGACGGGGGAAGCCTCATTAGGATCCAGGGGCTTCCCCCTACCGAGGTGAGTACACCCCGGGGGAACTTTTGTGTTACAGGTTTTCTTCAAGCATGAAAAGCTGTGGGGTCCCACACAATTACAAATGTTTATAACAAGTTACATTTCCTCTGCTCGCTTCAGACATTTCAGGCAGAGACACAGGACTTTCCCTAACACACAGGGTTAACAGATGCACTGTGAAGGAATTCCCCCTCCCCTCATGGCTCAATCTGCCATCAGATTAGGGCAGACTGCTGTCAGTTAAGAGTGAAAGGAATTTGATACAGTAAACAAAAGAGATAAGTAAGTGAATTGCATACATCATTATTTACCAGCACTTCGGGAACTCTCTCAATCCCAGGTTAAAAAAAACATGTTAATCGATAGTGTTCCTTTAAGGTAAAGTTCGGGTTAGTTGGAACTATCACAGTAAGATAGCTTTAGCAATAGTTTGGATTATTGGTTGCCATCATAGATTATTTCAAGGATTTAGGCTAGGTGAAAGGTGACCATGACTTAAGGTTTAGGTTAGAGCTAGTAGAATGTTTGAAAATAGAAAGAGGTAAATGTATGAATTAAGAATCCAAAAGAGAGGAAAGCGAGATTATCTAAAAGGCAGGAGACAATTTTAGTGAGCGATTGTATTTTACTCAGATTATTCAGATCTGATGGTATGAAAAAAGTGAAACTAGTTGGGCCAATCGATCCTTAACTGCATCATAGATCGTTTCCTTAAAGAAATAGTAGATCGGCATGGCAATATTTTCATAGATATTATCATAACTGGTTTAGATACAATCAGAAGTTGGAATAGTTGAATGCTCTAAATCTATTAAATATGATCTTTTCTTTTGATCTGATAATTAACACCTTAAAGGCAAGGATGGGGAGTCAAAGATCAGGTCAGATGGGGATTAATTTTAGGTATAGTTGGGTTGAAATTTCAACCACAGTATCTTGCGTTACAAAGACTTTGTGCCAAGAAATTAAGATTGTATTCCAATTTCAAGGAACCCTTTCAACCCCCCCCCCCCCCCCCCAAAAAAAAAACCTTAAAAAAAAAAAATTTACTCTGAAAGGGGTTCCGAGATGGGCAGATCAGAAGATATCCACCAAACTGAAGCAATAGATGAAGAAGTGGATGATGCAGTGTTCACTCAGTGCTGATACAGCACACAGGAGGACAGTCCCTTTCATGTACACACAAAGGTCTAATAATGTTCTCATCCCCGCAGGGCAAGCCTGGAATGCACTGATCTCCAGACAGGCACATATGCTGTAGGTGAACAGTCACTTTGTTTGCATTCCACCAAAGACTTCAAATAAACCAGCAACCTACTTTCCTTTGTGCAAAACAAGGCATATTTATTTTTAAAGGCATCTGTGCAAGATCTTCCATCTATTGAGACAAATAAAATGGCTTCCATGCCTTACAGTTATTTGGTAAATTTTTACATAGCAATCATATTAGATCAATGATAAGGAATCTGTAAATTGAAGCAGTGATACCTCAAATCACTGCAAGTCACTTTCAACATTGTCACTATGCTTGCAACCGATGACAGAAAATGCCTGAACTCAGAATTTCTCCAAATTAGAGATTGCCAAGAGACGACACATTTGACATAATATTTATTACCGGTATTGTCTTCCATCTAACACATTTTCTTTTTGTAAAGACAGCAAAAGAGTGACATGAAATATGGTGATGTAAGTTTGTAACAAAGAAACCTGTATTTAACTTCAAAAGGCTGTATGCACAAGTTTACACAGGACCATGATCAATAATACATTTCTAACTAAAAATACCAGATACTTCAAATGACTACACACGTATGATCGGACAAAGCTCTGGTGTAAACAGGGCTGTGGAGTCGGAGCATTTTTTGGGTGCCTGGAGTCGGGAAAAAATGCACCAACTCCTAATGAACTTAAACTGTAATTAAAATAGAAAATATGATAAAAATGTTCCATTTCTCAGATAATAGTCATCATAAATAAGATCAATTGGTACGAGGTTAGTTAGTGCCTAACCTCATACTGGATGTCATGTCTATGATCAAGCTGGGCCTGAAGAGAAATTACATGCATGTTAAAAAATCCTGGTGATATAGGAAGTGCACTCCTATTAGGGACACATGCTTACAGCCAGTCCAATTGATCTTATTTGGTTTTAAAGGGAAGGTTCCGGGACGCTGCGAAAAAAATAAAAATCCAAATCCACTTACCTGGGGCTTCCTCCAGCCCGTGGCAGGCAGGAGGTGCCCTCGTCGGGGCTCCGCAGGCTCCCGGTCTCCTCCGGTGGCGCGCCCGACCTGGCCATGCCGGCTGCCAGGTCGGGCTCTTCTGCGCTCCAATGTGCGGCTCACTGGTGCGCGCTGACGTCATCGGACGTCCTCCGGGCTGTACTGCGCAGGCTCAGAACTACTGAGCCTGCGCAGAACAGCCCGGAGGACGTCCGGTGACGTCAGCGCGCACCAGTGAGCCGCACATTGGAGCGCAGAAGAGCCCAACCTGGCAGCCGGCCTGGCCAGGTCGGGCGCGCCACCGGAGAAGACCGGGAGCCTGCGGAGCCGCGACGAGGGCACCTCCTGCCTGCCACGGGCTGGAGGAAGCCCCAGGTAAGTGGATTTGGATTTTTGTTTTTTTCACAGCGTCCCTGAACCTTCCCTTTAAGGGGGGTTTTTTACGTGTTTGTCAGTCTGTTTTCTTCAATTGAAATGATTTAACCTGCCTGGTGGTAACCCCGGTTTTCTCAGGCCCTGCTGGGCCGATTTGCTTAATTTTTTTTTTGCTGCACGCAGGTAGCACTTTGCTAGCTGCGTCAGCACACCGATCGCCGCTGCCCCGCGCTCGATCGCCGCTATCCGTCGCGCCGCACGCCCCCTCCCCAGACCCTGTGCGCTGCCTGGCCAATCAGTGCCAGGCAGCGCTGAGGGGTGGATCAGGACTCCCAATGACGTCACGACGTCATCCCGCCCCATCACCATGGCGAGGGGAAGCCCTCCAGGAAATCCTGTTCTTTGAACGGGATTTACTGATCGAAGCGGGCAGGGGGATGCCGCTGAGAAGCGGCTATCATGTAGCGAGCCCTGGGCTCGCTACATGATTAAAAAAAAAAACTGCTGCGCTGCCTCCTGGCGGAATTCATTAGACCGCCAGGAGGGTTAATAAATAGCTTTAATATCAGCTCAGAGTTCCCTTGTTCAAAAGTTGTTTTCTGTATGAATACGAGCGCTATATACAATTTATAGTGATTGGTTGATATCCAGGTGGCAGAAGGAGGACAGAAGATCCAGGTGGCAGAGGAGGACAGCGAAGGACTGATTAGTCTGAAGGGGGCTGGAGGAAGCCCCAGGTATGTATAAAACTTTAATTTCATCTGTCTCGTGTTTACTTTGTTACACAGTAGTACTATACTCTACTTATGCACTCTCCACAGAGCTGCAGGGAATCCACGGAGAATGTTGTGCACATTGAACACAGAGGTGTTGTCTATCACCCATAAACCTGGTTCAGATTGTACATGAAGAATGTGTAATAGAGGAAGAATCGCCTCATTCTCCTGCAGAGTACCTGCACATCACTCTTACATGTACCCACAGTTATACTGCCTAGGAACTGATAGATGTTTGTTCCTGTCTGTACCTTCTACAAGTACTCTTACCAAGGACTAGTTTTAGTCTATGACAAAGTATTAGAGGCAGAAGAGCAGCATGCTAGCCAGGTAACTGGTATTGTTTAAATCCCTCTCACTTCAGTTGTATTTTAAAATTCCTAAGCGCTGGCAGTTAAGAGATGCATTTCATGTTACATACTTTCAATCAACAAAATTGTAATATGCAAATTAGAGGAGTCAGAGTCTGAGTCGGTGGAATCCTAACCTGAGGAGTCGGAGTTGGAGGATTTTTGTACCGACTTCACAGCCCAGGGTGTAAATACTTACCTCCTCAAAGCAGAACACACGACTGTAGGTTTTCAGTCAAAAAACGTTTATTGGGTACTCCAAAATAAAGTGCAATGTGTTTCGCAGGTTAAACCTGCTTCCTCAGGCAATACAGAGAGGAGTAAAAAAGCATCTGCTAGTAACATCAAAGCTGAGCGCCTCTGTCTTGACCTTATCCTTTTGGCGCCTCTGTTATCTTAATTGCTACATTGAGTACACCATAGGTGGAGGGTTGTACCCACTTCCTTCTTCTACTACAGAGAGTGACTTCTTAATCCTGAGTGGGGTCAAGACAATCTCCCCACCTGCCTTGACAGTGGTTGCCTAATGGTAACCCTGTTTTGTGAGTATTACATTTTGAATTACTCTATAAATCTTCCATTACCAGTACATACCACACTATATTGGGCTCTTGGTGTTTTCTTCTCATTCCAGTGATCTCCAGTATGTTCCACACCTAAGTTTAGGCATATACGTACGTATGTATGTATGTATGTATGAATGTACGTATGTATGTACGTACGTACGCATGCGTGCGCTATATATATATATATATATATATATATATATATACTCTCTATGCTGCTATAGCGTATATATATAGCAGCATAGAGAGTGATAGCAGCGGCTGGGAACGCGGAAAATCAGCCGCGTTCCCAGCCTGTCGGCGGCTGTCGCCGAACCGGAAGTAGCCGCCGACGGGGACAGGACGATCGGAGCGGGGCTGCGAGGGCACCATCCAGCTTCGGGGTGCTGAGGGATGCCCCAGGTGAGTAAATGTCATTTTTTTTTTTTGACTTAAGTATTCCTTTAACTGTGGTTTATCACACCCGAGTTCAATTTCTGTAGTCCCCAGGCCTGATTACTGCCACGCCTGTTTCAATCAAGAAATCACTTAAATAGGAGCTATCTGACACGGAGAAGTAGACCAAAAGCACCTCAAAAGCTAGACATCATGCCAAGATCCAAAGAAATTCAGGAACAAATGAGAACAAAAGTACTGTAATTGAGATCTATCAGTCTGGAAAAGGTTATAAAGCCTTTTCTAAAGCTTTGGGACTCCAGCGAACCACAGTGAGAGCCATTATCCACAAATGGCAAAAACATGGAACAGTGATGAACCTTCCCAGGAGTGGCCGGCCGACCAATATTACCCCAAGAGCGCAGAGAAAACTCATCCGAGAGGCCACAAAAGACCCCAGGACAACATCTAAAGAACTGCAGGCCTCACTTGCCTCAATTAAGGTCAGTGTTCACGACTCCACCATAAGAAAGAGACTGGGCAAAAACGGCCTGCATGGCAGATATCCAAGGCGCAAACCACTTTTAAGCAAAAAGAACATTAAGGCTCGTCTCAATTTTGCTAAAAAACATCTCAATGATTGCCAAGACTTTTGAGAAAATACCTTATGGACCGACGAGGCAAAAGTTGAACTTTTTGGAAGGTGCGTGTCCCGTTACATCTGGCGTAGAAGTAACACAGCATTTTAGCATAAGAACATCATACCAACAGTAAAATATGGTGGCGGTAGTGTGATGGTCTGGGGTTGTTTTGCTGCTTCAGGACCTGGAAGGCTTGCTGTGATAAATGGAACCATGAATTCTACTGTCTACCAAAAAATCCTGAAGGAGTATGTCCGGCCATCTGTTCGTCAACTCAAGCCGAAGCGATCTTGGGTGCTGCAGCAGGACAATGACCCAAAACACACCAGCAAATCCACCTCTGAATGGCTGAAGAAAAATAAAATAAAGACTTTGGAGTGGCCTAGTCAAAGTCCTGACCTGAATCCTATTGAGATGTTGTGGCATGACCTTAAAAATGTGGTTCATGCTAGAAAACCCTCAAATAAAGCTGAATTACAACAATTCTGCAAAGATGAGTGGGCCAAAATTCCTCCAGAGCGCTGTAAAAGACTCGTTGCAAGTTATCGCAAACGCTTGATTGCAGTTATTGCTGCTAAGGGTGGCCCAACCAGTTATTAGGTTCAGGGGGCAATTTCTTTTTCACACAGCTCCATGTAGGTTTTGAGTTTTTTTTTCTTACTAAATAATAAAAAACATCATTTAAAACTGCATTTTGTGTTCAATTATGTTATCTTTGACTATCAGTTAACGGTTTTTGATGAGCAGAAACATTTAAGTGTGATAAACATGCAAAAGAATAAGAAATCAGGAAGGGGGCAAATAGTTTTTCACACCACTGTATGTATGTATGTATGTATGTATGTATGTATGTATGCATGTATGTATATGTGTACATGTATATATAGGTGAAGTATGGTGTCAAATTTTCACTGCTCTTTGAATCGGTGTCGGGGAAATTATCTTCACTTCCTGCCCAAGGCCGTGACAGGAGATCTCTCCACAGGAAGGCGCAGAATGCGATGTGGTGCGCCTGGCCAGTAAACCCTGACTACTGAAGTTAATGGGAGGAATTGCAAACGAACGAGAAGGCGGCGGATAACAGCGAGGGAGCAATCAGGCTGAAGGGGGCTGGAGGAAGCCCAGGGTATGTATACATTTTTGCTTTGCCGCTAGCTCATGTTTACTTTAAAGTACCCAGACACAAGTGTGACAGACACAGAACTTTATAACTCCCCGCCGCATCCCGTCTACAAGGGCCATGCAAGTCTATGGAGACTTGCACACTTCAAGCGATGCAACACGGTGCACCGGAAGTATCCAAATCCCCGCAACACCAATGCAAAGGCCGCATCATGTTACTGCATGATCCATGCCTGCCGCATGGATTACACAGTAATGCAAGTTAATTGGCGACGCAGTAAGTGCATAAGTGCATGCCACAGCGGTGCGCTGTGGCATGCATGCGCTGACTGAAGTAGTTACTGCACTAACATACTTCCTGCCCAGCAGGGAGAACGTCACTAGCCGGAGGTGGCGCTCCGCATATGACCATGTCGCAAGCAGGGTCACATGAAGGCGGATTTCTACGGTGCGATGCTTGCACCATATCGCTACCACAATTAATAGGCGTTCAACCGGCCCAATGGTATCCAGGAATTTTTGGATTGTAGCACACTGTCAGTAGCATGTACAAACACTTTCATCTACCTTTCATGAGGTGCCATCGCATTTAGCAGACCATCATACTGAAGCAACGAGGACTATAGTCTTACTATACTGTGCCACTGGCAGAGAGAACTACTCTGATATAAGTCTATCCACTGAACAAGAAGCCAATATTTGTAACTTATTATAACATTCACTCTACTGCAAGTGACAGGAGCACTATACATGCACCATCACTGGGAAGTATTTTCTGGTTCACTTAAACACAGACAAAATCCTCCTGTTTTCTAGTAGCTCCATGACTAATATTTTAAATACGTCACAGTTCTTGTGATCACTTTTATCCAGGTGTTATCACTCACTCTGCGGCGTACAGCTAATCACAACTGTGGATCCCTCAGCACTGATGTGTCAACCACCATGAATCTTTGTCTTTGAAGATCTAAAGGATTGTCACAGAAATGTCTGCTTTGCATGTCTTAACTCTAAATGTGCAATATAGACATCTTCAGCAGACTGCAGTCTATCACTGGGCACACAGTCCAAATACTTGCATTGCATTTTGGTGTAAAAAAATACGGTAACTTATTTGGCACATGTCACTGTTTTCTGAAAAGCATGCACCTCGAGTATTATTTCTCTAATATTCTTCATAAATCCTTAGTTACAGATTGCCCAGCAAGCTCAGGGTGAACCAGAACTCCTAGGAGTGTGTAAGGGGCTACAAAGGACCAAATGGCCCTATTACTAAAACCTTGTACAAACCAAAAGTTTGCCTTCTTAAAACAGAAGGTATTTGCGGTTATTCAGGTTGGAGTGAGCATATGATGTTTCCCATAATGCATTGCCGCTGAATATGCAAAT
Source organism: Hyperolius riggenbachi (assembly GCF_040937935.1). NCBI lineage: Eukaryota > Metazoa > Chordata > Amphibia > Anura > Hyperoliidae > Hyperolius > Hyperolius riggenbachi. Next base: position 182,373,791 of record NC_090646.1, read on the forward strand.
CAACAAAGGATGATTTTCATATTCAGCAGTGATGCATAGTGGGAGACCTCATATGCTCACTCCAACCTGAATAAATCGCAAATACCTTCTGTTTTAAGAAGGCAAACTTTTGTTTTCCATAAACCCTGCTGACTGTTAGTGGTTTCTAGAAGCAGCTGTGATAGTGATAGATAGGCTTAGGTATAGGTTGGTTTGTGTAAGGTTTAGGTTACAGAGGGTGATAAAGTATTGGTAATGCTACTTAAAGAGGCAGGTTAGTATGGAATGGGGGTACATTTTGATGCAAAAATTAGGTACTACCAAAACACCTACAATGAAAGGATTCTTGGTGGATGGGTTAATTTTTTGGCTATAGCATATACTGTAGCTGTTACAGTGTGGAGATGCCAGTGCTACTGTTTCCAGCTGATGGCAACTGAACTGGTGTCAGGTGACGAAAAAAAATGGGAGTATTGACTGAAATTCAATGTTCCACATTGATTGAGAAAGTTGGGGATGGGAATAGGTAGGCTAGATTTCTCTGCCACAGTAAAAAGGGGCTAATGCAAAGAGGGGAATCCTCTACAGTCAAGAAGGGGCTAATGTAAAGAGGGCAACTTATGGCATTACAAAGTGGGCTTTCATTAACAAGTATTTAAAAATACTGGGAGGAGTTCAGGATTGGGTTCCAGCAAAGGTTTAACATTAAAGTGGACCCAAATTAAAAATACAAGATAACAGAAATAAAATCTATTTTCTAAATTATAAAAATAAATAGCAGCCTTTTTTCAGCTGCATGATGACAAATATAAAATATTTTACATTTATTGGAGGAACCCCTCCCTTCCTTTCATATTGCCGGGACAGAATCCTGCAGACTGGTGGAGTAGGAGGTGTCTGGCAAAGGAGGAATTGCTAATGGCTGCCACCTGTATAACCCTAGTTATGAAAATAGAAGGGTGAAAAGCAGGCACTGAAATGCTCATAGGCTTGAAGGAGTGTTTATTTATCTTTGTATGTGTCAGAGTGGTACAACTAAATATTTTGAATTAAAAAAACACGATTGGTTTGGGTCCGCTTTAAGAGCGTAGGTGAGGGTTAGGTATTGGGCAGTTGAGTTGTTCACCACAGAGGATCAGTTAAATTGATTGGGTTAGAAATGTTAAAGGGGCACTACAGCGAAAAACTGTGAAATTGAAAATATGTGCAAACATATACAAATAAAAAGTAATTTAAAAAAAAGTAATAAAAAGTAAAATGAGCCATAAATTACTTTTCTCCTATGTTGCTGTCACTTACAGTAGGTAGTAGAAATCTGACAGAAGTGACAGATTTTGGACTAGTCCATCTCTTCATAGGGGATTCTCAGCAAGGCTTTTATTCTTTATAAAGATATTCCCTAAAAAGGATTTATACAAAGATGCTGGCCAGCTTCCCACACAGTTTTTTGGCAGTTGAACAGAGCAACTGCCATTCACTAAGTGCTTTTGAAAATAAATATATCCCTGAGAATCCCCTATGAAGAGATGGACTAGTCCAAAACCTGTCACTTCTGTCAGATTTCTACTACCTACTGTTAGTGACAGCAAAATAGGAGAAAAATAATTTATGGCTCATTTTACTCTGGAAAATATGTACTTATTTGTATATGTTTGCACATATTTTACATTTTACAGTTTTTCGCTGTAGTGCCCCTTTAAAGAGTGCCGTACAGTCAAGGAAACCGTACCAAAGCCTTGTTGGTCATTTATGGCCCACTATCGCAAAAAAAAGTAGGCAGTTAAAATCTGTCAGAACCAGCGGTGGCTCCAGCTTCAGATTTTTGGGGGTGCTCAAAAGGGGCACAATGTCTGGCCGGCGGTGCGAAATTTGCGGTCTTGATGTCATGTGGACGGGGCTACCTGTAATGTAGTTACATAAAAAATATGAAGCAAATGCACATGACAGACTGGGTTTTTCCCAGTAAATGCACATAATGAGAGGTAGCGTTTCACCACTAAATGCACATAAGAGACAGCGTTTCCCCAGTAAATGCACATGGTGAGAGACAGCGTTTCACCAGTAAATGCACATAATGAGAGACAGCGTTTTACCAGTTAATGCACATAATGACAGACAGCGTTTCCCCAGTAAATGCACACGAGAGACAACCTTTCACCAGTAAATGCACATAATGAGAGACAGCATCTCACCAGTAAATGCACATAAGAGACTGTAGTGAGCTGGGCAGAAGGACTCAGGCTCAGGCCTGGCTGGTGGTGGGTTGTGGGCCCCAGGGCAGCTCAGGCCTGGCTGGTGGTGGCAGGCTGTGGGCCCCAAGGCAGCTCAGGCCTGGCTGGTGGTGGCGGGCTGTGGGCCCCAGGGCAGCTCAGGCCTGGCTGGTGGTGGCGGGCTGTGGGCCCCAGGGCAGCTCAGACCTGGCTAGTGGTGGTGGGCTGGGGGCCTCAGGGCAGCTCAGGCCTGGCTAGTGCCAGCATTACATGTAATAAAAAAAAAATTCAAGTTGGCAGTTGGCTTGGCTGCCCAGTGCCCACCCACCTTGAGTCTTCCTCCTGCTGCTCCTGAGCTGCTGTCCAGTCCTCGGACGTTTGTGCGTGCTGTGTCCGTATGAGTGCTGGCAGTGGCAGCCAGTCACTCACTAGTGAGCAGCAGAGTGAGTGACAGTCTGGTCGGTCGGGTGGCGTCTGGCTGCCAGTGCCAGCTGCCAGTGCCCCACTGTGCTGCTGGGCAGTGCAGGCAGGCCAGGCCTGCTCCCAGCTGACAACGGCCATCGGAGCAGCAACAGACGCCAAGTCTCTGAGTCTGAAGCTGGGCGGGCAGGCCAGGGCCAGGCGAGACGAGTGCGCTGTACATTGCGTGCGTGTCACGTGACTGATTGTGACACAAATTTATACGCCAGGAACGTTCCCTTGCAGCCGCTCTGTGCCTGCGTGCCGGCTGCGTGACTCTCTCTCTGTATATTACCCGGGCCGGGGTTAACTTACGTGAGTGACACTGACAGCCAGGTCAACCCTCCTCCAGACAGTCTTCCTCTTTATTTTTCCTCCTCTGAACCGCAAATACGAACAGGAGGGCTTTAGAGGGCTGATCAGTTGACAGCTGGGGCTGTAGCCTGGGTAAGCCCCAGCGTGGCGCCGCCACTGGTCAGAACCGAAAGGTTTTGAATCCCTCCTCATGGGGGATTCTCAGGGTTTTCTTTGTTTTCAATAGCATTTCCTGAACAGCAGTTCAGTAATGTGCAAGTGAGTAGGGAGGCTGGCATCTTACTATTTTGCCAGCTAAACTGCTGTTCAGGAAATGCTGCTGAAAACAAAGAAAGCCATGAGAATCCCCCATGAGGAGATGGACTGGCACAAAACCTGTTAGTAGGCAGTTAAAATCTGACAGAACCGTTTTTGCAATAGAGGTCCTTAACCACTAAACAGCGCTGTGGGGGTTCTAAGCTTAAAGAAAACCTGAACTGAAAATTAAAAGTCAAAATAAACATACACAAGTCATACTTACCTTCCATGTAGTCTACTCCTCAGTGTCTTTCTCCTGTCCCGCGTCCTGTTTGTTCACTGTGATCAAGGGAATTTTCCGTCCTCAATTTTGAAAATGGCCATTACCCATAACAGCTTACTGGTCAGCACACAGTTAAACTGTTACATCGCCCACTTGAGCCATAGGGAAACCTGGACATTACCTGGTACATCCGTTTTCCTCTCCGCTATAACTGACAGCAACTGATATTTTACTGCCAGCAACTGATATATTTCAGATCTGACAAAATATTGTTAGAACTGGAAGGGATTATTGTCAGAAGAAAATGGTGAGCTTCTCAGAGGAACTGATGGCAAGGTAACTATGCAATGTTCATTTGAAGTTACCTCATGTGTTTATTTTAAATATTTTTACTCAGTACAGGTTCTCTTTAAAGGACAACTGAAGAGAGATGTATATGGAGGCTGCCATAATTATTTCCTGTTAAGGAATACCAGTTAAACTATTAAAAAGTCACCGTTTCACGATCAACCGTATTTCACGAAAGTGGTCATTCAGCTCTTATATCCAAGTGGTAGACAGTCACCCAAAGGATTAGAGGGAGCTTACCAGCTGCTGACAACCCACATTGTAAGGTTGTAGGTCTCGCATTCAGCGGTAAGAAGGACCAAGAAACGCCCAAGATCCGGAAGATCAAAACCTGCTCTAGCAATGCATAGCATCTCGTGTTCTTCGTCGAAGTCACACGTGTGACTTCGAGGAAGAACACAAGAGACGCAATGCATTGCTGGAGCAGGTCTTGATCTTCCGGATGGTATGCCTGAACTAATATAAAGATTTTTGGAAGCTTTCTTGGTCCTTCTTACCGATGAATGCGAGACATACAAACTTATAATGTGGGTTGTCAGCAGCTGGTAAGCTCCCTCTAATCCTTCGGGTGACAGTCTACCACTTGGATATAAGAGCTGAATGACCACTTTGGTGAAATACGGTTTATTGTGAAACAGTGGATTCACTTATGATCTGCGCTGACTTTTTAATAGTTTATGTGTGTGGACTTTTGGACATTGTCTTTTCTCAGCAGCGATCTTGATTCCCCTGGCACTGATTTTTTGGTTTTTAAGCAATACCAGTTGCCTGTAGCCACAAAGGTGCCGAATTGGACATACTACTCATGGATCATAGGTTACCTGAGTCACCTGGTCGGCAATCGGAACGAAGCTTGCTACAGGAGAACCGCAACAGAGGGGAAGGGAAGGCGTGGTAAGTACAGTTTCTGCTAATAACACCCCACACATAATGTATGCCATTTCACCTTCCTTCAGCTCTTGTATCCTTTAACCAGCTTCATAATAATTAAGTCAGTTCATGCAGAACTATATAGAGACTAAAAAAATTGAATATCCTTGTGATACATAAGGTACCGATTCTGAATGAAGTTATGTGAGAATCTGAATCTAAAAGTTTTAACACTATACCACTAAATATGCAGAATAGTAGTTTTCAATATGTATAGCTAGCAGGTGAAGCGAGAATAAAGGTTTACCACAAAACAGCTCTTCATTCTATGATAAAATGAAAATGTAAAGCAAAGGACTTCAACCACTCCAGCAAGCTGACTTTGGTGAGCATTTCAAACTGCATTAATTATACTTCTAAACCCCAATGCAACACCCATTTTCCTCAGGCCATTTCTGTTTGTAAGGAAAATTTAATTTATAGCCACTACACACCCCTTCAATGTACTTCACTCAGGAACCTTGACATGAGGATGAAATGTTCTGCTCTGAAGGTACAATGCAAAAAGTTAAAGAGCTGGTGGAAGGGAGTTTTATTCTATCAAAGATTTAATTTTGTTCAGACATACACTGATGACAGTCCATGAGGAGTGGCAGGAAATGTGGATAAGCAGTTCAGGAATATCTGTAATAGACTAAAGGCTGTGCCAAAGTCAGAAAACTAATAGAGCAAGGACAACTGGGTGCCATACATTACTAAAAAAAAATTGCCAGTAGTGTGCAAAGTATGAGCCTCTTTCAGAAGCCAACCTGAGAAAACAAAATGCATAGTTAATGAATGCTCAGTTAATTTACTGGAGGAGAAACCTTTACCAACACCCATGGAATAAAGTAATTGCCTCCGCTCTATTTGATACTTGGCTGGGCCATTGCAATCAAACCCAGCCTGTAAGACTTCCCTGTGGATGAATCCTTAAGCGCTCTACCTTAATGGACATCTTAAGTGAGAGGGATATGGAGGCTGCCATATTTATTACCCTTAAACAATACCAGATACCTGGCATCCTGTTGATCTTAGAAGCATCAGCAGTGTCTGAATCAAACACCTGAAAAACAAGCATGCAGCAAATCCAGTCAAACTTGAGTCAAACACCTGGTGTGCATGTTTGTTCAGGGTTTATGGCTAAAAGTATTATGCTGGGAATACACGGATCGACTTCCGCCACGCCCCCGCTCGTCCCCGCTGCCGTCCGGATCCATTCCCGCTCGTCCCCGGGATCGAGCGGGGAATCAATCCGGCAGGTCATCGGACCTGTCGGAAATTATCAATCGAGCCATCAGCGGCTCGATTAATAAGGGCGCAATGATCCGTGTATGCCCAGCATAAGATGCAGAGGATTAGCAGGACAACAAGGCAATATGCATTGTTTAAATGGAACAACTTTTTTACCTCAGCTGTCCTTTAATTTATGTTTTTCAGCCAATCAAGGGTTGACTTGAGTCACTTAGGCCTTAAAGTGGACCCAAATTAAAAATACAAGATTTCAGAAATAAAATCTATTTTCTAAATTATAATAATAAATAGCAGCCTTTTTTCAGCTGCATGATGACAAATATAAAATATTTAATATTTATTGGAGGAACCTTCCTTCCTCCCTTCCTTTCATATTGCCAGGACAGAATCCGGCAAACTAGTGGAGTAGGTGGTGTCCGCCAAAGGAGGAATTGCTAATGGCTGCCACCTGTATAACCCTAGTTATGGAAAGAAAAGGGTGAAAAGCATGCACTGAAATGCTCATAGGCTTGAAAGAGTGTTTATTTATCTTTGTATGTGTCACAATGGTGCAACTAAATATTTTGAATTAAAAAAATGTTTGGTTTGGGTCCGCTTTAATGCAGCCAAGCATCCCCACAGTATCTCATGATTACAATGCTCAACCGTGGCAAGCTGTGTTAGCTTTACTCTATACGTCATGGGAAGCATGTCGTCACCAATGTTCCACCTTTGACTTATTAAGTTGCATAATTCAGTAGGACTTGCCGCAAGATGTGGGACCGACTTGCTCAATTTAGTTACGTGGAGGTAATAGTGAGCGATATCGGGACTAGCGACGACCGTGACAAAAATCCTGACGCTTTGTTTTTGCCTGATGTTTCCTTTAAACAAGCATGTTGCAAGTACACACAAACAAGTCAAACATCTGATCTACATGCTGTTTATAGCTATGGGGCTATAGCCAAAAATTCTTAAACGCAAAAGATCAGCATAAATGCTATGCGATTTGCATTGTTAAAAAGGAAATAAATATGTTGGACTCCATATCCCTCTAACTTCAGGTGTCCTTTAACTGAGAGGAAAAATTGGTTTCCTAGATGTCCATCTGGGTTCTCCCGTGGCTTCCCGCTGAGTTTTCTATGTGCTCTGGGGGTAATTTTGCTAGGATGGCTACTTCTGGGCAAATTCACCACTGCTCCAAGTTTTTTTTTTTTATTTTATTTTCAAGATAATGGCTCTCAGAGATGTAATCAGGCACAAGAGATTAAATTTAATGGACCCATGTCTTTTTTTCAATTTGTATAACCAGGTAACTTATATACTGGTCGAGCGCTGATCTGGAACATGATCACAGTTTTTACATTCTTAAAGTGAACCTCCAATCTAAAAATCTACTCAGCAGCACTGAAAAGGCCTGGTGTTTCTTTAAAGAGTAACTGCCAGGCTGCAAAAGCTAATTTAAACCTCTATTCTCCTGTGTTAAACAATTTAGAAGGAAGCCAAAAAGGCAATACTGCAGTTAAAAATCTCTTTAGGTGTTTGCTGACAGCAAGGCTTCGTATTCCCAGGCTCCTAAGGAGGACGCAAGCCGAATAACAGATACTGCAAAGCATTCTGGGGCCCTCCCCTGGCTGCTAGTGAGGCTCAAGTTTCAACAGCATGTAACAGTCTAGCTCACAGCACTAATAAATCTTGGGCAGAGTACACTGCAGGAGTCCGCTATTGTTCCTAGCCACATGGCTAATTAATATTCACTGCACAGTAGTGTTATTCATTACCAGCGTTTGTGAGAGTGGAATCATCAGGAAGCAGGCAGGACATGACGACACATTTGGCTTCATAGGAGACAGACAAACATGGAACCTGCCATGAGCTGTCAGGAGCATCATTCTCTGCAAATACTATATAAAAATTATGTGAAGTTCAAACGTGGACAGTGAAATGCATATGTAATGTAAGTACAGCCAATCTTTAGCTACTGATATATGTGTTTATTTTCTCTGAGACCCTATACCTAACAGCTCCTCTTTAACAGCTTCACAGCATCAGAACTTTGCTTTTCTTACCCAAGTCTCATTTTTAGCTGCACATAAGAAAACTGCCCGGGCAAATTTCCCCTGATGCTGTGCAAAGCATGATGGGATTTCTGCTGCTGTTCTCCTTCTGTTGTTTTGGCACAAAATGTATTTACTTATTTTGAATTTGAACTTTGAAGCCTAGCACGTGCCGCTGGGAGGGGTGATCAGGACACAGGACAGTCGGAACTGTGTCTCCTGCTCCCTGTCACCTTCTTTCAACCAAAAAGATGGCTGCTCCCATGAAAAAGATGGCTTCCCCCATGAAATCACAAACATGTACCTGTTCTTTTAAAACAGGGTGGGTAAGAGATTAGATCTAGGCAAAACTGGAGCGCCCCATAGTGCATTATCAAAGGGGGTAAATTTTATTTGCAATTAAAAGTTCTACTCACAAAGGTACAATGGTAAATTCGCACATCAGCGGTATAGCCACCTGCTTGTAACCCTGGCAGTGGATGACAACGCGCTGTGGCCAGCAGCGTGATCTCCGATGGGTAAGAGATTATATTACCTATCTATTTTAATTAACATAACTAATGTAACTTAATGACAGTATGTTTGTTTAGTCTGAAGTTCCCCTTTCATTATGATGCCATCTAGGAGGAGTGACTGGAGGTTCCCCCAACACGCAGCATCTATATCTCTGAAGTCTGGGAAGGGGGGAGCTAACTCCAGCTTGCGTCTAAATGTCATGCAATGCAAACTATATGCAGCTTTTAACTGGACTGTACAAAATAAAAAACGAGTGTATTGGATCTGTCTAAGGCTCACCACACACCATACAATCTTGGTTGTTCAATCTTACCACTTTCATGTAATATAAGAACTTATCCAATCAATCATTCAAGGTATTTTCAATCTGTTGGTCCTTATACTACATAGATTTGGTAAATCTGTACAACCAAGATTGTATGGTGTGTGTTGAGCTTAATACCAAGATGTGCATAATCTGCATGAAATTAGCTAGCTGAATTTGTTTCTCACTGACCATCTTTACTCATCAGGAACCATCCAATGCTCTCTGTATGCTCTGCTCCCATCATGCTTTGCAATATAACAGCTGCGAACCTGACACCACCATAAAAAGGGCAGCAGCCATTAATGTCTGGTCTCTGAATTTTGGAAGTTTGAAACAAGTAACTGGCTATTATTTACTATGTACGATTTAGCTACTTCTAGAAATTTTCACTAGTCATATGAGAAACATTGTGCAATGCTGCTTGTTACACAATAACAGAACTTTGGTAATGGAAAGAAATGATTAACAGTAAATGAAATAGATGCATGTCTGCAAGTGTTTACAAAGAGCTACCTCAGGGCTGCATGACAAGACCACCAAACCCAGCACTGAAACATGCTACCTCACTCTACTGTTCACAGGACATTTCTTTACATATCCTTCGTCACTTCCACATAAAATACTTTCCGGTTCCTTCTGTCATCATTGAGTTTGTGGTTATGTAAGATGGCATTTTGCCTGAAGTGACGGACAGCGTGTACTGACAGGGGAGGCAGAGAATGGACCTAAGGCTAATTAGCAGGTAAAGCGAAGATATGGTGAAATGTATAAGTGACAAAACTCATGGACAGTATACTATTCATTGCCATGCCCAGTCATAGACCGACCGCACGCACGCACGCACCCACCCACACACCCACACACTTCTGATTCTCATAGTCTTGAATGAATCTGTGCATGCGTGGCAGCACAAACCGCTTTAACAGTATGACACCATTTTTGAAAGTCACCTAGATAAAGGTGTCCATTAACAGTACAATTTTTTTCACCAAATGCCATCTTTTGATGCGATTTTAATGATCGAATTATATACACAATTTGCCGTTTGTGGTGGCAATCGATAAGAAACGATTCTTTGGTTGATAAATAGGATAAAATTGATCCGAAAGTTGGATTTTATGATCAAATTTGAAGAAAGAATTGTTCAGTAAATGTGAACAATTGATAATTACCTTCCTATTATTTCAAAGACCACATTTGGTAAAAAAATTGTACTGTTAAAGGGTACCCTAAGAGAGCATAGCAGCACAACCGCTGGTGTAAATAGTCAATGCAGAGGGGGTATGGTCCAGTCTCATAAGTAAATGTAATCACCAAACAGGAATTAGTAAGATGTACATTAATGGCTGCTATACACAAGTTGGCGCTTGGGCAAGGCTCCCTAATGATTCTGGTCATCTGTGGAGCGTGCCCTAACTGGCTGCAGCCCTGAAGCGCTTTGAGTCCGCAGGAGAAAAGAGCTATATAAATGTTCTGTGTTTTAGGTCTTGTCTTAACAATTATTCTCACAATCAATTGTACTTATTCTAGATGTGGTTTAAAAAATAGAAAGAAAAAAAAATAAAAAGAACCGAAGTAAAAAGTGTCCTTGGCGTCACTGGGAGGAGCAATGAGGAGAGATCTGAGCAATGGGGACAATATCAACAGTACAGCCTGACAGAAGTTGTAACCTTTCACAGTGTAAAGTAAAAAGAGAAAGAGGGGAAAAAAAGAAAGCAAAAGTAAAGTTGGGACTGGAGCGGATTACAACACATTATTACCTTGTTCTCCTCTAAGAATTTCAGTTTGATGGAGACATCATTTCTCATCTTGTCATACTTCTCCTTGTGCATTTGGAAAAGCTGCTGGGATTGCTCGATCTTGGGCAAGGTTATGGCGTCCCGCGGTCCCATGTTCAGCTCTTCCAAGTCTGTACGGTATGCATCATACTCGACCCTGCCAGAGACAGAACCGTTACTGTATAATCCATTGATAGTTCTATTTTTCTTATATACATTGTTAAAACATTTTTAAGTCAGAGAATTCCAATATTATAATACCACTCAGGTTTAAACAACATGCAAGTAAGTCCACAGATAAACGAGACTGTAGGTTCCTTCTTAACCTGAATCTGTAGATAAGTGGAAGCACTGTGCCATCTCTGTACCATGTACCTCCTCTGTGGCCCCCTGTGCCCTGCCCCCCCCCCCCCGTTGCCACCTTTGCCACCACAGCCTCTACACCATGTCACCTCTGTCCCTGTTCCCTCAGTGCTCTCCTCTGCCTCCACACTGTCACCTCTGTCCCTGTTACTTCAGTGCCCCCCTCAGAGACACCGCTGCTTCCACTGTGTCCCTCTGTACCACCTCTGCCCCACTTTGTGCCTCCTTCTGTCCAAGTGATGATCGCAATGTGCTATTTTTGCTTATGCAGCACGGCCGCGGTCTTTCATGGATGGTAGCACGGATGCAAACTCCCAGAGGGTCCCAGCACTGGATTACAGGTTTGCTTTCAAATATATAAATGTTAATGCAGAACTCGCTATATAGTATAGTGCACGCCAGCAAAACGTCATTTTACCGAGTTTAAAAAACATTTTTTTCTTAGAATCTTTTTAAAAATAATGGTTTCAAAAACTTTTTGAAAAAATGTTTTTGACTTGTTCCCATCAAATCAAATGTCGTATTTTTGGCCTGTTCGTTTTAGCGAGTCATTCGGAAGTCAATTGTTCATAAGTCTGGGACTCTAAGTAATGAAACTGACCAATACTGAATTACAACTACAGCATACAAAATCTTAAAAGAACATACATATGATCATTCTAAAGAAACTGTATACTACATGATCTGCTCTCAGCTAATAAATACAGTTCAGGAGCTACAGAACACCACATAGCCAACTGTACTAGGCATGCTATACAAAAGGTTGTTAGGACCAAGCAAGCTAAAAATATTAGAAGAGTAGAAACATTGGCAAGTCTCTGAAGTAAATAAACACTTCTGTATGATTAGGCTCTTAAAAAAGTGGTTCATCTTCCATCCAAACTTCACACACTTGTTACAGGATAGTAACTCAGCAACAGGGTTATCAGCATTGCTGAAGAACTTGTACAGAGTTTGAGGTGGGAAACATTCAAAAGGCACACAATAGATTATCTTTGGCTGAGACGGCACTGTCTGTAGTGAGCCCACTGTGCTTATACATACTTGCATGTATACACGTGCCGCCTGTTGCCCCTCCTCCTCTCTTTGGTGACCATATACGATGCTTGGCTATAGCTTAGCAGTAGCGTGTACAGAGCTCATCCCCTGCAATATCACCCTAATAGTCCAGAGAACCATGAATGCTTCTGATGAGGGAATCAGCTTTACTGATACATGTATCTCAGAATCATTGTATATACCAACTTACTGAACTCCATACAAGCCACTTCGAAAAAAAATCTCAGTTTGCCAGAGGAATCCAGGCCGGGGCACTACTTTGTGATGGCACTTCACTGAATTTCACCCCCACCAGCAGATACCAGTACGCAGTCAAAATTGTATAGAGCAGTAAGTATGCACAAGAATGCCATGCTACTGGAGGAAAGACGTCCCTGTGGTACACGGCACTGAAAAGGTCTGTGACCACATTAGAGACTACTAAGTGTGGTAGGGTGTCTTTCACTGGTCCGACTGGGATCATTTAGCAAGGCAGCGATACCTTAAAGACAGAGATTCCATATGTCAGTGCCACAGACTACCTACATTACAGACTATGGCAACTTTTAATATTCTCTTAGGAATGGTTAAGCTGTTAACACAGATGCACTTTAGGGGACCAAGGAAACATACCACAGACTAAGTACATTTAATACCTTCTAAACTAAATACTTTCTTGGAGTATATAAAAAAAATATATGTCACATGATCAGGGTTGATTACTAAAGTAATGTTTTGATCAAACGTATATTATTATTATTATTATTCAGTGTTTATATAGCGCCGACATATTACGCAGCGCTGTACAATGTGTGTGTGTATATATATATATATATATCTCTTGTCACTAACTGTCCCTCGAAGGAGCTCACAATCTAATCCCTACCATTGCCATATGTCTATATTATGTAGTGTAAGTACTGTAGTCTAGGGCCAATTGTATGGGGAGCCAATTAACTTATCCGTATGTTTTTGGAATGTGGGAGGAAACCGGAGTGCCCGGAGGAAACCTACGCAGACACGGAGAGAACATACAAACTCTTTGCAGATAGTGCCCTGGCTGGGATTCGAACCAGGGACCCAGCGCTGCAAGGCGAGAGAGCTAACCACTACGCCACCGTGCTGCCCAGTATACCTATATATAATGGTATGATACAGATAATCGTAAAATGGGCAGAAAAAGAAAATCTATAAATAGGCAAGACGTCAAAACCTTCATGAATGCTCATATTTAACAGTATTCTAAAATGAAAGCCCTTAAAGCGCTTTGAGTCCTATGGGAGAAAATGCTATTGTTAAATTACTTTAAAATATTTGATGTGCAAATATAACATTTTGTGTAATTCATGTCACAAGGGGCTGATGTATACCCCATAAGTCAGCTTCAGATCAGACCCCGAGATACAGTAAGTCTTCTCAGTGAGAAGTGTAGCGGCATATAACTCCTGTCTTCCTTCACACTGCTGCAGCTCCAAGATACAAACAAACAAGATCTAATAAGTCCTCAGGAGAGTACTTCTTGGTAACAGGTGCTGCAAGCAGAGGAGAGTAAACATGACACTTCATTCTTACTCCTCCCCAGCTTTCTTGACACCACTTCAGCCATCCTGACATGCAACCCAGCAAGGAAAGAGGAAAGCAAAGTGAGCAGCAGGAGCAGAGCCTAATGATTGCAGGTGTGTGGCAACTGACAGGTGTAATGAAGTGGTTTCCCAGCATTCCTGCGTGTCCCTGGTGGAAAGTACTGATTCCTCTAGGTCCTAGGTTCTCAACGTGCGGTACACGTACCCCAGGGGGTACTTCTGATGGTTCCAGGGGGTACTCGGGCTTGATATAATTAACCGAGAATGCAAATTTAGAGTTTTAGAAAATGATAAATCTTATTTAAACAACACCAAATTAGTATTTTAGTTAATTAAAAGCAATAGTAATTGCTTGGAAATGGTTTAGAACCAATTATCATGTACTACGATTAAATATATATTTGTCAAGGGGTACTTGTAATAATGAATAATATGCTAGGGGGTACTTGGTGAGTACAGGGTTTTAGAAGGGGTACATACCAATAAAATGTTGAGAAACACTGCTCTAGGTCATACCTATCAAATTCTGGTCTGTGGGCCAAATCTGGACCGCAGACTCATCTAAGTTAGCCCTCAAGTGGTTTCCCCACTTTGCATTATGTTTGGCCCACTCTAAACCACCAGGGAAGCTATCCTGGGGGTAGAGCCCTAGATGACCAAGGAAACCATATGAGGGAGTGAGGGATGGAAGCAGTCACCAGGTAACTGTATAGGGGAGGGAGTGGGGTCCACTAAACACCAGGGAACTGTATAGGAGAGGGAAGAGGCTATTAGACACCAGTGGACTTTATAAGGGAGGGAAGTGGTCACTAGACATTGATGATGGCCCGCAACTTGTCCCAGTGTTTAATCTCAGCCCACTTTACACTTGAATTTGACAACCCTGCTCTAGGTCTTTAGCACTGCTTATGCAGCCTTCAGAAGTACTTGCGTCCCTGAGAACTTCCTCGAAGACAAGAACATCTGTACTACCCAAGTGCAAGCCCGGACCCGCACGTACCCAATGAGTGCCAAAGAGCTATTCAACCTAACACAATATTGTCTACTGGGAAAGGCCCAGGTAGGACGAGATGGAGTGATCTATGTTCTACGGTAACCAGAGCCTTCCCTCTACCCAAGTATGCATAAAATCTTAATTTTCTTTTCCACTTCAGATTTAAGTCAGGCCACTGGATTTAAGGTTAACAATAAATTGCTATAAAAACTGATCAGCACTTCATTTATGTACGGAAGCTGCATTAATGGTAATCTGGACATGTGCATATCCAGTTTTCTTTGATCATTTTTTAATCAGGCAATGTGCATTTCTTGTTATGAAGAACCTTGCTGGGATTTTTGTAGCAGCCAAAAGGAACCTACAGGTATAACAGTAAAGGAACCTACAGGTATGCTAAAACACAACAGTTGTTCAGGCATACAAAGGCATCATGGAATGACTCGCATAGATCCACTCACTCTCGAAGTGATGTATTTCAAGCCTTTTTTTTATGGACATTTGGAAGTAATGAGAGCCTACAAATTACTTCTGATTAAAAACATCAATATTATAATTTGCGGTGCTTTTCAACAATCCTTTTGGCACACAACAAACCGGAATGTTCTGATTCGCCATACCTGAACTGGGTAAGGTAGGGAGCATTCTGAAGCTAATGTCATACCAGGTTGAAAAAGAAAAGTTGGCAAAGAGAGCAGAAAACTATCTGTGGGTCAGGCTATGATCCAACTGCCATCAGGGCACTACAAACAACCAAGAGTACCCCTTATCCCCAATCCTGTGCAGTGTCTCCAAAGAACCTGTATAGATGAGATCACTTGGTGAAAGCTGAAGAACTGCAACTTATATTCAGCAATGGTCGCCAAGTTGAGCATTCTATGAACGGTGACAAATTTCTTTATACAGCCTGAATATGTGCAGTAATTTTAAAATAAAACCTGATGAATACCTAGCGGCTCAACAGAAGCTCAGGAAAAAGTGTTTGCAAAATGAGGTAGTTCAGTACTCAGTTACATCCTGTTTACAGAGAAATCTGACAGCAGTCCAATTTAAACATGCCCAGTCTTAACACGTCTATTAAATATTCACACCCAGCACACAGTGCATTGACAGCAGTTAATTACCAGTGAGCAAATGAGTGCGTTTTTTTCCCTAGTCAAGCTATGGTGGATTCTAAAAATGGGACCTGATTCACTCACAGTAAAAGTGATCTTGCAGTGCTGCTGTATGAAGCAACTGCACCATAAGCCCTCTTTATTCTGTAAGAAACAGAACAAATTATACAGTGTGGTAACCTATAACAATGAACCAGTGCTTATTTTCCCAAGTAGTGAAAATTATGCTGCTGAAATACACGGTTACAATGTGGACGCAAGACCTGAAGAACCTCACTGGAGGAATTAACAGCAGACCCTGTGCATGGAACAGCTGCTGCTTTTTTCAGCATCCGACATCCCAATCAAGGTTTCATCAAATTTGTCTGAAAAAGAGTGGGAAAGGCTTTTTGTCAGATCAATGTGTGCAGGTAGAGCACAGGATCAATGTCCCCAAAGCTTAATCCCCACATCAGGCTAGTACAAGGCTAGCAGCACCAGTGGTTAGATTGTAATTCCTTCATAAGCCTGCTGACACACAGCAGTATCCAGGTAAACTATCACTGTCATAAGCCTGACCTACAGCCACCACTAATGACTCAAACCAATAAGAGGACCGTCACCCTCCAAGGGTCAGGACTCAATCCCTTCAGTGACAGTTTGGGACCCCAGCTGTACAGATGTGTCATTATGCAGAGGCTAGCAATCTTGTCTGTTCCTATGGAGGAAAGAGGAGGGAAGGTACACCGCGCATGACAGAGCAGCTTCTGATGGGCAATGTAAGTGGCAGATCATGCGCTTGGGGGTTCCTGAAGATCTGGAGCTTTAGGAGACATCATAGACTCCAGTGCATATGCTAGAGTCTTGTCCAAGACTGTCTAGATCAGCACGCTGGATGAGATTAATTTAGTGTGTGAACGCAAGCTTTGTGATGTGTGGTGGCCTTATGACAACCGATAACTCCAAGGCGACTATAGATCCCTAAACACACTCAATCACCTTTGTTATAAAAGGAATCATCCCCGATGGTTAACAACTAACGGACGATGTCAAAGCATATTTGAAATCAGGAACGGCACCATGATGGACCCCTAATCAGATCGTTAGCAGAAGAGCATTGATGAGGATTTAAAAGCACGTTATTAGCCACACTAATTGTGCAATTATTTAACAGTGTTCAATATGAAAGACCAACAGAGATTATTGTCCAAACCTAATCTGCCAGGACAGATCAGTCTACTTCAGGGATGTTGAGCGCCAGTCCTCACAGTTTTGGCATGGCTCAAATTAATTGATGGGACTGAATCCCAAAGGAAAGGTGTGGTTCATCAAGCAGGACATTTCTCAGTCCATCCTAAACACTGCTATGGATATGGCCTCTTGAGGACTGGATTTCCACACTTGTGGCCAACATGGACGACAATCATTGTCCTTTACCGTTGTTGGGACACTAACAATTCATTGCCAAACTGTTGTTTCCCATTCATTTCAAGAGACAGTGGTTGAGCATGTCTACGGAGCTTAACACAGAAACATCTGTGGCAAATAGTACTAAATGCCCCAGACAAGGTAGTGCTTTCTTTCACAACAGCTAATCAAAGGCTTTATACAGAGATAAAACAAGCTCTAAAAGTGAATGATGGTTTGTTAGATATGGTTTTGTGTATTACAGATAGACATAATGAAAGCATCAGGTTAACAGAATGATTCATAAAATAGACCTGTTCTGTCTTGAAAAGTCTACAGCTACAGAATACATCATCAATTATACACTCCTAATAAAACTCACAAATATGCTATTAAGACAGTTTCTCATCAAGAACAATTGCTAACAACAACATTATACATTGCCAGAGTAATTTCATATGACTTCACCAGAAAAAAAAAACAAATACAAGAATTTTAAAAAATAATTATCTAACAACTGTTTTACTATCTTTTCCAGGTACAGAAAAAAGGTCATGACCATCGACTCTCAATATGACCAAGCATTGAAGTCTGTTGGAGGAGAGTCAGGAGGATGAGCAAGCAGCATGGAGAACAAAAGTAATGGATATATCCTAACAATCCTTTATATTACAAAAGGTGAAACAATGAGGAAAAATAAGCACGGATGGATTTTTCATGGAACACACACTTGCTTAAAGTGAATGTTTACCGGATTAAAAAAGAAAAAGTCAGATAGAGGGAAGGCTCGGTCCTAATGAGCCTTCCCCCTCCTCTCCTGGTGCCCGGTCCCGCGCAGGATCCCCCGTGGCAGTATTCGACCAGTTCGGTCAAATACTGCCACTTCCGCATGCCTTCGGGAGCTTTCGGAAGCCTTCGGGAGCACTCGGGCTCCCGATGACGCGGCCGCTCCATACTACGCATGCGCGAGCGCCCTCTATGACGCACTCGCGCGTACGTAGTATGGAGCGGCCCGTCTTCAGAAGCCCGAGTGCTCCCGAAGACCTCCGAAGTCCCTGCGGCGGCAGACGCGAACGGGGGAGCCAGCGCAGCACCGAGGGCACCGGGAGAGGAGAGGGAAGGCTCATTAGGACCGAGCCTTCCCTCTCCTTAGGTGAGTATCTGACTTTTTCTTTTTTAATCCGGTACCCATTGGCTTTAAAGGTGTTGGTCAATGGCACTGCTGTTCCACAGAAAACTAAACGCCAATGTGTTATTGGAATTATGCCAAACATCTGCACTTTGGTTAATGCTACACTTTTACCGAATGAGCCTGTTACAAGTGAACAAAACCCATAAACAAGGGTGTGTCATTTGGAATGGTTATAAGGCTGGCAAATAGGAAAGGCTTTGCTCAACTGCTGCTAATTATTCAAATAGGGAAAGCCATTGGAGCTGCGGTGCAATCCCTCCGTGGCATCCAAACTTAATTGACGCTCATAACTGTTTTACACACACACACAATATATATATATATATATATATATATATATATATATATATATATATATATATATATATATATATATATATATATATATATATATATATATATATATACACACACATACATATATACACATACACATATATACACATACATATATATACACCTATACACACATATATACACATGCACACACATATACACACATATACACATGCATGCACACACACACACGTGAGAGCTGAGTTCCTACCCACATGCATGAGGTTACCACTATCACCAGTTAATGGTACCAACTTTCTTCGATATAGACTAATAAATGATCTTATCTGCAGAATCATACCTCATGAGCTGAGAATATTAT
Source organism: Hyperolius riggenbachi (assembly GCF_040937935.1). NCBI lineage: Eukaryota > Metazoa > Chordata > Amphibia > Anura > Hyperoliidae > Hyperolius > Hyperolius riggenbachi. The sequence continues at coordinate 182,392,751 of NC_090646.1, forward strand.
TTATTGGGACCAGGGTGATACATTTGAGTCAATACTTGGCTCTTCCATCATCGTGTGGTATGCAGGGGCCTCTGCGAGCGACAGGTACAGACTACAAAGAGTGGTAAAGTCTGCCGAAAGGATCATCGGTACTCCCCTCCCACCACTCAACCTTCTCTACTCGTCCAGACTACGCTCAAGGGCCGCTAGGATAGCAAGAGACCCCACCCACCCTGGCAACCGCAATTTCAGTCTCCTCCCCTTAGGCCACCGCTACAGGTCCCTTCCCCCCAGAACCACTAGACACAGAAACACCCTCTTTCCACAAGCCATTGACCTCCTCAACGATCCCTCCCAAGCGCACTCCCTAGCTCCAGCGCTCACACCCGGGTAGTAGCCCGCCCATGGTACATCACCTCAACTATTCTAGAGTTATTTAACTACTCTACTGCCCTCTTGTGCTACTATTGTATATCTGTTTACGGTACTGTAGATCTGTATTACTTGTTTTGTGTACTACTCGAGCCTGTCTGTGCCAAAAATAATTCCAGGTGCAAACCCCTGTACTTGGCCATTAAACTTGATTCTGATTCTGACATTCTATACTGACAAACATTCTATGATTTAACATCAATTTATTATTTTAGTAATAGGTTATATTTGAAAATGTTTCAAATGAAAAAAGTAAACCTTAAAAAAAATTAGTAGAATAAGAAGGTGAAAATTACATTACAAATTAATACAGGAAACACAAATAAAGCTGTTACTTAGAATCTACTTTAAAAAAAATGAATAGATCATATACTATCAATGGTATATTTTTCAACTTAATCAGAGCAGATTTCATTGTAAGAATCTGCTGGGTGGATCAACAAATCGGCTGCTTACAATCGACTATGATCATTTTTAACACAATGGAGTAAATTCACAAAACTTCTCATGAATTACTTCTTTGTCTCCTAATTAATAAAAATAACTTTTCAGCACATTTACAAATTAAGTAATCACTCAAACGTAAGTTATTCCCGGTTAACTTCATTTCAATATTACAAACAGGTGAAAAAGCTTTGTGAATCATGCCCAATGTGAGCAAATGCTTACTTTTTTTTTTTTTTTTTTTTTTTTATACATTTCAATTTGATTTATCTGACTGAAATAGAAAATCGTTCATAAAAATTGTAAGGTTAATGAGTAGGTTACGTGAGTGCAGGGAACAGTCATATCTGTAGGTAGCTTAAAAAGTATAAACAAACACAGCGAGTGATTTTAAAAGCAAGTTACCTGGCTGTTTCATACTGCTTCACTGTAATCAGGGTGTCTTCGATTGTCTTGTTCACTAGAGTATTTACACTTGAAATAAAAAAGTTGATGGCCCCAAGTAGTGTTTCTCCATTCTTGGCAAGAAGCTTCTGTGTATCTGCATTGTAGCCAAATTCCTCCTAAAATGTAGTAAGAACAGACACTGAGGTAACTGCACAATACACCATTCCAGTCAGGCTTCATACATACATTTGTAAAGCATTCTATAAAGCAGAACTTAAAAAGGACTCCTGAAGCTGCCATATTTATTTCCTTTTTACCAATATCAGCTGCCTGGCAGCCCTGCTGATCTATTGGCTGCAGTAGTTCTAAATCACAACAGAAATAAGCATGCAGCTTATCTAGTCAGATCTGACAATGTCAAACCCCCAATCTGCTGCATGCTTGTTCAGGGTCTACAGCTAAAAGTATTAGAGGCAGAAGATCAGCAGGATAGCCAGGAAATTGGTATGGTTTAAAGGGGAATAAAACATCCTCCATAACTCTCACTTCAGTTGTCCTTTAAAGCGGACCTAAACTCTTGCACAGCAGACAAGGGAAATACATATACTCGCTGAGAAATTTACTGTGTGTGTTTAGACTTAAGCGTTGTGGATAGTGGAGCACTCCTCCCATATAAAAATCGGATGTGCCACGGAGTCCCGGCTGCACTCCAGGTCAATTTAGTAGTAGAAATCACGAAATCCGGCACCATCCATAAAGTATGCTCTTTTATTGATCAGAATTGCATAACAGCAAAAAGGCAACGTTTCAGGGCAACCGCCCCTTTATCAAGCTATGCTGTCGGTATTCAAACACATAATGCATTAACATCTCTATTTATACCCCAGCTAGGCAATGAGTAGCCAATCCCCCTTTTTTTTTTTTTTTTTTTTTTTTTTTTTTTACAACTCTTTTTTCACCTATCACAGAGTCTCACTGCAAGTGGACCTGATGGGGAACTATCTGCCAAATGCTGCCATAGGGAGATTCAAACCTCAGCACCACCCACCTCACCTACCTCACCAGTGGGGGCGGAGGCAAGCGCATCCCTTCCTTTGCCAGGTCATAGCGGCAGCCATTCCCAGCAGGCCGCCGCTACGGCGGACCTGATGGAGAACTTATCCGCATGACGCACAGAGCGGGGCTAAGCCCCGCCCCCCGCGTCTCCCCAGCAACCACAGACGCTGGCGGCGGAATCCGCCGCCACGCTCTGTGTAGATGTAAACACAGGGATGCGTGCGCATCGGCCACCACCGGAGGGACCTCCTCATACAGCGCTATACAAATACTAACAATCAGAGCCACAAAATATGCATATTATCGTTTCAGGGGGAAGAGAGAGACAGGGGCAAGGAATAGGACAGCCTATAAATGATTTTTTCAATTTTGCTGAATGATGACAGAACCATGCAATAGGACCTATACACTGTATGGAATACATCAAAATAACACATCAGGTTTGCATACAGCATACAGCCACCCGAATGGACTGCAAGTATACTCTATGGTACAAGGCTGGACACAATGGAACAGCAGGGGAAAATGATATAATATAACAAACCTAAATAAATGGTGATAAATCTAATTCCCTATTTAATCCCCGCGGTTCCATTGTGTCCAGTCTTTTAATCCAAACAGCCTCCCTGTATAATAATTTCTTAATTCTATCTCCTCCTCTCCTAAGGGGCCCAACCTGTTCAATGATCATAAATCTCAACTGGCTAACATGATGCTTTGCCAGATCAAAGTGGTAAGCCACTGCCTGGTCAGTCAATGATTCCCTGATCGCATGTTTATGCGACGACAATCGTTTTTTCATTTTTTGTGTAGTTTGTCCCACATAAAGTAATCCGCAAGGACATTTCAAAGCATACACAACGTAACTCGAGTCACATGTGAAACAATCACGGATTTTAAATTTAGTACCTCTGTAGGGGTGTTCAATCTGGTCACCCCTAATGACTGAATTGCAATGGACGCAATTCATACATGGATATGTACCTCTACGATTAGATCTTGACTGTCCCTTAAGGCTACTATCTGCATGCACCAAGTGATCCCTTAGGTTGGGGGCCCTTTTATAGGAGATAAGTGGAGGGTTTCTGAATTGTTGAATATCTGGAAAACTGTCAGAGAGAAGATACCAATGTTTTTTAATTATTCTCGCTATATCTGTACTCTTAGTATTATATTTCGTTATAAATGGTATCCTATCTCTGACATCCCTACGTCGTGTACCAGTCCCACTGCTGCCCTCCATCACTCTAGATCTAGCCCCTTTAACTATATCCTCGGGATAGCCCCTTCGAATGAATTTATTTTGCATCTCATCAATCCTCTGTGTCCTCACCTCACCATCATCAACTATCCTATATACTCTTTGAAATTGTCCCACTGGAACAGATCTCCTAGTCGCCCACGGATGGAAACTCCCGAAATGTAACAGGGAGTTCACATCCGTGGGCTTAGTATAGAGATCCGTGACCAGCCTCCGATCTTTACAGATAACCAGTGTATCCAAATAGCTAACTTGTTCAGTCGAACTATGAATTGTAAGTTTAATCTCAGGGCATTTCTGCATCAACTGATTGACAAATTCTACAAGGGTCGAATGTGGCCCCGCCCACACGCAAAAAACATCATCAATATAGCGAAACCACTGCACTGCATACTTTTGAAATAGCTCACTAGAATAGACAAACATGTCTTCATATACACCCATATAGATGTTTGCGTAGGACGGGGCCACATTCGACCCCATAGCCGTACCTCTAATCTGCATATAGTACTGTTCTTCAAATCTAAAATAATTGCATTTAAGTACTAGCTCAAGTAGACTACAAATGAACTGAATCTGTTGTGCGGATAGATCAGATGCTGTCTCAAGCATGTATCGTACCGCCTCCACACCCCCCTCATGGGGTATGGACGTATATAGACTTTCAACGTCCATGGTTACCAATAACCAACCACTTTCCAAAGGAGGCATATTTCTCAAGATATTTAAAAACATTTGTGTGTCTTTAAGATATGATTTTATATCATTTTCCCCTGCTGTTCCATTGTGTCCAGCCTTGTACCATAGAGTATACTTGCAGTCCATTCGGGTGGCTGTATGCTGTATGCAAACCTGATGTGTTATTTTGATGTATTCCATACAGTGTATAGGTCCTATTGCATGGTTCTGTCATCATTCAGCAAAATTGAAAAAATCATTTATAGGCTGTCCTATTCCTTGCCCCTGTCTCTCTCTTCCCCCTGAAACGATAATATGCATATTTTGTGGCTCTGATTGTTAGTATTTGTATAGCGCTGTATGAGGAGGTCCCTCCGGTGGTGGCCGATGCGCACGCATCCCTGTGTTTACATCTACACAGAGCGTGGCGGCGGATTCCGCCGCCAGCGTCTGTGGTTGCTGGGGAGACGCGGGGGGCGGGGCTTAGCCCCGCTCTGTGCGTCATGCGGATAAGTTCTCCATCAGGTCCGCCGTAGCGGCGGCCTGCTGGGAATGGCTGCCGCTATGACCTGGCAAAGGAAGGGATGCGCTTGCCTCCGCCCCCACTGGTGAGGTAGGTGAGGTGGGTGGTGCTGAGGTTTGAATCTCCCTATGGCAGCATTTGGCAGATAGTTCCCCATCAGGTCCACTTGCAGTGAGACTCTGTGATAGGTGAAAAAAGAGTTGTAAAAAAAAAAAAAAAAAAAAAAGTTAGCTATTTGGATACACTGGTTATCTGTAAAGATCGGAGGCTGGTCACGGATCTCTATACTAAGCCCACGGATGTGAACTCCCTGTTACATTTCGGGAGTTTCCATCCGTGGGCGACTAGGAGATCTGTTCCAGTGGGACAATTTCAAAGAGTATATAGGATAGTTGATGATGGTGAGGTGAGGACACAGAGGATTGATGAGATGCAAAATAAATTCATTCGAAGGGGCTATCCCGAGGATATAGTTAAAGGGGCTAGATCTAGAGTGATGGAGGGCAGCAGTGGGACTGGTACACGACGTAGGGATGTCAGAGATAGGATACCATTTATAACGAAATATAATACTAAGAGTACAGATATAGCGAGAATAATTAAAAAACATTGGTATCTTCTCTCTGACAGTTTTCCAGATATTCAACAATTCAGAAACCCTCCACTTATCTCCTATAAAAGGGCCCCCAACCTAAGGGATCACTTGGTGCATGCAGATAGTAGCCTTAAGGGACAGTCAAGATCTAATCGTAGAGGTACATATCCATGTATGAATTGCGTCCATTGCAATTCAGTCATTAGGGGTGACCAGATTGAACACCCCTACAGAGGTACTAAATTTAAAATCCGTGATTGTTTCACATGTGACTCGAGTTACGTTGTGTATGCTTTGAAATGTCCTTGCGGATTACTTTATGTGGGACAAACTACACAAAAAATGAAAAAACGATTGTCGTCGCATAAACATGCGATCAGGGAATCATTGACTGACCAGGCAGTGGCTTACCACTTTGATCTGGCAAAGCATCATGTTAGCCAGTTGAGATTTATGATCATTGAACAGGTTGGGCCCCTTAGGAGAGGAGGAGATAGAATTAAGAAATTATTATACAGGGAGGCTGTTTGGATTAAAAGACTGGACACAATGGAACCGCGGGGATTAAATAGGGAATTAGATTTATCACCATTTATTTAGGTTTGTTATATTATATCATTTTCCCCTGCTGTTCCATTGTGTCCAGCCTTGTACCATAGAGTATACTTGCAGTCCATTCGGGTGGCTGTATGCTGTATGCAAACCTGATGTGTTATTTTGATGTATTCCATACAGTGTATAGGTCCTATTGCATGGTTCTGTCATCATTCAGCAAAATTGAAAAAATCATTTATAGGCTGTCCTATTCCTTGCCCCTGTCTCTCTCTTCCCCCTGAAACGATAATATGCATATTTTGTGGCTCTGATTGTTAGTATTTGTATAGCGCTGTATGAGGAGGTCCCTCCGGTGGTGGCCGATGCGCACGCATCCCTGTGTTTACATCTACACAGAGCGTGGCGGCGGATTCCGCCGCCAGCGTCTGTGGTTGCTGGGGAGACGCGGGGGGCGGGGCTTAGCCCCGCTCTGTGCGTCATGCGGATAAGTTCTCCATCAGGTCCGCCGTAGCGGCGGCCTGCTGGGAATGGCTGCCGCTATGACCTGGCAAAGGAAGGGATGCGCTTGCCTCCGCCCCCACTGGTGAGGTAGGTGAGGTGGGTGGTGCTGAGGTTTGAATCTCCCTATGGCAGCATTTGGCAGATAGTTCCCCATCAGGTCCACTTGCAGTGAGACTCTGTGATAGGTGAAAAAAGAGTTGTAAAAAAAAAAAAAAAAAAAAAAAAAAAAAAAAGGGGATTGGCTACTCATTGCCTAGCTGGGGTATAAATAGAGATGTTAATGCATTATGTGTTTGAATACCGACAGCATAGCTTGATAAAGGGGCGGTTGCCCTGAAACGTTGCCTTTTTGCTGTTATGCAATTCTGATCAATAAAAGAGCATACTTTATGGATGGTGCCGGATTTCGTGATTTCTACTGTGTGTGTTTAGAGTGACCAGCCTGTCCAATTACCTCTTACACGCAAGTGTAAAGGAGGCTGCCAGCTGTGTCTGAGCTTGTTCTGGGCTAACATGTAAACACTGAAGGATAACCCTTTCTGTGCTCCCAGGAATATCCAGGAAGTAACCACTGCAGATTTAATGTAGGAATTTTATAAGTTGTAACTAATAAATGTTTTCCTATAAAGGATATTATGTTGATGCTTATCTTTTAGAGCAGAGAGGAAGTTCTAAGTTAAGGTCTGCTTTAAAACCCTTAAGGTAAACCCAAGGTGAAAATAAACTGATGAGACAATTAGATTTATCCTCCTCCCTAAAAATGACTTTTTTACATATCTCATGGTTTTATTTTATCATTAAACATTTACAAAGTAGGTTGAATGTTTTTCTGTCCCTAATCAGTGGCAGCCTATTAAGTGTCCCAGAGTTAGAAAAAGGTCAATAGTTCATGTATTTTATCTCCCCCTGCCCTCAGATGTTGTATTCTGCCAGGAAAACTTTTACGGCTGTAATTTGATTATCAGTGATGTTTACTATATTCCCAAGAAGGTACTGACAAGACAGAAGCTGTCACTTCCATGCCTAGAAATTAACTCTTTCAGGCAGCAAAATAAAACAAGTAAAACAGCCTGTACTGTACATATACATTTATCTCATGTCACATATTGCTCTGGATACACTTTAAAGGAAATCCGAGGTGAAGAAAGCATATAAAGCTTAAAGGGACACTATCGATTAACATGTTTTTTTCCAATGAAGATAGGAAATGTTTGGAAAGTGCTGCCAAATATTGGTGTATACATTTCACTGCTTATCTATTTGATTACGGTTATCTAATTCCCTTAATATTTTTCTGACGGCAGACTCAGCCATGGGGGGGGGGGGGGGGGGGGGGGGGGGGGGGGGTCCTTAACTGTGTGTAGTGAGCTGTACCTTTAAAAAAAAATTCCCTGAAATTGCTGAAGTGGGCGAGCTGGTAAAGATACAGAGGCTTGCCTCCTGCAGGGTCTGTGGGAAAAACTCAGCTCTCTCACCATTGTAAAGACTGCATGTGGACAGCTCCATAAGGCATTTCACGGTTGAAAAGTTTTTGACAGTCCCTAAACTTCAGGAGGGCTGCCTGCAGCTTGTGTGAGAGGCTGGCAGGGACAGGAGACACTACAGGCGAGTAGCCTCAGTGTGATGTGGGACTGCAATACAAATACGCTCTCTGCTCTATCTCAGTCTCTCCACTCCTCCTCTCTCCCTCATTCACCCTTGTTTTCCCCTTCCCCTAGTGCTGGCTGGATGTGTCCGTGCTGCCACGAATTGCACCTTTGTGACAAAAATTGTCTTCTGATATGAACATTAAATGTGGAGATATGTTTGCTTTCTATGCTGTGTTGTAAAGTTAGGTGTTAAAAGGCCCAGCACAACTGCAAGGGTTTGTTTGTCTATTCATTGCTGAAGATACTATTTAGATGGCAGTTGGCATTGGTATTGCTTTAGGGCTCATTCACACTATGTGCGGTGAGTCATGACAGACAGCACCACACATAATGCCTGCAATGCAGGTAGCATGAAAGTCTATAGACTTTCATGTTACCATTCACACTACACTTGCGTTCTCGTGTGCTGCGTTGTAACTTAGCCAGGAACATCGTCGCACACGACGTATGCATGGTCATGCATTTTTTTTTATAGAATGGAAGCTGCCGACCTATGCGATTTAGCACATTGCAATGCATGTATGAAATTGCGTTCATGCATGCGTTGCCTAGTCTGAATGAGCCCTTTGTGCCACTTTGAAAGTTTTGTAAAAACTGGGTACTAGCTGATCCTTTTACAGAGGAACAGGTCTGTTGGTGCCAAATTCTTTTGACCATTTTCAAGCCTTGGAACTGATGTACTGATCTATATGACGACAATATACCGTATGTACCCCTTCTACTGGAATTGGTTTGTGAGACTTGACATTTGTTTCTATCCTCTGAATTGATTGAATTGATATGTAGCTTATTTACATATGAATATTATTTAGTATTTATATAGCACCGACATCTTCCGCAGATGCATATATCCCTGCATCATATGGCTATCGCTTGCACTATGTGACACTATGTGGTATATTCCACTAAATTGTCCAAACTAAGTCCATCTCCCGTGCCCCTCTCAGGGAGTTGTTCCAGCGCTGTCCCCCCGTTCAAATTTGCTGCTACCAGAAGCCCTCAGAAACACTTGTGCCCTTGAGTACTTCCAAAGATGGGCAGCTCCGTATACGCCAGCGCACTTTTGTGCATGGACAGTATGGAGCCACCTGTCTTCGGAAGCACTCGGACATACGTGCTTCTGGACCTTTCAGGAATCCCCCCCCCCCCCCCCACCTTAAAAATCCTGCGTTGGCTCCTGATAGCTACATAGACATTATTTGAACGTTGTCATTTTAGAACACTTGGGCATTGATAGTATTCCCTTTAACCTCCCTAGCGGTATCGACGGTTATACATGTCAATACAAAACATGCTGTGAACAGAATTGACGTGAATACACATCTAGGTTATGAAAATTAATTGGATCACTTTTTGCACAGAAATCCTCTGGAAATTGAACGCCAGGGTGGTTAAGTAGACCAGAAAAATTACAAAGACACTTGAAGTACTCTGGGACACCTTTATCGCCCCAGCAAGTTCTTTTCCCCCTAAGGAAATCCCCGTTTTGCCTGCCAGGAAGCAATGCTTTCTGTCAAACATGGGCGGGAACCTTTCACCTGCTTAGAGGAGATGAAAAGTCTCTATCGCCCATCTGCCAGCTGGCTTCATTAGGAATTTGGGAGCCTCCTTTATCAAGCAAAACTCCCAGATGCCTGTCTTTTAAATAGGTAAAGGGAGTTATGTTTGACTCCCAAACCATTTAGTGTAAAAAAATAAAAATAAAAACACACCCTCTGAATGAAAATAAAAACCACTTCTGTCGCCCCCTGCTGGAATCGCCCACTGCACTATACTGTGCAGGGAGCCCTGGCAAAGCACCTTTGAGTCTGCCACTGAGGATCACCATTGGTCCAGGGGGCTGGAAGGGGTGAATGACACTGGAAAGCCAGGACATGGATGGATGGAGGTGCAACAAGACTTCTTAAAGGAATACTATCGATTGAAACGACTTTTTTTTTTTTTAATACTCTATATTAGTGTACACATTACCACTAGTGCTAGGGGCACTTTATTTATTCACCCAAGGTCTCTCTATCACTATCCCTGCTTAAAAATTCATTTCTCACACAGCTCATAGTAGTTTGGGTCACCCTGAGCTGCTGGTTACTCTGTCACACAGCTCACAAATATATTTCACTGTGTCACTCACAGCATGCAGGAGACATGAGGAGAAACAGGCTGATCTGAGGCTGTAATATTGATGGAATTTAACTAGCTATAACAGTAGTCTGTGTTTACACTCAGACTGGCTGCCTGCTTGAGGTGATTCACTCCAGGCTGCATCCACTTTAACAAGCTGCTGAGAGGGGCAGACCACTGTCTACAATTTGCATTATTAGTATCTTTGTCAGTCAAGAGAAACAAAGATAATAAACACACATTGCTAGAATCTTTAAAAGGGAAGGTCCAAAGCAAAAAAAAAAAAAATGAGATTCACTTACCTGGGGCTTCTACCAGCCCCATGCAGCCATCCTGTGCCCCTCGTAGTCACTCACTGCTGCTCCAGTCCCCCGCTGGCAGCTTTCTGACCTCGGAGGTCAGGGCCAAATTGCGTACATTTTTACACATTCCCGCTAGTGCAGGAACATTAACACATACATTTTTACGCGTTAGTGGTGAAACGCGTAAATTTTTGTTCCTGCACTAGCTGGAATGCGTAAAAATGTATGGCAATGTGGCCCTGACCTCCGAGGTCAGAAAGCTGCCAGCGGGGGACTGGAGCAGCAGTGAGTGACTACAAGGGCACAGGATGGCTACATGGGGCTGGTAGAAGCCCCAGGTAAGTGAATCTCATTTTTTTTTTTTGCTTGAACCTTCCCTTTAACCCCTTACCACTATAACAAGATTCTTTCAGCAAGGTGATAATTAAAACTATAAACTGAAGAGTTGATAGCAACTCCCCTGTGCAAAGACATGGTCTAGCCCTCTGGAGCCTCAGTATTACATACATTTTGTATCCAACACTGACGCCAAAACTGACGGAGGATTTTACAGCTGAGAGGAACAGCTGTGTGAGGAATCAAATTGCTCCTAGTACTTGTCCTAATGTGTGCTACAACATACAGCATTTCAAAATAAATGCATACATCGATAGTATTCCTTTAACCCAGAACTTCAGCCAAATTCAAGCACCTCTGTGGTGAATTACAAATATATGCTACAGGAAGTTTAATTTGTTTTACATTGAAAAAAAACAAAAAAATGTTACAGTATATTCGGGATGACCCACTGGCTGGAAGTCCTTCGATTGGGATATTATCAAACGCCGCTACCGCCTCACACCTGATCAAGCCATTGCAACCGAGATTTTCCAGCAGGTTTGATCGACCTTCTTGACAGACTTTAGTCGAAATTCAATTGGGTGGCCATGTTGCGGCACTAATTCTCTTAGATTCGATAACATTATTGAATCAGAATGTCGATCGGGCTGCAATATCCACTATTGTATGGGCACCTCAACTCCCATAGACAGAAGCGTCTATGCCAGATTGGCGTTCTGTAAATGCATAAATTAGCCACAGTGCGAGTGAGGCAGCTAGTAAAAATACATGAGGAACACGCAGACACACACAAAGAGGCAGATATTTTACAATGTGACCCTTTATACATATACAGTGGTGTGAAAAACTATTTGCCCCCTTCCTGATTTCTTATTCTTTTGCATGTTTGTCACACTTAAATGTTTCTGCTCATCAAAAAACGTTAACCATTTGTTAAAGATAACATAATTGAACACAAAACGCAGTTTTAAATGATGGTTTTTATTATTTAGTGAGAAAAAAAAACTCAAAACCTACATGGCCCTTTGTGAAAAAGAAATTGCCCCCTGAACCTAATAACTGGTTGGGCCACCCTTAGCAGCAATAACTGCAATCAAGCGTTTGCGATAACTTGTAACAAGTCTTTTACAGCGCTCTGGAGGAATTTTGGCCCACTCATCTTTGCAGAATTGTTGTAATTCAGCTTTATTTGAGGGTTTTCTAGCATGAACTGCCTTTTTAAGGTCATGCCACAACATCTCAATAGGATTCAGGTCAGGGCTTTGACTAGGCCACTCCAAAGTCTTCATTTTGTTTTTCTTCAGCCATTCAGAGGTGGATTTGCTGGTGTCTTTTGGGTCATTATCCTGCTGCAGCACCCAAGATCGCTTCAGCTTGAGTTGACGAACAGATGGCTGGACATTCTCCTTCAGGATTTTTTGGTAGACAGTAGAATGCATGGTTCCATCTATCACAGCAAGCCTTCCAGGTCCTGAAGCAGCAAAACAACCCCAGACCATCACACTACCACCACCATATTTTACTGTTGGTATGAGGTTCTTTTGCTGAAATGCTGTGTTACTTCTACGACAGATTTAACAGGACACGCACCTTCCAAAAAGTTCAACTTTTGTCTCGGCGGTCCACAAGGTATTTTCCCACAAGTCTTGGCAATCATTGAGATTTTTTTTAGCAAAACTGAGACGAGCCTTAATGTTCTTTTTGCTTAAAAGTGGTTTGCGCCTTGGATATCTGCCATGCAGGCCGTTTTTGCCCAGTCTCTTTCTTATGGTGGAGTTGTAAACACTGACCTTAATTGAGGCAAGTGAGGCCTGCAGTTCTTTAGATGTTGTCCTGGGGTCTTTTGTGGCCTCTCGGATGGGTTTTCTCTGCGCTCTTGGGGTAATTTTGGTCGGCCAGCCACTCCTGGGAAGGTTCATCACTGTTCCATGTTTTTGCCATTTGTGGATAATGGCTCTCACTGTGGTTCGCTGGAGTCCCAAAGCTTTAGAAAAGGCTTTATAACCTTTACCAGACTGATAGATCTCAATTACAGTACTTTTGTTCTCATTTGTTCCTGAATTTCTTTGGATCTTGGCATGATGTCTAGCTTTTGAGGTGCTTTTGGTCTACTTCTCTGTGTCAGATAGCTCCTATTTAAGTGATTTATTGATTGAAACAGGTGTGGCAGTAATCAGGCCAGGGGGTGTCTACAGAAATTGAACTCAGGTGTGATAAACCACAGTTAAGTTATTTTTTAACAAAGGGGGCAATCACTTTTTCACACAGGGCCATGTAGGTTTTGAGTTTTTTTTCCTCACTAAATAATAAAAACCATCATTTAAAACTGCATTTTGTGTTCAATTATGTTATCTTTGACTAATCCTTAACGGTTTTTGATGAGCAGAAACATTTCAGTGTGACAAACATGCAAAAGAATAAGAAATCAGGAAGGGGGCAAATAGTTTTTCACACCACTGTATCTGTCATACCACACACTACTTTACTTAACTGACAGAAACAGGTTTCGTTTTTATTTCTAAAAGGCTGTGTAGCAGAGGAACAAAAACTCTGGTAAAAGAATCTTGGATGCCAGGAAGAGACTAATTTAAACATAATGAAAACAGAAAGTTTCTATTTATTGAACTCATCAGCATGTGTCCAGAAATAGAACATGAAGTAGTCAGATCATTTACATGTGGGGCCATTTGTTTCATAAAAGCTAGATCAGAGACACTGAGGTCATCAGTACAGTGACACACAGAATGTGAACAACAACAAGGGGTGGGCTGGCAGGCCATTATACGCGATCAAAGTACAGCTCAAATGTCATGCAAAACATCTCATGAAGGATAAGCAAAACAACTGACTAGAAAAGATGCAGCTACACGAGTAATCATGACACACAACACCAATGAAAAGCAATCCCTTTCCTAAAGAAAACTGTGAAAAGCTACCACAACACGACATAAACAAGAAGATGCGTATGAAAACTTGGCCAGGACTGTCAGTAAAAGAGCACCTGCCCTCTTACAAGACTGAACAATCCTTGTAAACCCTCTGTTCTACTTTTAAAGATGCACCACTAATCATAATCTGAACAACGTGCTGGTAGATTCTGTGCTCGTCTTCATGTGTGGTGTCATAAGTGTAATAAATATTTGTTGGTTGCTATGGGCGACAACAATACACCTTTGTTCGGCACCATGTCACAGAACCTGTGATAACTTGACATTCGTCAAAGCAGCAGCAATGGAGGTAGAACTGATAGACGTCTTCAATCTTTAAAGAGGAACTGTCACAAAAATCTTAAAATTTAAAACACATACAAATAAGAAGTATGTGTCTTCCTGAGTAAAATGAGCCATAAATTACTTTTCTCCTATGTTGCTGTTACTTACAGTAAGTAGTAGAGATCTGACAGAAGCGAAAGGTTTTGGGCTACTCCATCTCTTCATAGGGGATTCTCAGCATGGCCTTTATTCTTTATAAAGACACTCCCTGAAAAAGATTTATACAACAATGCCGGCCAGCCTCCCTGCTTACCGTACTCTTTGGCAGTTGGACGGAGCAACTGCCATTCACCAAGTGAATTTTGAAAATAAAGAAATTCATGTGAACCCCCATGAGGAGATGGGCTAGTCCAAAACCTGTCGGTTCTGTCACATTTCTAGTACCTACTGTAAGTGACAGAAACATAGGAAACAAGTAATTTATGGCTCATTTTACTCTGGAAGAAACATACTTAGGTAATTGTATATGTTTACATATATTTTAAATTTTAAGATTTTCCTGACAGAGGTCCTTTAAGGAATTTATTCGGCAAAACAGATATACAGGTGTGTGCATCAGTTATCTTTGTTACATGTTCATTACCTCATGGACAGTTAGAGAAGTAGTTGGCACTACATCATGAAAGTGGCTGCAAACATAGGGGGTAGGCAGGATGGCACACACTCCTCTCACTCTGACGCATTAGCGTGCTCTGGCCCTATGACAGTAGCAATCTGAAAGTCAAAAAATGAAGAGGGATCAGCACTGCTATATGCATTTATTTCCAAATGTGAGGCACAGTCCATTAACATGCATGCAGAACAGCTATACAACACAAGAGGACATACCGATGCTGGGAGGTGTGGAAGATGCGGTGGGTGCTGGGCACTGGTCACTTGTGGCCTATGGCCACCAGTGCTCAGCACCCACCGCAACTCCCACACCTCCCAGCACCGGTATGTCCACTTGTGTTGTATAGCTGTTCTGCATGCATGTTAATGGACTGTGCCTCACATTTGGAAATAAATGCACATAGCTGTGCCGATTCCCCATTCTTTTTCGATTCATGGGGGCTGCCATCTTTGTCATGGGGGCAGCCATCTTTTTGGTTGAAAGGAGGTGCCAAGGAGCAGGAGACACAGTTCCAACTATCCTGTGTCCTGATTACCCCTCCCAGCTGCACACGTTAGGCTTCAAGTGTCAAATTCAAAATGTCAACAAAAAATATTGCACCAAAACAGCAGAACCTGAACAACAAACTCAGAAATCCCATCATGCTTTGCACAGCATCAGGGGAAAAAAGCCCGGGCAGTTTCCTTCTGTGCAGCTAAAAATGAGGCTTGTATAAGAGAAACAAAGTTCTGATGCTGTGAAACTGTTAAAGAAACACAAAGCCTTTTCAGTGCTGCTGAGTCGATTTTTAGTCCGGAGTTTCACTTTAACTTTTGCGGTCATGTATAGGTACCATAGTACTATATGGATTGAAACTAACAAGCTGAAGCCAAATGTTTTAACGCACTACATACATTAATATTTGCACTGGCATAGCAAGTGTTTCATTGTTAATTGAATCAGACAATAAAATGTGTTCAATGCAGGTCGATAAATTAATTCACACCAGGCAAGTGGTTTTTCTCTTGGTGCTGAATCGGGCCCCATTTGTCTACATGAGGAGGTAGTTCACAGGATGTAGGTGGTGAGGATTTTAAAACCTTAACTCTAGTAAAAGAAAACAAGGTAGAGAGCATATGTGGATAAGTGTACAGCATCTAGAAAATAGATTTACAAGGGATTTCTGTACAATAAAAGTTCAAGTTTTGCCATGTTCAATTTTGGGTTTAGATGGCTTTATAGATTTATATAGACAAAATCTGCTTTTACTGTCAATTAGGATTTAATGATGTGATTTATTTTATAAGCTATATTTTAATGAGAAAATTAAGAGATTTTGCATGTGGAAAAGTGGAAACTTACCTGACCACAATGGACAACCCAAACATCCTTGCCAACATACAAATACATAGCCACAGATATTTTCCAATATCTGGCACCAGCTCGCAAGTATAACCCTTCTCTAATATCTATGGCCACATTAGGGCAGTTTAAAAGTTTTAGATCGCTTTTAAAGTCAATATACCGGTAGTTTGCATAATCATAGGAGTTTTAATGCACAATGGCAAGTCATTAGATCTTTGTTAATAAAATTCAGCGCTTAATAAAATAAATTGGCAACTCGTAAAAAAGCCTTCAAAACTTGCTCAGCAAGCAGATCAACCAACTTTCATAATTGCTGGAAGGAAAATGACTGAAATCTGGAAAGACATGATTGGACAGGGGAGGTGCCATTTGTTTTCCAATAGGTTTATGTAAGATTGAGGTGGGTTTATTTTAAAGTACAGAACATAAGGAATAACAAACTGTTCTAAAAATTACATAAAGTACAGATCATGGACAGAAAATAGAGTAGGTATGTTAGCTGTCTGTAGCTACAGCTTTCATCAGAACCATTTACAAAACTTCCTGATGATGAAAAACAAGCTATAAAAGACAATTAGCCTAACTAGTAATACTGACAGCTGAAAGATGAGTCCTGAAGAAAATGTATGGATATTTATAAAGCCTAGTTCCTAGCATGTGCTACTGGTAACCTCAGGGGTTCTTCAGATAAGATCACGGGGTACTAATGCTTTATACAGTTCGGTATGTATAAAATGTGGTCCTTTAGACAAGGGGAAAAAGTGTTTCAGTTAATTAAAATCAGAAGGAAATGCTGGGGAATAATTAATGCAAGATTTGGCGGTACTACTTAGGGTTGGTGTTTATTGGGGTTGGTGTGGCTCTGTAAATTTTAATAAGCTATAGGGCTTGATCTACACCAGTGGTTCTGGAAGTAAGCCTGGCTTCAGGGGCAGAAAGAGATAATTTGCATATTAAAGAGACACTGAAGCGAAAAAAAAAATATGATATTATGATTTGTATGTGTAGTACAACTAAGAAATAAAACATTAAGATCAGATACATCAGTCTAATTGTTTCCAGTACAGGAAGAGTTGAGAAAGTCCAGTTATCTCTATGCAAACAAGCCATTAACTCTCCGACTAAGTTAGTCATGGAGAGGGCTGTTATCTGACTTTTATTATCTCAGCTGTTCCTGGACTATTTACTTTTCCTCTGCTAGAGGAGAGGTCATTAGTTCACAGACTGCTCTGAAAGAATCATTTGGAATGCTGAGTGTTGTGTAATCTGCACATATTATAGAATGATGCAATGCTAGAAAAAACACTATATACCTGAAAATAAAAGTATGAGAAAATTTTCTTTGCTGCTAATCTTCTAGTAATTATTCATAGTACACAACCAATTCATTATATCAATTTTTTTTTTTCGCTTCAGTGTCTCTAAGTAGTGAAGCATTGTGGGAGACCGCAGTCGCTCACTAAAAGTTGAGTTATCAGCAATACCTTTCTGTTTTTAGAAGGCAAACTAAACTGAGCGGTACTACTTATAAATGTATATTTGCAAAAGAGGCATAATAGGTACTCGAGATAGTCTTACCTGTAGCAATGGGTACTTGGCGAGCACAGGATTTTATAAGGAGTGCATGCCAAAAATAAGTTGAGAAACAATGTTATAGAGCATATGTTCTTACAATAGCAACAAGACCTTGCATTAATACCGTGTTTCCCTGAAAATAAGACAGGGACCTCAATTCATCAAGCATTACCGCATTCGGTAATGCTGAAAACCGCAGATTTTTCAGAGCATTTAGGAAAGTGTTAATTCATCAAAGGCTGTTTCCACATGGAAAGCTGAAATTACAGAGCAGTGAGGTAAATTACCGACTTGCGCGGTAAATATCTCAACACATGTCAGTAAAGGTAAATTCATCACAATTACAGCATATGGTAAAGCCAAGTAACCTACTCAATAATTCCTGCAAGCACTCCTCTGTCGGAAACAGTGGGGAGTAGCCGAAACTCACACAAGCAGAGAGGGATAAGCTATGACTGACCGGAGCAGAAGCCAATAGAAACAGCCCCTGTCTCCTGCAAATCCCGCAGATCTGACATTGATAGGTTGCAAAGGCTTCTCGGCAGAGTCCAGCTCATCTACCACCCAGGCAGCGAGCAGAGAGAAAAAAAAAAAACGTGGTTTCCCCTGCTTCCCTTCAGACGTTTAACCTTTTAGGTTCCTGTTTGAAGATGCAGAGTAGCTAGTGGGGAAATGACCTAAGTATGGCATGTGTAATGTCTCCTGGAAGTTCATCTAAGCTGTGGCAATTAAATAAAATGTTAAGAAAGACTATTGAACAGATTGTGAGCGAGCAGAGGAAGTATAACAAACATGTACATTTTAAAAGGGATGTGGGGATGCCTCTTACTATTGTAATGCAGTCACTGCACGGAGCAGCTTGTAACAGCTTGGCACTCCACACTGCTCTGCTGTTACCCAACAGTTTTGTGTGAATTTAAGCATAGTAATTTGGTAAATTACCAAACTTGTACCGCACCTGTGAAAATATTAAAGGGACTGCGAGCACCTCTCATGGGTAAAGATGCATACCTTTCTGTAGCTTGTGCTCTCCTCTTTGATGCCTAAATCTCTGTTCTACACCAAATAGTTTTCGTTCGATTTCAATTTAAAAATCGCAGCTGCCATCTTGGCTATGTTATAACTTCCGGGCCACCCCTGTCTTCTCTGTTAGAGTATTGCATCACTGAATGAAGCAGGAAGAGGAAGTGACACGCATGGCCATTGCAAGAGGCTCCTCCGGAGGTGTCATAGCACGACTTTGTTGGAAGTAGTCAGGCTTAAAGGCATGCCCATGAGAGGTGCTCGGAGTCCCTTAAGTGAATTAGCACAAACAAATCTAAAACACAGAATGTGGTATTTTTCCGACTTTTTCTTTTAATAGAACAGCCTTTGATGAACTGAAGCCAGTGTCTTAAATTAACTTTTGCTCCAAACGTTGTGCTAGGGCTTATTTTCAGGGAATGCCTTATATTTCCATAAAGAAACAAGTTCCTACGCTGTGTGTCGTCCTGCCTTCCCCATGGTGCCACCTCTTCCTCTGCTGGATCCACCTCTTGTGTGCCTTTGTATCCCCCTTGTACTTTTAGTTTCCTCCTGGTGTCCCCCTCTGTGCCTGTGTCCTCCTCTACCCCCTAAACTCCTGTGTCCCATGTAACCCTATGTCCTCCTGGTGCCCCCCTGTATACTCCAATATCCCCCTGCATCATCCTCTTACCCCTAGCTCCATGTCGCGCTGTCCCCACGTCCTGCTATGACCCCTAATCCTCTTCCTCCCTGCTGATTAGTAGTGAGAGCAGTGATTGGCCCAATGACAGAGCCTTGGTCCTGACCGTGAGACCATCGGCTGCAGTAATAACCTAAGTTGCCATACTTTTTCTCTTTACTACAGCTAGGGCTTAGCGCTGGTGCACACCAGAAGAGCTTTTCTAAGCGCTTTGTGATTTTAAAAACTCTTGCTAATGTTATCTTATGTGTTTGTTCTCACTGGACCAATGTGATTGTAAAAATCCCCCATAGTATTGCATAAGCAAGAGCTTTTAAAATCTCTAGCGTTTAAAAATCTCTTGTAGTGTGCTCTAGCCTTTACTTTTGGGGTAGGGCTTATATTTCGAGCATGCTCAAAATTCTTGCTAAGGCTTACTTTCAGGGGATGACTTAATTTCAGGGAAAGAAGGTATCTCCTAAAATATTTCATGCATAAATTATGACATGGATTACTCCTCACATTAGTCCTTATGCTAGGTACACACTATAAGATTTTCTGGCCAATTTACTGTCAGATCGATTATTTTCAACATGTCCGATCTGATTTCTGGTTGATTTCAGATCGAAGTGAACCGAAAAAAGGCGGAAATCGATCAGAAAATGATTGGAAATCAGATAGGACATGTTGGAAATAAATCGCTCTGACAGTAAATCTGCCAGAAGATCTCATAGTTTGTACCTAGTATATCCTTTAAAACAGACATGAACTTTTTCATACCAAACTCAGGATGCAGTAAGGCTACATTAGCTATAGCCTAAACTATTGCCTGCTGGTAAGGACCTCACACTGTAAAAGCAACCCCTGAATAAAGCAATTCTCCCTAACTTGCTATTATTTCTTTAGCACACGTTTGTATAGAGGTTCAGTTCAAGACAGAGAATTTGCTTAAAGTGAACCCGAGCTGAAGCTCAGGTACACAAAATCAGATACTTACCTTTAGAAAGACTGAGCCCGCCCATGCACAGTAGCACGGAGCCACAGGCTCCGTGCTACTGCGCATTCGTGGTTGGGCTCACGCGGCCATTGTGTGCACTTAAACCAGTAAGAGGAGCTGCTCTGCCCCAATGTAAAAGGGGTCCGCGCTCAACAATGGGGGGGCTTGGAACAACCGAGGAAAGCCTCATTAGGATCCTGAGGCTTCCTCCCTCTTTAGTATTAAGTGTTAGATTTTGCTTAATAAGAATTGGCTTAATATATAAATATCCTTCAAACTGAAAACTGATATCCAGCAGCAAAAATTAGAGTTTTGCGTGAAAAGGGGATAGGATAAAGAAAACAACTTTAAATTATTTTTACACAGCTCTTTTTTTTTTTGTTTAGAACCTCTGAACTGACAGTGATGTGTAGCTATTTAAAAGGAGCTAAAATTTAAAGCAGATCTCCAGAGATCGGAAGTAATCATACTCTCCGTCCTTCTTTCTTCCATAGCTGTCTTCTTCTCCAACATCACTGGGCCAGCATTGAAGATCCTTCAGCAGCATCTCCCGGTATGGGATGGCACCATAGGAAGTAAAGTGGGCAGTTCTAATTAGTAGTTTCGCTGCCCTCTTATGCTTCCCATAGATCCAACACTGGGAGCGGCTGGGTAGTCAGTCCTGCAGATGTAGAAGATACCTGCCAAAGATCTTATGCTGGGTACACACGGTGCGTTCCCGCACCCGATGCCCCGCTCGATTCCTGTCAATTCCCAGCTGCTCGATTATTTCCAACATGTCTGATTCGCGTTTCGATGGATCGTTGGGTCGATTTGGCATACTTGAGGAAATAATTGAGCAGCCAGGAATTGAGCGGGGCATCGAGTGCGGGAACGCACCGTGTGTACCCAGCATTACAGTGACACAGAGGCAGAAGACACCTAAAAAAAAGACTGAAAGCCCTCATGAGGTTCAAGGGGAGGCGAGTATCTGTTTCTCCTTTTAGATTAAATTTGTAGTATCTATCCAGATAAATGAAACTGAAAAAGATTCTCATGGATTTTACTTACATGCAGCTCTAAGGACTTTAAGCTGAGGTCTGCAAAAGCATCTCCCAACTGCCTCTGGGTCTGCACCATCTGGTACAGCTGTGAGGAGAGTGTCTGTGCCAGCTTCAGCACATTTTCATACTTCTTCTTGTTGTCTCTCAGGATTTCTATTTGTGCTTCTAGTTCTAAGTCTACTGTTCTTGAGCCACGGCCTAGCTTCTCAGAGATGATCTGGCGAGTACACTAAATGGGGAGAAAAATGGCATTAATACAGTGCTTCACCTTAAATTTGGTAAGACCTTAATTACATTGCATATTTTATTACACTACATACTGTATATGTATTTACATTTAACTTAATGTACAAAAAAAAAGTATTTTTCAACTGGTGATATTACATGACACTTGACAAGGGGAGGGCGTCCAACCAACCTGCGCACATTCACCTCTATCGATGGCTTTTGCTGCCACCCCACAGTTAACACATAGGATTTCCAAAAAGGTCACATTTGTCCACTCACAGTACACTAACCACAGCAGCCCATAAACAGTTTAAAAACCCTGCTGTTTCCAAAATGATGCCACTCTTGTCCTGGTAGCCAATGATCAAGCCTTTCTCAGTCTCTGATAAATCACACTTTTTACCCATAACAGCCCACTTGCTACACTAACCATTTGTGACATTAGGGCTATGGAAACGAAGTCGAGGAGTCTAAGTCATTGGTTTCATAAACTGATGAGTGAGTCAGATTTTTGTACCCACTCCCTAGCACTAACAGGACTGTAGTTAAAGCAATTTTGGGTACCTGGAGTCAGAGGTTTCATAAACTTAAGGGTCGGAGTTAGAGTCGGCTGATTTCTGTACAGATTCCACAGCCCTGGTTGACATTCGGCCTTATACACCCACCAAGTCTGTGCAACATGTGTGTATTCACTGACTGAGCGTCTCTAAAGGGAGAGGTAGCCATATGTTGGCACGTTATAAATTAATAATAACTGTTTATCCTTTTAGTGGTTAGTGGTTAATTTACAAGTATAAAATTGCAGAATTAGAGTCGCCTACATATCTTCTAAATACGAATGCAGACCAGGTAGTCATTGTTCATCCTGAAAACCTATACCAAAATGGCTTGTACCAAAAAACAGCCTGCAAGTTCCTTTGAAGGCCAATTAGTGACAGGAGTTATTCAGTTTATGAATAATTGCAGAAGATAATAGTTTCTGCTTTGCTAAAACTCACAATTTCAAAACCAGTCAGGTTTGACAATTATACCAGTAATGCAGCAAAAATGCCTTTACTTTTGTCACTGTAGGGTTCTTGCAGAGATTAGCAGTTCAGTGCTATTTCTGCAGATCTGTGTATATCTGTGTATTTCTGCAGATCTTGCAGCTCTGATCCCACAGGTAGGGGCATTTTCATCAAGCCTCTGTCAGGATCCTTTTGTTAGCAATTAGCTGTGGTCTGTTCTCTAGAGTACAGGACTGAACAGAACAGCTCATTACAGCCAAAGCAAGGAAGTCATCCTCTGACTTTTCTCTGCAGTCTCAAGTTAATTAATCCAAGAATATATAACCTGACGCAATGCGCGTTTTGCTCTTAGAGGATTTATTCTGGTATCTAACAAACAAACTGGTGTTAGCAGAAAGAACAATACTCTGCATTAACCGAGAGCAAGCCACTATCTATACGCATGCCGTGTTCCTGATTGGATTTCAGCACTGCGGTTCAACGTGCAATACGCAAGTATAACCAGACAGTGCATAGACAGCAGTGTCTGATGGGCACACTGAGGCCCTGCATAACAGTGTCAAAATGCACTGCTGTATGTAGTTTGAGTGACATGCAGAGCTATCCCATTCAACATTGTTGAAGAAAGTGTGCTCAGTCTCTAAAAGCCAGGTAGATGAAAGATGATTTCCGACTGGCTGATATGCTACTGAACATTGAACATTTCTACATCTGACCTTAAAATGTATAGAATGTACAACATCTGTATTAAAATAAATTTCAGTGAGGTTTTAAGATCATGTCCTGCGGACAAAGGGCCACACATAATTTGGTATGGCCTCCACTAGTGAATATCCTGTGACCCAGCAATGGCTGAGATTCCTTTAAACGAGGACATACATGTTGGTACCTTTTCTCTCTGAAAAAAAAAATCTTTGTGCCTCCTGAAAATTGGTTAAACCAATTGTTCCATGTATACCTGCTTGCCATTGACAGGACACTGACTAATGCAAAAGCATGAAAAGACTGGGGTTTGCACATTCTACAAAGGATTAAACAGGGAATAATGACATCTAGAAGCTATTAAGACATTCTGGAGTAAAAGATACTACCCCGTGTCAGTATGCTCTGTCTCATTTGCAGGTCATGAATCTTCCAACTGGATAAAAGCCCAAACTGGACTGGAAAAAAAAAAAAAAAAAAAAAAAAGCCCAAACTCCAACTGGATAAATGACCAAAGCACACAGCTAAAGTCACCCAAGTAAGGTTAAAGCTTTGTACACCCACTAAATGGTTGGGGTCCCCTCTGTCGAAAATTTAGTATGTATACGGTAGCCCTCAATCCTGCCCAATGTGTCTGCGAGAGTTTCAACTGACAAGACCATCTCATCTGAGTGCAGGCCAACCCGATTGTTGTTCTGCTTACTTGGCCACTCTGTGCTGCTGCAATGTGCACTACACTGATGGCATAGATAGAGTCTCAATCCCTGCAGTGATAGTAGTTGGGATAAAATACTGGACTATCCAAAAACAGCCTTCCATGGAGTTCTCATCTCATCGCAATGCAACATGTATAGAGTGAATGGACCCTTAGGCTTTACTAGTGTCTGAATCACATACCTGAAACAATCCTGTTGGTAATGTGGTCAAACTTTAGTCAGAGCACTTAATGCAAGGTCAATGGGTGAAGTATTGAAGTGCGTACACACATCCAATTTTATTTGGTCAATTTTACACCTTCCATGTAGTACAAGAGCTTACGTACACAATCTGTTCATAGTCTTCGAAATCTATTGGCCCCAATACTACATAGAAGTGGTCAAATTGGCCAGTCAAAACATGATGTGTGTAGGCAGCCTGAAAAAAATAGATAGCCAGCAAATTGTACCAAAGGAAATAAATATGGCATCCTCCCACTGCATGTCCCTCCTACTATAGGGTCACTAACGCTACAAAACATGTTTACAGTAGTATGTTATAGCCAAGACAAAGATCTTTGAGGACCACCAAAATGATTAAAGTCTAGAAACATATACTAACAAAACACTTTCTCCTCCCCTACCTAACCTAACACTTCAGATAATTGATAATTCCTGCAGATAATTACTTCTTCTGTAGAAAGAGGCATCCACCACTGTTGCCAAACTGATCTGTCCATGTATGGGCTTTCATGCTAAATAACTCAGAATCATAAAATATGCTTTGGAAATTACTATGTTACAGTTTTGAAACTTCACTAGGCTATATGCAGATTAGAAGGCGGTACATGTGGGCAGCAATATTGTTACCTAGTGATGGCAAGAGAAGCAGTTCCTGCACCTGCCTTTCACGTAAAGGGGGGGCCTGCTACTGCACCCAGTGTGAAAAGGAATGGGACTTATATGGGGCTTCATCACTACAAAACATCAGATGACACTTCATAACCACTGCTGTTAATATTTCCACCCAGTGAAAGCCCAAACTGAAACACAAAAAATGACTATACCACATAAGTGATGGCTGTGACATGTATTACAATGTGCCTGTCAAAATATGAATTACACCCACACAGACAAGAAGTGACTTTGCTGGAAGAAAGAACCAAGGTGGAGAATAACTGACGTCCTATACCTATATTCCTGTAGTTTGAGGTGTGCTCAGCTTCCCTGACAAACATTTAGCTATAACCTAGCAAATACAAATACTCCACACCTCTAAATGCCTGTTTTGTGACAGAGCAGGGATTTCCAACCAACATGCAAAACCCACAATGTGTCACTGTTCCTGGCCTCCTCCTTACACTGCTGAACCCACAGAAAGTATACCCTAGAAGGAGCAGTTCTACACAGAGGTCTAGGAGTGTGTGCAGACTGCTTGTCTTTTTCCCACCTCTTCTGCTATCAGTCACTGTGAGCTAAACAGAGAACACATGATATATATAAAAAAAAAAAAAAAAAAAAGGCAGCTTGCAGTTATGTTCATCAGCCGGGATGTAGAGCTCTGCAGGTTGGAATGCAAAAGTCACAGGCACCCCTCAGCAATCACAATCACAAGGTGCGCTCTCACCCCCATAGTCAAACAGTTGCCAGCAATCAACAGCAGAGCCAAAACCAGCCACCAGAAATTTGCAAAATCTATTTGCTACTGACAAAATCCATTTGGCTTCTGTTCATTCTTTACCCTGAGGCCCCATTTACACTTGCAGGAGTGATTTTTCTGCGATTTCAAGCGGAAAAAAAAATCACTTAACACTGCGGCGATTTTGCCGCGATCGCGGTTAGCGCTACTATAGCACTGAAACGCGATCGCTGGGAAATCGCCTGAATTGGTGCAGGCAACGCATTTTTGCCCGTTTTTGGCCGATTTGCGCAAATCGCCCAAGTAAGAACGGGCCCATAGGGTTTCATTATGCTAGCGCTTTTAAAAAGCGCTAGCGTTTGAGCATTTTGCCGAAATCAGGGCAAAACAATCTAGTGTGAATGGGCCCTGAGTCAGTGTGTGTTCCCCAACCCTATCCTCAAGGCCCACCAACAGTGCATGTTTTGTGGAAACCCACAGAGGTAGTTAATCAGCTCTGGGGAGATGGCAATTGCCCCACCCGTTCTGCAAAATGTAATGTAGGTGGGCCTTGGGTTGGGGACTCTGTCCTAAATAATGCCTTGATTTTTGGAAATTATTAAATAACCACAAAACTGTCCAAGTCTGTGACCAGTCTGTCATAGTGTATCAAAGGTGAATGATTTCAGACTAGTCAGTACAATGAAAGTTAAAATTGGATGCAATATTATAAAAATATATACTGTACCACACAGAACAAAAAATGTACCCAACCCACCTTGTACTGGTTTAAACTCCATCTTCTTACAAGCTCAAATTTTTCAATGGCTGTATTTTTTGGGTCTTCTGACAGCACAATTGGACCACTTCTGTGTTGTGTTCTCGCTCTGTCACCTGGAGTAGCAAAAGATGCATCAGGTAGTATATTGAAATACATACAAAAAGGGTTAAAAAGAGTGCAGATTCCAATAAGATGTTCTACTATGAATTAACTGTAAAGAACTAGAGAATAAAAGATTTGGCAAACAATTATCAGCAACGCAGCCATAAAATAAAAAAAAATAAGTACACAGCATTTTATAGATTACTGGAGGGCCCCATCAGTAAATCCTGAAACAACATCACCCTGATAACTTCAGTGCAAAGTTACCAGCAGAGATAAGGTATCCCCAACACGCCTCTCATGCTAGCTGCCAGAAAAAAAAGTGATGACTTGTCTGGTCTACTCCAATAAAGCCAGGAGTTAAGGTGCCTAAGGAAAATCGAGATTGATCCTGTGGGCGAGACTATAGAGAATGAACGCTGTACAGACAGGGTATACCTAGAAAAAGTCCCTCTTCCAGTCAGTGTTCACTGGCAGATAAGCTGAGCTAGAGGAGTCCTGTTTTTATTATTTTCAATACATATGATAATGTCATGAAATGAACTTAATAAAGATGAATTACTAGCTGGTGGCACTGCTACGCTGGAGTGCGCGCACCACCTGTATGGACGTTGTGTGCGGCATCCAATCAGGGATTGTGGCCAATCACCTCAGGGTGAGGTGGGTGGGTGGGGCGGGGCAGGGGGTGTTTGAGGCAAAGAAAACAGCGCAGTGGCCAATCAGAGAGAGCACAATAAGGGGGAAGAGGCGCCCTGGTTGAATAAAAGCTTCTAAAAACAGTTTAAAAACGAAAAGGGCAACGAGGTAGTTTACCTCAATGACAAAATCTTTGTAACTTACAAAAGATTTTCATTTAGCACAGGCAATGCGTTTTGCGGGTCTGCGACAGCTTCCTCAGGTTAATAACAGTGCCAAATGACAGAAATCATTCCAGCATAGGGAGCCTACACGATTGATCACTGTCATTTGGCACCGTTATTGGCCTGAGGAAGCGGGCTCAGACCCGCAAAATGCGTTGCCTGTGCTAAACTAAAATCTTTTGTAAGTTACAAAGATTTTGTCATTGAGGTAAGCTACCTCGTTTCCCTTTTCATTTTTAAACTGTACTGAGAAGCTTTTATTCAACCAGGGCGCCTCTACCCCCTTATTGTGCATAGTACAACCCCGTACATACCCTGTCTGAGGGGTGGTGACAGAACATGTGGTTCCCACCACGGTGGACACCTGTGCCCTTTTTCTTCAAGAGAGCAACCACATCCAGGTCCATTCAGGACCACCCCAAGTGGAGTCGTGTTTATAGTCTCCACCTGCTTCCAGTAGCAACCCTCCTTTGTGAGTAGTATTTTACTTACTACTACTAATACATCAGTAATTGACATATTGCACTACTGGGCTGTAGTCTTGTTTCCTTTGCCTTTTCCTACAGGGTGTCAAGACACCCCTACTACATTACAATCAGAGAGAGAGCCAGCTTGGAAATGATTAAATACCTCATCATGGTGGTGTGGGCAATTTATTAGAGGGCCTGTTTTTTTTCTAATTGTTTTATACTGGCTTTTGTGTTTCTCTCTAGAACTGCACACCTGAATATTATTTATTTGGTTACTTGCAGCCAGACCTACTGCTAGTTTTCTATACCTAGGCAACATGTTCTGTCCCTACGGTGGTGGGAGGAGAGATCATGTATGGAGAATGGTGAAGCATCTAGGGTAAGGAGCGGAATAATGCTATTTGGTTAGGCATACAATGATGCTAGTAATAGTCACAACAGCAATGGTAGAAAAGGGGGTAAACAAGTTTACAGTGGACAAATATCTCTATCTAGGCATCTTAGGTAAACTTTGGTAGGCAAAACAAAATAAGTACACTTTTGGGCACAAGCAGCTTTAGTATTAAAGAAAATGGAGGAAATGTCCACATATGAAGTGACAAGCCTGAGTAAAGCATGAATTTTAAGGGCATAATTATTCACACGTTAAAGTGGATCCGAGATAAACTTTTACTCATTGCATAATTGTGTTCCTTACATATAGTAGGGCATTCCTCAAGCCAAATATTTTTTTTTAATGTTTTAATACTCTAATTCCCTATAAACTAAACATGCCTCGCCCACAGCTCATAGTGCCTTGGCACTCCATGTAGTAAGGGCTTATGGGAGCTCAGTCTGGGCAGGAGGAGGAGGTTACTAGCCAGAGATTTCAGAGGCAGAGGGGAGGAGGAGAGGGGAGGGGAGTGAGCTGAGGGGTGGAGATGCAGCTTGCCTGTGTGTAATGTGACAAACAAAACATGACCGCTGTCATTGTATCACAGGAATAAATAAACATGAAACTGTTGAAGCTGTATGCAGCTAGATTTGCTGTGTAAACTTATCTAAACTTTAGATAAGATATATAGACAAGTTACTTGTCATAGTTAGTTTTTCATCTCGGATCCACTTTAAGTTACCTTACTACAGCACACTTTGGGCAGCAATAACATTAAACAAGGATTCAGTCACAAAAGGGAAAGGTTTTTAATTGCCACCCAGCCTGTGTTGCCATTTCTTTTGTTGCACAGAAATGCATACTATTATGTGCAGCAGTGAGAGCTCGCATGACATTGCATTACTGGAAACGGCAGATATTGCTTTCTATACAATGTCTGAAGCTCAGCATATCAAGGCCTTGATTCAGTTACCTTTCTACTAAGTTTCCCCACAGGATATGTTCTCACACCTCATCAATAAATTCCCTTTTCAAGTGCACCATAAAATGTAGTTTCAGGCAAGCACACAAGCTAACCTAGACCATTCCAATTTCAGTTGCTGGCCAAGCTGAGCTCCGGAATACAATCTAATAAAACCCAGATGAAAACCTTCTGTATTGCCTCACCTCTTGTTTACACCTATTATTTTAGATTGTAAGCTCAAAAGGGCAGGGTTCTCTTCGGGCTCTTTCACATCAGAGCTTGCGTTGGAGAACGCTCAAAGCATACGTTTTGTTGTATGCGTTTTAACGCGTTTTGATATGCGTTGCACTGCAGTGAGTGTTTTTAATCCGTTTTCAATGCGTTACAGCACATAGAAAAACGCAGGTAATTTTTTTTTTTTTTAGTTTTCAACTTTCTACATTGTTCCTCTGTTGCATTCTAGGACTGATTGCCTGCGTTAACGGATTAAAAACGCGCATAGTGTGCGTTTTACATTGACTAACATTGTAACGCATAAAGCTAGCGTCGGCCGAAAAACTGCGCCTGGGTGCAGTGTAACGCAACGCACAAAAAGGTTGCGTTATATGTGAAAGCTAAAATGAAAGTCTATGGACTTTCATTTCACCTTGGGTAACGCAAACTTTACCCTTTGCGTTGAAACGCAGAAAATCTGCCCTAATGTGAAAGAGCCCTTCCTGTTTCTGTCTTGTAAGTTGCTGTACGTTTTTGTTAATCCCTATACAATTGTTACTAATGTATTCCATAGTCTAGCACTTCTGTACCATGTACCAATGCCTGTATTTTCATGTACCCTGTACAGTGGCATGGAGGATGATGGCTTAATATAAATAAATAGATTAATAGTATGATTTTTAACACACGCAGATAAGGGACTGAAAAATCCAAACTTTTCTAGCCCTGTACTCCAAGCCCAGTACGCTTTACTGCCCCTATTGTAGCCTATATTATCCATTTTAAACTCAGCTTGCCAGGATCCACCTCCTCCTGTATAATAGTTTGTACTAGTTATGCAAGCTTGTTACTTTCCTTCCAATTATTTATTGTATAGCACTGCATAATATGTTGGCACTTTATAAATGAAAGTCGTTATCATCATAATAGTAATAATTAAGTGGCGACTAGATGAAGCCAAGGAATTAATCGAAAGACAATCCATCTGAGGGGTCCTCTCTAACTGGTTCTCGTTCCACGGTTTATACACATTAACGTTCCTGACATTTTTGACACTTTAGCTGTGTCGTTTTGATACAGCAGTAACTTTTTAATGATCTATGCCATCTTAGTGATACATACCTTGTTTTTTTTCAGTACAATCTAGGCTTTCTTTGGGTAATATTTTTCTCCCAAAACTATTTTGTTTTATAGTCCATTTATGGGGAAAAATTAGGCATAAATGCAGATTAAAATATTTACAGATAAATTATTTGGCCCTTCCCGATTAAAATGATCCCCTATATGCCACATTTTACTTCTAGCTGAGCTTGTGGCGGACCGCTATCCCCAATCTGCGCGTCTGTGGCGATCGAATGCGTTCGCTAGGGCGACAGTTCAGGGGGCGTAGAGCTGTACAGACGCATCACTAGGCAATGGCAGAGCGTTCCATCTGTAGAGCATTGGGGCCTGAAACTTTCACCCTAGCGATTGCATCCGATCGCTACTGGCGGCGTTCATTAAACGTTTATAAACAGGCATAGGTATTGCAGGGGTTAATAGGCTAAGTTTAGGGTTAACAATTAATGGGGAATTAAAAAAAACAACACACACTTTATTTTATTGGGACTGTCACTTTAAAAAAAAAAACTTTTTTTTTTTTTTTACTTTTACACCTTTTTCCAACTTTATTGAATGATTGTTGCTAACAGCAACAATCATTCACTTTGACATTCATGTGACTGTGTACGAGCGTGCGCAGTCGCGGGCACGCACGCAGCGGCAGAAAGCAGGCATTAATGCAGGACGTAGATTCTATGTCCTAGAACACACAGGGGGGCTAATTAGGACGTAGAATCTACGTCCTGAAACTTTGATCAGCTAAAGAGGAACTGTCGCAAAAATCTTCAAATTTAAAACACATGCAAATAAGAAGTACATTTATTTGTAAAGTAAAATGAGCCATTTGTGCCAAACTGGGCATTTTTACTGATCAAAAGATTTTGTACGGTTTCTCGAGTCTGCTTGGGTTTCCTCTGTGCGTTCCAGTTTCCTCCCATACCCCAAAAATATGCAGATAAGTGAATTGGCTTTTCCTTAAACTGGCCCTAGACTATGATGGACATATTATTTATTGCATGTATAGAGCGCCAACATATTACGCAGCGCTGTACAATAAATAGGATTACAGACAATGATAACAGGGGTGACCGCACAATACAGGCAATAGATACAACAATACAGGTAACAAGCAATAAGATACACAACACTGATATGTATGGTGTACAGTGATACAACTACTAGGACAAACTACAGTTTCCTACTGTTACTTTAAGAAGCAATGAAGGACAATAAAAATGTCAAACTTAATCAAAAGTCACTAAAGGTTTTTAGGCATGCACAATGCTGCACCGTCCTTGTATCCGTATGTGCTCTATTAGGGTTCAGCAGATGCCATTGTGCAGTCTATATTTGAAAATAGTTAGCACTCCGCTTCAAATAACTGCACTTCTATGGAGGTCTCCTTAGGGGCTGCACTCACCCAGCTGGTGTGACCACTGGGAGACTGGTCAATTGTTGCTCGTTGTTTCCTCTGGCCGACTGCCCGATCTCTGGTCCGAGTGTCCCTGCTGTGTAGGCTCCCCCTACAATACTCAATACTCTAAGGCCTGTATCATCCACATGTTTGTGAGTACCCATCTTTAATAAAACTTTAATTTTAACTAAACGGAGTTATGCTATGTGAGATCTATTTCATTTGATGCGTGGTCCACGTATAAAGAGCCCATCACTACATTGAGGAGGGGGAGCCTACACAGCAGGGACACTCGGACCAGAGATCGGGCAGTCGGCCAGAAGAAACAACAAGCGACAATTGACCTGTCTCACAGTGGTCACACCAGCTGGGTGAGTGCAGCCCCTAAGGGGACCTCCATAGAAGTGCAGTTATTTGAAGCGGAGCGCTATCTATTTTCAAATAAAAATACACAACACAATGCATATAGCAATACAATGCCAGATCATACACTGGAGTGGTACTGGTAAAAATACAAGCTCCATAACTCTGGGTAAAGTGCACACCGTTAAGTATGATACACAAGGGGAGAGGGCCCTGCCAAAGGCTTACAATCTACATATGAGACTATGGTAGAGATTAGATTGTGAGCTCCTGAGGGACAGCTAGTGACAACACTATAAACTGTGTAAAGCTCTGCCAAAGATGTCAGAGGCAGGGCTTTACATACAATAAATAACGAAAAACCCACCAGAACGCAATCTGGGATGAGGAGTAACCTATAGGAGCCAATCACAAATATAAAGTGTGCTCATATAAATATTTCCCTGAAATGAACACCATTTCACATGAGGCACTTTTCTCTGGTTAAGCGGAACTGGTAGTGGCACGTTTTAAAGGCAGGGTGATGTTGTTTTTGAGCAAGAAAAAAAGGTTAATGTGTTTTCGAGTTAACTGGCACGTGATTAATTATAAGGGAAGGAATAAAGCACACTCTGATGATTCAAACATAATCAGGATTTAATAAGGAAAAAATCAAGCAGTTAGTGCAGCACCAGCAGTTACTGGGGAGTTTATCGGTCTCTGCAATACCTGTCGGAGCAATTACATCACCTTCTTGTCCAGCCAGTCTGCTAGCTGCTGTGCTGCTAGGAGAAATTACTGGAGACCTGGGTGTGGAAAACGAACCTAAGGAAAGTATATACGGCATGGAATTTACAACAGGAACACAAGCACCTGGAAATCACTAGAGGATATTGTTAGACCAAGGAGATTTCATGATAAACATCAGTCAACTCTGTCAAAGAAGAATCCTGCTTCAGAGCGGGAAGAAGTGTGAGCTAGTCAGTTTAGTTGTTAAAATGTTATTATATTCAAACCGCATCGACTGAAATTGTTCATTTGTTGAAAAACACGTTCTACACAAATCAGCGCAATGAAAAATGATTTTCTACTTCAATCTGCAGCCAGCAACAAAATCCAAAAATTACCAAAGGATGCTATCTATTTTCTTTGCCACACACAGTACACCATACGGTCACTGTTATGGACTAAAGACTGAACACATTCCTGCATAAGCAACTAGCTACCAAATGCAGAAACTCTTGTTGTTATGGGTAACAGGTCCTGGCATACAGTCATTTATCTCAGCTGTGTAAATATATAAATTAAAGTGGGATAAAATACAGATTAAAAAAAAAAAAAAATCAACATAACAAAAAAAAAATCTTTTCCCCAACCCCCCCCCCCCCCCCCAAAAAAAAATTCGTAATAATAAAAACTGCACATTTAGGAATGTGCATCTGTTTGAACCTACAGTGACCGATGCAGATTAGGAAGAAGTAGATTTTTTATTATTTGTAATGAACTAGTTTAGCAATGGAATCAGTAGAGCTACAGACAGCATAGTGATAAGGGTTACAGTCTTTTGGCTTCAGCCAGCAGCATTTTCAAAGCAGAACCTGTGCAGTGTGGGAAGAAAATACCCCCTACCAAGAATACTTTAGGCTGAAAACAAATGAGGGACTTTCCATAAAATAGGTGTTTAATCATCAAAAGTATTTGCCTCAGTCAGACAAAATGTTAAAGCACTAAAACTATAATTAGTGTGTAATTTATGAATAGTCAGCATGGCATGCTACATTTTTGTGTGCACCATAGCTTTAAGCACTATGGCCTCTATTCATAAAAGGCTGTGCGATAAAAAAAAAAATTCTGAACGTTAAAATACCGCATTCGGTATTTTAGACTTTTGTGTGCTAAAAATGTTCACAGGTGAGGTAGAAGTTCGGTAATTTACTGAAGCTCATTGACAAAGACCTGTGCAGCAGCAGCAGAAGTGTGGAGTTGTATTTGTGTTGTTAGGGGTTAAACGACCAAACAACCACAGGGGAAGCCGCTTTTGTTTCGTTCTCTCTGCTCGCTGCCTGGCTGGGGGGTAGAAAAGCTTGTTCCACCTGAGAAGGCATCATGACCTATCAAAATCCGATCAGCGGGACTTGCAGGAGACAGGGGCTGTTTCTACGAGTTCTGCTCCTGTCAGTCATACGTCTCTGCTTCTGCTTGTCACAGCTGGCTCGCATACTCATTGCACGGATTACACCACATCAGAGGCGATGGTAAAATGTCTTTGTTTTACCGCATGTAGGAGTCTTTATGAATTAACATTTACTGACATGTGTTGAGGTATTTACCGTACAAGTCGGTTATTTACCTCGGTAATTCCAGCTTTTCATGCGGAAACAGCTTTTATGAATTGACATTTTGCTAAGTGCTTGGTAAAGTCAGCTGTTTACTGCATTACCGTATGCAGTAAGGCCTTATAAATCGAGGCCTATATATTCAGGGAGGAGCTGGATCTATGCTGATAGCATCCTTTTAAGTAAACTCCTAATGAAAAGAAGCAACAAGGCAGTCAATGGCAACACCTCCTAAAAAATATGTTAGTAGCCTAGCCAAAGTGCTGATCTGGTTAAAATACTTTTGGAGTCTCATGCGAAACAGAAAAATCAAAGGAAAAGTAAAACTGATATGCATACATGGGCCCATGGACTGAGGACTATAAATACTTGATAGCCCTGGGATCAGTATTCTAGCCAAGATACCGTACATTTTATTTTTAATTGTGGAGTCTAACATTTTATATAAATGGTAAACAAAACAAAAGACTGATTGGTTTAGCTGGAAATCAATATTGTATAAAGTGATCTGATGTCTTTTTGCTTCTGCAGGAATTTTTAATGAGGTTCCCACTCAAGAATGTGTGGTATATTGTAAAAGTTAGATTCTTAAAGCACACCAAAGCTGAATCAACATGGAGAAACGTGGCCCACTGCTCACCTCGTTCTCCTCTCTACCCCCACATCCTACCTAAATGCCACCAGGTCACCAGAGTCGGGGATTACGGTGCAGGCGCTGGCCAGGCTGCGAGCGTCCTACAGCGGGTGGCAGCAGCCTAGAGTGCACTACGTAGTCGGAACATCATGCGTAGTGCGCTCTAGGCCATGGACAGTAAGACGCACGCAGCCCGGCCTGAGCAGTAATGCCCAACTACGGCGACCAGGAAGAGGCTGCAGGAGAGGCATTTAGGGAGGATGCAGTGGGGGCAGAGAGGAGAGCAGTGGGCAGCTTTATTACAAATTGATGGTGCCGACTCCACTGTGGATTGTTCGGTGGGCATCAGGACAGCTGACAGTATACGCCTGCTCTACGCGTTAATCCATGATAATTCGTCTCTGGTATCCTTTAAGTAGTGGGAAGCCTCTGGATGGTCCAGAGACTTCCCCAATCCTCCTTGAGCCCACCACTGGTGTGCAGGGCCCCCTCCTTCGTGGCTGTGCTCCTGTCTATGTACAAGACTCTCTGTACTGGGCAAGGGTGAGTAGGTTGAGCTCACCACTGGTGTGCAGGGCCATCTCCTTTGTGGCTGCGCTCCCACCTATGTACGAGACTCTCTGTAATGGGCATGGGTGAGTAGGATGAGCTCACCACTGGTGTGCAGGGCCATCTCCTTTGTGGAGGCGCTCCTGTCCATGTACAAGCTTCTCTGTATTGGGCATGGGCAAGTAGGATGTGCACTTGCACAGTAGAACAAAGTCTCTCATGCAACAAAGTCACTGAGAAAAAACCATGCTCAAGCGCTCTGTTACTGAGCATGCACAGTACAAGTGCTTCAGGTACTCTTTAAGCTAAGCAAACATGGATTGGTATGCAATGGCCAGAGCTGCATTCCAGATTAGAAATAGTGTTCAAATCTTACATTGCAGTACATACTCAACAGCAGTAAATTTCAGCAGAAATCTATAGAGTACTGTAGAGGCTAAACTGTAACTATTGTAATGCTCAGTGCAGCGCAGCGATATGTGGTCAGTGGTCACCCATCTCCTGCCTTTCCTCCCTGTCCACTCATACTTCTCAACATGTCCAATTACACTTTCAAACAATAAATTGCTCAAGAATCAACTGGATGATGTCGGATAGGAGCAATAGATATCCAGAAGATTTGATCAAAGTGACTGAATCAGCCCCAAAAGAAAAAAAAAATCTATTTGTGTGTCTTGCATAACAGTGTATGAGGAGGCTTTACTTAACAGCAAAACTAAATGACAAATCTTTCTTACCTAACCAAGTCAATTAAGTGGACCTCAACTTCGGAGCTTTCTCATGCTTTAACTGTTCTAAGCATTTACAAAGAACAGCAGTGTAATAAACACATTAAGCCACACAATGCGTGTTCTGTAGGTCTCCAGCAGAGCAAGGGAACAATGAGGAGTTTCTGAGACAATTCTGGTTTCTGGTGAACTGGATGGCTGCATTGTCATGAGTATCTGACAGGCAGCATCTATCATATATACTGGTCCAATGGTCTCTTGAACTCTTGGATTCATTCGATATTTTAGATTACTTTGCTGTACAATTCTGAGAATCTCTCCTTCGGTGTTATTTGATAGCTTAACTCCATCACAAACTTTTTCTTCAGTTTTGGAAAGACAGGAAAAGGCTAGCAACCTTTCCTTTGTAGGAAAGCATAAAGTGTATCCTCGGCACTTTTCCGGGAAGGCACACACTAGGTAAAAAGGAGGCTCCCATAGTGTGAAGCTGCTGGCTCATCTCTGTACAGACTTCTCCCTTTTACATTGAGCAGTACACAATGTTTGACCAGGGAAACCAACATCATGTCTGTACAACATCTTTACAAAACTAAACTGGGCAAGTGTGTGACTTGAGTACACTCAGACTTGACTGACACTGGTCTCTTGCACAAGAAAGTGAGAGCATGTGCAAGAGACCACTTTGTCACTCTGCACTACATGTGAGATCCAAGAGTATACAGCACACTGTAGCTAACACGTTTAATATTTAATGATTGGCACATGGACATTTTTGTGCCAGGAAACACTTATCTATCTGTAAACGGCTTTGGGAGTGGCAAGACAGGCCCCAATTATATTTTTAATAGACACGTATACTCTTACAGCTAGACGGATGAGCGCTGCCCATTTTGTTTTTTTTATAATGCGGACTAAATCTTGGATGGATTTGGTGGCAAACTGCTCCCCTTTACACTGTTGTCTTGGGTAGCACAATTAATTCTGTGCTTTAATATCACATTAGTTCTGAACTCTGCAGCTACAGAAGCCGTCATGGACTGAACAACTACTGCCTTTACATCCTGACAAGAAACTTGCTGTGGTAGACTGGGGTGGGAGGGTCAAAGTCCGACAAAGATTCAGGATGTCCAGTCCTCTCATAACAAACCTCCCCTCGTTCGTCATGGCAGGGAAGCAGAACGGAAACGCTGCAGACATTGCTTTTGCCAGCACCCGATCTGCAGGAACGAATACCAGGAATCCCTGCTTCCCTGCCGCGACGAACAACTCTGGGGGATCACGAGTGCGTCCCCAGCTGCCAGAGCTAAATAGGAGGGGGGCAGTGGTAGGGGCCAGAGCAGAGGAGCTGGCTTCATTTCTCACATTGAAAGAGTAAGGCGGCCGCCGTGAATCTTGATCCATTTCTCACATTGGGAGACGGCCACTTCTAGTTTTGCCCGGCTAAAACCCAAAGTGGCCAGACTTCAGGTTCTGGCCATAACATATACGCAGAATAGACCATCAAGAATCACAGAGTGAAGCAGAGGCAGCGACCACAGCATAGCCAATTATAAAGCTAGGAGAGGGGGAGATTAATGGCAATGCAAATATATATATATACCGGTATATTTTTTTTATCTATATAGCACCGTCTTCCATAGCGCTGTAGAATGTACCAAAACTGGGGAAGCAGTTCAACATACTATACAATTAGGACAACTAGTGATACAAGTACAGATATAAAAGCCTGCTCTTCCTTTGTGGTGTGAACCATTTAGATGCTATTCAAAAAGGTATGAATCTTAGGTAGGCAGGAACACAGTTATGTTTTTTCATGCATTACTCTGTCCAAGAGTGGCAGGATGTACACTGCTCAACATTCTGCTTCTGCCACCAATGGGACAGGAAGCTTTCAGTAACTTATGAATTCACTTATGAAAAAAAATAAACATTTGCACTTTTTTTTTAAATAGTCATAGCATTTATCAAATAGGGCATTGTACCCATCCGGAGAGGATTTCACTGCTGTGTCTGGAGTTCCAGTTTAAAGCTGAACAGCAGAAAAAAGGGCATATACAGATTTCTTACCATGATACGGTCCAGCTTCAATGATTTCTTCTTTACCACCATCAAAACTATGAGAGGTGATCCGAGTTTCTGAAAGGCCAAGTCCTACTGGCACTGACCGAATGAGATCCTAAAAAACAGGAAGTAAAGAAAAAAAAAACTAGGTGATTTGGACGGTTTAGAAAATTTGAGTGTTGTGATGAAAATAACTCACCCATCATGTGGATGGAATATATTTAACACACGTTTAAAGCAAAACTAATGTCACTTAAAAGGACAAATGTAGCAAGTGTTATGTTATTTCCTTTTAAACAATACCAGTTGCCTGGCAGCCCTGCTGATCTATTTGGCTGCAGTAGTGTTTGAATAACACCAGAAACAAGCATGCAGCTAATCTGGTCAGATCTGACACTGTCAGAAATACCTGATCTACTGCATGCTTGTTCAGGGTTTATTGCCAAATGTATCAGAGGCAGAGGACCAGAAAGACAACCAACTGGTATTGTTCCAAAGGAAATAAAATATAGCATCCTCCACATACCTCTCGCTACAGTTGTCCTTTAAAGCGGAATATAACCCTGCATTTCAGCGTCGCTCTAAAACATTATTTACAGCATATTATATGCAACCAGCATTTTTTTTTACTAGACCAGCATTGGAAGGGTTAAACACAGAGGTTTAAAGTTCTGTGGAGAGATATGCAGAAGTTCAGATAGATACATTTAACTGAATAGAATGTAGCAAGTGATAAATGTTACACACTCTTTGGCTGTCCTCCAGCTCCTTCTCAGTCAGAGAGAGAGTGTCACATTCAACACTTAGATACATTTATGTAAACAAAATGCATCTATGTAAGCTTCGGATAGCTATGTTTTGACGTCCAATTAATACACCCTGGCGCCCATAGCTGCTAAATTAGCTTCGTGGTGTGTGACGGTGCCCAATTCAGTTGATACTCTCACGCCTCACTAATCCATAACATAAAACACGTACACGTTGGTCAAACTGAGTGTACTCATTTATGCAATGACAGAATGAAACCGTTGTGGCTTTGGGAGTTTTAAAACTGTATCTATACAGCCAACATCCTTCCTGTCTGTGAGCATGTTTGCTCTGGTTTAATGACGTTTAAGATAAAACAAATAATGGCTGTGCCCTTTTACCAGTGCTATAGGTAAGAACGAAGGGTAAGTAGAGGCTGCAGAAGGCTGTCACAGTTCAGACCTAGGCACTGTTGACAGCTTGGAGTCTGATGATTTGTAGAAACGAAAATGTGCTTGCAGTATGATTTTTAAATGCATACAGGATGTTTCCTACAATTGCGTACTTGTGAAATGTACCGTACACCTAACACTAACCATTGTCGCTACATGCCTAACACTAACCCTCCTACCAATACACCTAACACTAACCACACACTAACCCTCTTACCAATACACCTAACACTAACCATTGTCACTACATGCCTAACACTAACCTTTCTACCGGTGCACCTAATGCTGGGAATACACCTTGAGATTTTTTGGCAGATAGATGGTTCGATATATAATTTCCGACAGGTCCGTTCTGTTTTTTGATTGTTTTAGTAAACGATTTCTCATAGAATTGAATGGAAACCGATCAGAAAAACAATCGGAAAATCGATCGGACAGTAAATCTGCTGAAAAATCTCGTCGTGTATTCCCAGCATAACGCCCAACCCGACCTACGCTATAGCCGAGTTGCTGTCGCTGGATATATGCTGTTTACAATCCGAACACCTGCTGTATTGGTAGGAGGGTTAGTGTTAGGCATGTAGCGACAATGGTTAGTGTTAGGTGTATTGGAAGGAGGGTTAGTTGGAGAATAGGTGTTTGTCTTTTACATACCTGACTTTGGGAGACTATAAATATTAGGAACTGGTACGAAATGTGATGCAATTATATTTCAATGGTGTTTTCCCACTTGCATGTTTGCAGTGTGGTGTGATGCATTCTGATGGGATAATATACTGTATGCAGTGTGTTACCAGGTGATACACGTGGTTCTGGGTGAAGTGTGAGCAGAAGTTACATTGCAGTGTAAATGTACTATTCGACTTTCCGTGATTTCTTTGATCCCATGTTTCTGGATCCCGGGATGCAACAGATTGAGTGTGAAAGGAGCCTCACATGGAACAACCATGCAGATCAGGTCTTCTGGGCATCCTCCTAAACCTCATATTTGTTCTAGGCGAGTGACTGTACCTGAACCGGAGGATCAGCATCATCCCTATAGCATTACAGTTCCCATCAGAGAGAAATGGCATCTTAGATCAATCAGGCTGCATCTGGATGACTACCAGCATATGAGTGCAGAGCCTCTTATAGGCCAATTGCAACTATTGCATCCAAAACAAATGCTATAATATGCACGAATTGCCCTAACCTCCAATTAAAGGGAAATGACATGCAAACAAGAGTATAACCTTGGAGCAGCTAACCATAAAATAGAACTTACATTTTGTACATAGCAGGGCTAAATGGCAGCTCTTCGTAAAACCTGAATGTGCAGAGCCTTTTATAGGCAAACTGCACACCTTGCATTCAAAACAGATGCTACAAATGTAGACGATAATGGAGGATGTTAGCTTCCAAAACAGTTATGTTTAAAATTAGGTTTAAAACTGTTAAAATTACAGTTCCCATATTTGTCTATTTACTGATTTACTTAGTCTGCATAAGCAGCATTTTCTACTTGAAAACACAAAAGAGCCAGTAGACAAAATTCAAAAACGTTATTGTACAAACATGTCAAGTAAACTGCTACCAAATAAATGGCTTTACATGCCTAGATTTACGAGATTAGGGATAATATATATTCAGCATTCTTTCATCCGGTTCTTTCTGCAACACCCTATCATAGACAGGTGTGGTAGAACAACACCAGGTAACCAGCACAACTCAGGAAGTCTGACATCCAAATGCAAACCATAAACTGGCATAAAAAAAACACAACAACACCCTATTGGATGGAATTTGGGAAAAAAAGAGTTGTAGACCAACAGAAAGACGCAGAAATGAGAACAATAGTGTACTGATAACACAAACTCATTTGCAAGATTTAAGTGACAGTAAGAATGTCGCGCACAAACCATGCAGACAGCCCAGAATGTAGAATAATATGCAGGCTGGTCGTATGTGCCCTGGGAATAAGGGAAATATGGATTAGCACAGTGTTCCCCAACCCTGTCCTCAAAGTCCAACACCAGTGCATGTTTTGTAGAAATCCACACAGGTAGGTAATCAGCTCTGCTGAGACACTAATTACCTCACCTGTACGTGTTTGTGGTTTTCTGCAAAACATGTACTGTTGATGGGCCTTGAGGATAGGGTTGGGGAACACTGGTCGAGTGGACAGGGTATGAGCTGCACCTAAAGTTATCATTGGTACTTTCCATCCTGATGGGTATGTGCATACACTTCCCAATGTTAAGGAAGGTCAGGAGGATCAGAAGATATAAATGTTACCACCGAGAAGCAGAAACAAGTTTTTATGCTAGTAAGTAGTTTCCATCACTTACACTCCACCAAAAACTATTTTAACCTCCATATCGGTAACCCCAAGTCAGGCTCGGGATGGAAATCCGCAGTTCAGAGTGGTAACCCCGAGCTGGATCCACCTGAGGTGTGGAATGTGCAGGGCTGCCACAGATCTATCTAGCGGTATGATTTTTACGGTCTGAAGCTTGTGAAAAAATTGCATCGCTTTTGGAAAAAAAAAAATCTGGAAATAATCATACCGCCAGGGAGGTTAAGGACCTCTATCCCGAATATCAACTTTTTTTCCCCAAAATACTGAATGTTAGGGCACACATTACCACTAATACTAGGAGCACAGTTTCCTTCACACAGTTCTCCCTCTGTAGCAGCCAGAGGCGTGCTTCTCCGGCCAAGGCTACTTCATTAGAGGTTCAGTCATGATGGACAACAAGACCTTGCCATGGTTTTGTTAAAATGCAAGCAGTCAAAGTACTTATATAATGATTATGCAACCAAGAATCCTAAACATGTTCAAAAACCAA
Organism: Hyperolius riggenbachi; assembly: GCF_040937935.1. Classification (NCBI taxonomy): domain Eukaryota; kingdom Metazoa; phylum Chordata; class Amphibia; order Anura; family Hyperoliidae; genus Hyperolius; species Hyperolius riggenbachi. Next base: position 182,435,306 of record NC_090646.1, read on the forward strand.
AAGCAACAGAGTAATATGGTGTAATAATACTACCCAATCTAAAATTGTGCAGGGGAGACATAGGCCGCAATTTACTAAGCTTTATCAAACACTTTATAAAATGTTTGAAAATTTACCTCATGGGTAAAATCTAAATTTTGAATTCACTAAGGTGTTATAGATTTATTTAAACGTTTTATAGATAAAACGTTCGATAAATATATAACCCCTTAGTGAATTCAAAATCAGATTTTACCCATGAGGTAAATTATCAAAACATTTGATAAAGCTTAGTGAATAGAGGCCATAGTCTAGACCTGGCAGCAGTGATGAAGATGCATACTGGATGAGGCTCCTTTTAAGAATGCATACAAATTATTAAGGGCCGAGGCACACTCAGGTGGCTATTTGTTTTACAAGAAGAAAAAAAAAAAAAACACAAAAACACACGGCTCCTGCATTGCTTTGAGGAACGGACCCAAATCAACTATCCCGAATAGGATGGCTCTGCTTTGTACACATAATGCATGAAGGAGTGCATTGTTGGAAACATAAATGTTCCCAGACAGTGGCGGTAATAATGCATTGTCCAATGTCCTGCGGATCGCACACCAAGATATACGTTAGGAAGAGAAAAAAAAAAAAAAAAGAAGAATTAGATTAGGTAGCAGACAACAACCATAAGTATTTTTTTTAAACTCAAAATTCTACACTTCACAGGTATCAGGAGACTAGGAACTCAGTGTCCCTTCCTCTATGCATGTACTTGGCTTTCATGCAAGTATATGAACAATACAAAGCACTGCAGATAGCTTCAAAAGCTTATCAAAGAGCTTTTCAAACCTGCCCAACTACTTTTTTTTCCCCACTGGATGGGACTTCTTGCCTTCACCACCCTTGGCCTTTCTTCATTGAGTAATGCTCATCTCATACTTATAGCCAGCCTTGAAACAAAAGACCATTATATAGCACTAGGTTGGAAAAGGTATAAACATTAAGGCACTCTTGCCAATGCCGCAGCAGTATGAATTACGCAAAGCTTCCTACGCATGCACATTTGTCATTATCGCCAGGCAGAGTATTTTATGTAACTGCAAGCTGGGAAGTCTGCAGTGCAGAAGTCAGGTGTGTCATGTGCTGTGGCAGACGTGACCATCAAAGTACACTTCAGTCATCAAATACCTACAAAGCCTTCAGATCACGTAAAGATAATAAGACAAGGCATTACAATGCCATCAAATGGCTTTTCCCACACTAATCATGATGGTTTACATGCAGACAACTTTTAAGACTTGCAAAAACAATAAAATACACAGCAGACTAATAGATATCCTGCAAATACTCCAGACGGCAAAGCCAATTAGCCTCACTTTCACTTCACTCCATCCTTCCAAGAGAGGTTGTGAGGTGTAGCAGAGTTTCATTAATGTCAAGTAAAAATCTGTGCCCTGACATCAAAGCTCAGGTTTTTCACTGCAGTCAAAAGAAACATCCCAGAATGTCTAAGGTGAGCGTGAAGCAATACTACAAGCAAGTCCCCAGCACAGTGCAGGCTGCTCTCCTCCATAAAAGTGCTTGTTAATTTATAAATGGTAAGGGCAAGTCTGACACATGCAGCTAAAACTTCCACCTGCCACCTATATCCTGAGAATCCTCTTACAAGCACATGCTTGGGACTCCTAGACTAGACTGACTCCTGAATTCTACGCTAACGTATTATCCATCACTGCCTCAATCATAACATGTGACACGCAAACGCCACCAGCAAGTTCATTGCAAGTCCACTTGTTATAGTAGATTTTATATACAGCTTCACTTTTAAAACAGCAATACTATCCCTGGAAAAAAACACAGATAAGTAGATAACTACTTGTTCTACTTACATAGCATATGTAATTTTAGTGAATTTTATATAGTACATAAAGAGAATTCTGTTCTTGACATTTGCCATCTTAATTCCCTCTGACTGAAGCCAATCCTGATGTTATTTCCGCCCTTACTTTTTTTACCTAGAAACTGCACTGTAATAGCTAGCTTGCTTTGTAAACACGAGAGCACAGCGTAGATCAGATTTCAGCAGCTTCACAATGAACTGCCCTTAGCCAATCAGTGAAGAGCAGGAATGTGGGAGGGGAAATGACAAGCTTCCTTTTCATCTGCAATGGCCAGGCTGACTGAGATAAGAATTATTACAGCAGAAACATTTCTGAATAGACTGGAGTGCTTGCAGTGCAGGGTCAGGTTCAAGACTGCATAATAAACACAGAGCAGTGGGTAAATGGAATTCGATTTTGTGGCCAACAATCCCTCTTTAATAAAAACAGGGAGGGGTATAAATGGCAAGAGCATGTAGTAGGTGAAATCTGCTGCACACACTTTAGGGTGCTACACGATAGTTGACATTTTTTGCTGTCTCACCACTAATCAGCTTTTCCCTTTTTCAAGATTATCAAACTCTGAATTAATTTCTGCATTTCAGTACCAACTGAGGTTTATATTTTGCTGCATACAAAGCTAGAGCAGCTAGGGCTGCTATACACAAATTAATATTCATTCTTGCTTTTCAAAATGATCAGTTTGGCAGCTTATCAGAAGTGACCAGTAAAGAGTCCTTCCACAGTGCAATAGTTGTGTTCCGGGGTGGCGAGGGGAAATGCCACAGCCTGCATGAGGTGCCCCTGCCAACACATAAGGGCCTGTTTCCACTACATGCAGATTTTGGATGCAGAAAAATTTACTCCAATGAATGTCTATGGGCCTGTTTCCACTAAACAATATTTTTCTGATGCAGATTTCCCATAGGCATTCATTGGAGTCAGTTTTCTGCATCCAGAATCTGTGTGTAGTGGAAACAGGCCCTTACTGCATTACTATGTGACCTTGATGTATTTTTGTAGGATAGAACAGAGTGTAATCGGTTTCAGCCTTTACTAGCTCTGGTACTGCAGGTGCAATTGCACTTAGCACCCCTTTAAAATTTGCTGACAGTCTTTCCCTACAGACAATTGACAAGTCAGGTGGTGCTTGGTAATGAGAACTTACCATCCCATTCTCTTGTGTTAGCAATAAAATGTTGAGTGTTGACCCACTGTCAATTCCAATCACCATTTAGCGTACACACTTTCACTCTGAGGCGAACTCACATGCAGAGATGGACTTTAGCATCTGAAGCAAGTCTTCATTATTGCTTAGGCCAGTCATCCACTAGTCAAGTTTTCTGGCAGATTCAATCACTCAGATCAAATCTGCTAGAAGTCTATGCCCCAACATGCCACCCGGATTAGAATTTTGATTAATTTTCATCTGCAATTGGTGGAAATTATCTTTTATGGATAGGACTGAAAGATTTGATTGATCCAGGGCAGGACGGTAGCAGTGGTAGATTTGACAATCCACATGGAGAGCACTGCACAATTATTTTTAATAGATTTCATGCTGAAATCTGTTAATCTGTGTGTAATGTGTGGAAGGAAAAATATACCTCAATGATCAAATTCGGTTCAGAGGCATTGACCTTTTTTCCACATCAGGCAGTAATCTACCAGTGTATGAACACCTTTAGAATCATAAGCTATGCAAGAAAAGTACTTTTCAGAATTTAAAAAGAAATCCAGATAGCAGCCCTCATGAAACTGAGACAAGCCATTTGGCAGCTCTGTCCCGGAAAGTGAGCTGACACCGAACGCATGAACATGCGCGCGATAACCTGCAATACTTGTTTAGAGACAGTGTGAAGGCTCTTTCACACGGGCAGCTGACAAACCGGTGAAATCACCGCCTCTCAGCTGCTCTCCTGCACCAGCCGGGCGCTTGTTAGCATTTAGCAGCTTGTTAGTAGCATTTAAATTGCACCCGAATTGCACTGATGGGCTGCAAACAGGAGGCTGAACGGCTCAGCAAACCCGCAGTTCAGCCGCCGTGTGAAAGGGTCTTAATGGTTGTGACTAAACCTTGGCTTTTTTTGCCTGCTACCTTTGAAATCTATTAACATCCATCTATTAGGCAGCACCCCTCTCCTCAGTATTGATAGAAGAAAGTCCCTATTGGGTGGCCCACTTGATGAGTACAGATAGCCAGATGTGCCCCCAAGTATTATCTATCCCCATTCCCAGTACACAGTAGATAACAGGATGTGCCAACAGTATAGCTAACCACATGTGCTCCTGGTATTAGGTAGCCATGAAGAGTATTGGTGACTCTGTGAGCAGAGTGTGCTGTAACCACTGGGATCTCTCTGGAGTCAGTCGCACTTGCAGCTTCCCCTCTCTGACTCCTCCAGTGGCTCACATAATGAGAGGTGCCACTAGAGTGTCAGAGGAGACGCTGCAAGTGTACAATCGTCTGAGATACCGATAGTGCCAAGATGTGCGTGCTCAAGCATGCTACGCATGTTCCTGGGCAAGGGAAGGGGGGGTGGGTTCTCGGGGAAGTACAGGTGCACCCACAAGGCTCTGCGCCCAGAGGCTGGTGTATCCTGAGCCTTTGCCAGGCCCTGGATGTAATCAATAATGTAATTTTGTGTTACTGATTAGGGCGCTGATAAGACATCTTGCAAAATGGCTTCTCTAGGCTGTTCCACGAAATTATATGTAATAGCACGTATTAAAATACAAAACTTCATAAACAAACACCAAGTACCATGCTGATAAGCAAGGAAATACGCTGCAAACACAGATCAAGTGGGGAGAAGTTTAGCCTGAAGCTTGATTAAGCCCTTTAAATGACAGGTCCTAGCTGTTGCATCATTGCCAACTTTGCTGCACCTACTTTACAGCAGCCCCTCCCTGTAACCTATAAAAATAAACCTGTTGCCACACTTTCATTATATAAAACCCGCTTGTATGAAAGATTTATCCCTTCAGTTTTTATTTTTCTGCAGATGACTGACAGCAAACTGTTTAGGCAGTGAACTGAAACGTGAGCAGCTAATTATCCGATGCGGAGTCTCAAAGTCTGATAGAGGGAGCAGCGCTGAGGCTCGCCAACAGGATTAGTGGGTGTTACATAGCACCTACATCTCTCAGCACACAGTCTCACCTGTGCAGTCTGTAAGCAACAGGACATGTCAGCTCAGGCCAGACACATCACCACTAAATCTACTCTATCAGCCACAATCACACAACAGGCCTAACATCCATGAGCAGAGTCTATAAACCACAATAAAGTCTGAGCATCAGGGAAAGGAGGTCCACAGTCCACCTAGTGGCCAAAAGATTCATAAAGTAAAATGTGTTTATAATCTCATCTGATTACAGCATCATATGCATACTTGTGTCTACACGCAGCATTAAAGTATGTAAACATGCATGAGAAGAAGCAGAAAAATAAAAACTGCTTTAGAGGCACTAAAAATAGCCAGCATAGCAGCAAACAGTACTGTACGCTTCAGCAGTCTGGCACAGCTAACCCCTTATCACAGCAAGTGATGACAGGCATCTTACTCTGTACTAAAGGCTCATATGATTGACAAGCGATCTGCACTAATAGTCAGCGCAGGTACCAGTCTAGCACCAGTACAAGCAACACTCACCCTACATTACTAGTTTAAAGGACAACTGAAGTGAAAGGGAAATGGAGCTTGTCACATTTATTTATACTTTTAAACAATGCAATGTCTGATTGGCGTCTGATGGATAAAGTTATCAATTTTGCGCACTTATAATTGGGAAATTAATAGCTTTATCGATCGGGTGCAGTTTGGACATCTACATGCGATGCATCTTACCCTCCGATAACCCATCAATCAGGCGGGAAATTGTATAGTGTGTACCCAGCATTAAAGTGGATCCGAGATTAACTTTTACTCATTGCATAATTGTGTTCCTTTCCTATGGTTTATAGGGCATTCCTCAAGCCATATACTTTTTTCTTTTTGTTTTAATACTCGAATTCCCTATAAAAACTAAACAAGCCATGCCCACAGGTTTTCAGAGAGCCAAGGCACTTTCAGACAGTAGCAAGGGCTCATGGGAGCTCAGTCTGGGCAGGAGTAGGGGGAGGTATTACTAGCCAGAGATTTCAGAGGGAGAGGGGAGGAGTGAGGAGGAGGGGGGGGGGTTAGGTTTTTTTTGCTCAAGATGCAGATAAGCCTGTCTCTGTGTAATGTTTACAAACAACATGGCTGCTGTCATTGTATCACAGAATGAAATAATCATATTCTATTAAAGCTGTTTGCAGCCAGATTTGCTGTGTAAACTCTAAACTTTAGATAAAATATATAGACAAGTTACTGGTTATAGTTAGTTTTTCATCTCAGATCCGCTTTAAGTTATCACCCGATGAAAAGCTTCAGTGGAAACCCAACAGAGAAAGATCAAGAAATAGGTGACAGCGACTGTAAAAAGCAAACCACATTGATAGTAATTTTATGAAACAGGACTGAAATGCCACCAGTACTATTGTGACTTTTACTGCATGCTGATTTGTGAGAAGAGGGGAAAAAAAAAAAAGTTAGTACCACTGTCCATTTGTTAGGACTGTGACTCTGTATAGATTTCTGCCACTTTCTGTCTCTGATGAAACCCATGAGAGGTCAGAGGTGAGGGGAGTATCCCAAAAGGACACAGCAGCAATAAATACAATAGAATTTCTAAAGGCTTATACCCACTAACCAATTTTTCCGAACAATTTTGCACAATTGATTTTTGCAATATTGCGCAGCATGGTTAAATGAAAATTTGTTACAGATGTTTCACAACACATGGCACCCGCAGCTACCGTTGGTTTTGAATGACCGCCATATCCGATTAAGTCGTGGAGGATCATTCCAATAGTCATTGACTTTCGCAGGTTTTGCTGCGATCGTGTAAAAAGTCGTTTTTACACAATTGTTCATTTCCATCGCCGCACATGATGCTTGCAGATTCACCCAGATGAATTAGGGAATGATCATTCATTGGCAGATATACCCAATCTATCTGGCCGTGACCTGCTGGTGGGTACTTCGCTTAACCTTTACTCACTGTAAAAAAATACTCGTTATCCCAGCCGATTTCTCCTCAATCCCTGTTCTTGGTGACCCCCATCAAAACAACAGGATGTGAGACTTCCCACAAAAGAGGAGGTAAAAGGAAAAACGGCATAGGTTCTAAATGATCTTTCCAACGCTCTCTGCCAACAAATAATTTTGAGTTGAACTATGCTTTAACCTATTTAAAGTGAGCCTATACTGAGAGTTTATAAAAGCTGCCATTGCTGACTTTGTCCTAAAAAAATGCTGCTTCCCTGATTGTGTACTGACCCTCTAAATGTAATCAAGGGGAAGTATGAAGCTAAGGTCTTCTGACCCAGCGGTGCCGACCTCTGCCTATACATTAGCCGCATGCTTGCTACAGAAGTGTGCCTGACACTGCTGAATTCAGGGAGATCAGGGTGTTATAAGGCACACACATCCAATTTTGAAATTCTACTATTTCCATGTAGTACGATTGCCGTCAGATTCTAAAAACTATGAACAGATTGCGTCGGAAAGCTCCCATAATACGCAGAGGTGGCAAAATTGGTCAGTAGGGGGTAATCTGAGCTTACTTTTTCTTATAATTTGGGTTTTTTTTGTGTTTCAGGTATGGTAATGCCACTTAATGGATAACTGGGTGATTGCGGTTTGACAAGCATCAAAACTAGAACTCTTTTACCACTCACAGAGCAGGAAACAGTTACACCGTCAGGCGTTTTCTGCTCTGTACCTTTCCAAGAAGGCTGTTGCCTGAAATTGCCCATAATCAGATGATGCCCATCTGATCCAGCTAGATTTGTTTGGATCAGGCAACTACCCCCAGAGCTGAGAAGACTTGCCATACCGATTGGCATTGACCGACTGGAAATAACTGACCAATCAAGAAAAAGTTCACTGATACATGAAGTTCCCTTTCAGAGATTCTGTGCGCTCGTTCCCCTCAGTTGCCCAATGTTGAAACTTTAATGTACACAGAAATGTTTTTCGCGCAATGGGAACTAATGTGCATTGGAAACTAATGTAACGAGTGCAATCATATCTATGCTCTAGCAACACAGTAACGCTATGGATGCAGTGACACAACAAACAATAATGATGTTGGCTTTCTTTAGGAAACTTCATGGATGCAAGTTTTTGACATCAACAAAAAAAAAGGGTCCTGTTATCTGGTCAGTGTGACTTTCACTATTAAAGTAAAACTGAAGAGAGAAAAAAATAAAAATAAAACAAATAGCTACTTCCCTATGGAGAGGGAAGACTTTGGATCCCATAGATCTTCATCCTATTGTTCCACTGACACGCCCTGGTAAATTCTTCACCCAGCTTGGTCGAAAATGTCTCTGGCCCTTCAAGAGCACTCGAGTCCCTGCTTACATGTTCGCAGTACGGATGTGCCAGTCTTCAGAAGCACTTGGGGAGTCCCGAAGGTGTGGAGAGAGGACTGGGAAGGTGCTATAGGATCCAGAGCCTTCTCTCCCCATAGGGGAGTACTTTTTTTCCAGCTCACTTCACATTTGCTTTATAATCATAAGCGGCTCAGAGGAAGGCATATATCCCCTTCAGGTCCATGTCTGGTGCCAAAATAGTGAATCAAATTGACCAAGCATTGGATTTCTATCACATTTATAAACGCTGAGATGTCACTGTGCAGATTGATTTCATAAATACTTTCATAATGCTTAAAACACCATACAATATATAGCGACTTTATGATAAAACAAACAGTTAATTTAAATAAGCAGTGATATTTACGCGATTATAGTTGTGCTCTGTGGTGTCGTCAATGTCTCCGTTGCTTGTTACAGCTATTTCAGCGGCTGTGCTTCTCGGCGAGTCTTGAGCCATTGTGAGCTCCTAGAATGAAATAATAAAACTGCATATCATTTCTATAAAAGTATCCTAATGAAACGTTATTGCTAATCTTCAGCTGAAATACAGTACATGTAAAAGGTGTTACTTGCTAAAAGATATGCATTGGTTTCCAACCAATCCCGTGAACACACAATTCCGCGCTTTCCCCTTTTTTATCCTCTCTTGGTATAGTCAATCAAAACGAAATTTTTATTTGTTTTCCAACCTTCTCCAGCCCCTCCCCAAACCAATGAGTGACCACTGTCACCAAAGCTTCTTTTACCATCACAAGAAAAAACCCAGGTGCCCATGAGTTATAGTGAGGCTTCTGTCCAGATCCCCATCTCCCCTTATGCAGGTGGGCTGTACATCATTGCAGGTGTGCATCTTTCCGAAAATCACTTCTGTGACAACCTATGTGGCTTTAGAGGAATTACACAGTCTAATGCAAGGGTGTCAAACTCAAATACAAAGTGGGCCAAAATTGTACACTGGGACCAAGTAGCGGGCCAACCTCAATGTCTACTGGCCACCTCCCCCCTTATAAAGTTCCCTGGTGTCTAGTGGTCCTCCCTCCCCTACACAGTTCCCTAGTGTCTAGAGGCCACCATCCTCCCCTGTACATTTCCCTAGTGTTTAGTGCTTTTCCCCTACCTCGCCCATTTGGCTTCTCTGGTGTTCTAGGGCTTCACCTCCAATATAGCTTCCCTGGTGGTCTAGAGTGAGCCAAACATTATGCAAAGTGGGGAAACCACTTGGGGGCCAATTTGAATGGCTCTGAGGGCCAGATTGGTGTAATGTCAAAGCAGAATCTGATACATCAGTATCTTGTACCAGCTCTACGCATGCAATTTTAGCACAATGCACTGCAGAACTGTTTTAACTTGGCTGCTGTCACTTCCTCAGCTGTAGGGCACTGCTCTGTGCATTACAATTGCTGTACAATGTGGTTTAGGTCAATTGGGGCCGCAATTGGCAGGCAACCAGAGGCAAATAGACACCCAATTTGCTTTCAGTAATCTTGCGTCTGGGAGGGGTGGCTAGGGTTAAGGTTATGGTTAGGCACTTACCAGAGGGGTGTTTTGGGGTGGTTAGCCATTAGGTGGGTGGGTGGGGGGGGGGGTCTTCTTATAGGCACTTATAGGGGAGGTTAGGGTTGGGCATCTAAAGGGAAGGTTAGACATTAGGTGGTGGGGTAGTATATACTGATGCTAGATACACACAATGAGGTTTTTTCTAGGATTTACTGTCAGATCGATTATTTCCAACATGTCCGATCTGATTTACGATTGATTTTCCATTTAAGTCTATGGAAAATCAATTGTAAATGTTGGAAACTATCAATCTGACAGTAAATCCGCCATAAAATCTCATTGTGTGTACCTAGCATTAGAGCAGTGGGTTGTGAGGTTAGAATAGATGCTGGTGTCGCATTGTAAAATATCACTAGTTTAAATGACCAATATTTTACAATCAGCAACACCACCTGGCGCCCAGCTGATGCAGTGGAGGCGCAATACATACTCGTTCATTGTGCTAAAAAAAGCTTTGAAGTACAGTGTGAGCCTATGTATACACATTAGATTTAGATCAATCGAGACTTTTTTTGTGATAATCAGTGTAAAAAAAAACAACTAAAGTTTGTACAAGTTTCCATAAACAAAGTTAGCTACTTCTCTAGCAATTCAGTTTCTCAAAGGAAGATCCCACAGTGTAGTGCCAATCATGTGTATTCCACCTATACATAGGACAGTCCATGGCAAAATGACATGTCCATAAAGTAATCGCTCTTATGCTTCCATGTGAAATTATTAGAAAATAACATTCCAGACAACAACATTTTTAAGGGCCAGTTTGGGAGCCGCAGCAGTTCCCGATTCGGTCACGGTTCCCGTTCTGCTGAGTAGCCGCAGCTCGAATCGCTAAGCCATGCCATGCACAGCTATAGGGATTTGGCTGCAAGCTGCATAAATCTGCAGCATACATGCTGTCCAGATTCAAACCACAGTGCGATCTGCACGGCAAGCCTTTAGATAGGCAGCATTTACCCACCCCTCTCAAATATGAGGAAATGCTGCAGATTTAGACCGCATTCAGGCATAGTGGAAACAGTCTTACTGTCTGTATGCAAATACAGGTGAAACTTGAAAAATTAGAATACCGTGCAAAAGTCCATTTATTTCAATAATTCAACTTAAAAGGTGAAACTAATCTATAAAATAGACTCATTACATGCAATGCGAGATATTTTAAGACTTTATTAGTAATAATTTTGATTATAGCTTACAGTTTATGAGAACTCCAAAATCTAAATCTCCGAGCATTAGGATATTGTGAAAATGTTAACTATTCTAGGCTCAAAGTGTCAGTCTCTAATCAGATAAATCAGCTAAATAATCCAGCAAAGGGTTGCTATTTCATATCTTAGTTTCACCTTACTGAAATAAATGGACTTTTGCACAATATTCTAATGTTTCCAGTTTCCCCTGTACAAATAGCAACATGCTAACCACATGAAAAACAACTTTGCCGCAAATCTGAACTATTATTAATCCATTTTTAACATGTAATTTCATAAAATTCCAAGACGTCCTCCATATACATTAGACTATATGAAATGGGCACAAAGTCTCATAGCCTAGTAAAGTTGCTAAAGCAAGCATCCTTACTAATCATTTCTCATTCCTGCAGCACCCTCTTCTGGTTGCTTTTGTAAGGGACAACAAAATATAGTAACAATTCATTGAATATTAGAATTCAACATGCATTAGGGCTTTTTTACACCCTCTTTTTATTATCATTACTATTTTTTTTCCCCACCTCAAACCCCCTTCAAAGCGGGCAGCCACTTTATACGCACCACTTAAAGTTCTCTTTACAGCCCCTCTCCAGTACAATAGAAAGTAAAGGGGAAAAAAACCTGCTCCCACGTCCAACCCCACAAATGGACTTCTGGTAACGGAAAAGTTCACAGTAAGGTTGCATACACACATCCAATTCTGATTGGCCAATCACTGGACAATTATACCACCTTCATGCAGTATGAGGGCCAACAATTTTTTTAAAGGGAATGTCCAAGCAAAATAAACAAAATGAGTTTCACTTACCTGGGGCTTCTACCAGTCCCATGCAGCCATCCTGTGCCCTCGTAGTCACTCACTGCTGCTCCAGTCCCCCGCAGGCAGCTTGCCGACCTCGGAGGTCGGCGGGATGCATTGCGTACATTTTTACGCATTCCCGCTAGTGCAGGAACATCAACACATACATTTTTACGTGTTACTGGTTCAATGCGTAAAAATGTACGCATTGAACCAGTAACGCGTAAAAATGTATGTGTTAGTGTTCCTGCACTAGCGGGAATGCGTAAAAAAATGTACGCAATGCGTCCCGCCGACCTCCGAGGTCGGCAAGCTGCCAGCGGAGGACTAGAGCAGCAGTGAGTGACTACGAGGGCACAGGATGGCTGCATGGGACTGGTAGAAGCCCCAGGTAAGTGAAACTCATTTTTTTTAATTTGCTTGAACCTTCCCTTTAAGAATAGTAAACTGTGCAGGTAAGCTTTTACACTACATAGAAGTGGTAAAATTGGCCAATCAAAAGTGGCCAATCATTAGTTTTGAGTAGTGGAGAAAGATTACACTAAAGCTACAGTAAAATACTTTGTATTGCCAGAAAACATTTGCACCCTTTACCATGAACTGCTAAACTATGCACCTGTTGAGCAGTTCTGCCCCCTGGCACCCCTTTCAGCAACCATTAAAAAGGGACCTTACTGTGCGAGCGCTGTAATAACAGCGCAGGAGACTTGGGCGCAGCCGACGCCACCATACGAATTACGGCTATAGCGGCACACATTGAGTAACTTCGGCACTGTCAGAAAACTGAGCTGAAGTTTGTAATAAATAGCGGAGATGCCGCGGAGCGGCTGTCTCTGCGTTCAGACCGGCGGTTTCCGCACAGCAGCATGCGTCTGGTTTGCCTGGGCCTTCTAGTGCACACAGATGGAGAGCTGCGCACGCTAGAAGGCAGAACCTTTATGCCAGCAGGAGAGGTATCAGCTGATCAGGACGATCAGCTGATTCCAGCAGAACTCCTGATTGGCTGAGGGCGGCGCTGAGGAGCGCTGGAGTATATATAGATCTTGCTTGTCAGTTGCTGGTTGTCTGCCGTTGTGAATACTAACATGTGAGCACTCAGACCTCAGTCAGATCCCACAGTGTGTTAGAACCAGGTGGACCTGGGAATTCACACTTAGCCAGATTACGCTCTTGTTATTACTGTGTTATACTCTAGACCAGTTCCAGGGTGTTGAGACCAAGGATCTCACACCCAAGCTTAGGATTACTGTGTCATTGCTGTGTTATACTTTAGACCAGTTCCAGAGTGTTGAGACCAAGGACCTCACACCCAAGCATAGGATACTGTGTTATTCCTTAGACTAGTTCCTGGGGGTCGAGACCAAGGACCTCACACCCCAGACTAGGATTGTGCTTGATATCTGTTATGACCATTTGCTCTGTCGACCTCTCTCTTGCTTTCTGATTCGGTACCTCTGCCTATCTGCCTACCAGTTGCCAAACATTGCCTGTACCCGGCTACCGAATCAGCCTTCTGTCTTTGTACCTTACCTGCTCGTGTGTTGCCGACCTGGCCTGCCCGACCCTCCTGGCTGTCACTTGTCCTCCGAGTGTTCAGTCTGTCTGTACTACCCGTGACACTATTCCACCAAGTGTCAGTTAACTGCAAGGACTCGTGCGCCTCAGAGTCCTGCCTGCAGTGCAGCCAGGACTGCCAGTGCAGCCAGTGGCCTCTACCCCATAGGAGTCCCCTGGCTGCAGTACAGTCTGATTATGGAGGGTGAAAAATTGAGACAGAGAATTGAGGGTAACTATGAGTAATGAATGAAGTTCCCCTTTAAGGGAAGGTGGAGATTTGATAGACTGGATGTCTATAAAAAGCAGGAAGTGGTGGCCAGTGGGTATCCCTCATCCTGATGAAGATAGTCGTATACTATCGAAACATGTCGATGTGAAGGGCTCTAGGAGCATCCACGCAGTGTTTCCACATTCTGCAGCAAAAGCACGTGCAGTATAAGGTGCATGGTTGCATATGGGAGCTTTGAAAGCAGGAAATCGCATTGGAACGCTGGTTGGAACGCAGGAGCCCGGAAAGGGAAGTGACGTCACTCCCAACTGGTCAATCACCCGGAAAGCTGTACAGCCGGAGCGCACGGAGCTGTAAGGAGCTTGCAAACGGACGCCATACCGGGGGAGCAGCGATACGGAAAGAGAGAGGAGTCCTGCTTGCGAGGCTACCGGCCGGAGCCCGCATGTGAAAATTAGAAAAGCTGCAGGACACGTAAGTGACTGGACGCACAAGTGATTGAAAGCGTCTTTTGCGGCAGGTGGATAGACACTCTGAGATAACGGAGGGGACTGTTATAAACACATAGGAGGATTGACCCAATACATTTATCTATACGGATTTTATTGGAGAACTTTTTATGGGGAATTTTTATTAGAGATTCAGGTGGCTCCATGGTATGCATGACAGTGTGTATGGCATGAATGAAGTTATATTGTTCCACCTATTAAAATAAAAAAAAATTTTTTTAGAAAGTATATGCAGAGGGGGATATTGTGGAGTACTTTTGAAGTGACCTTGCATATGAAACCCTTTATGCTTATATGGTTTTAATTCCAAAGGCTATATATATATATATATATATATATATATATATATATATATATATATATATATATATATATATATATATTATGTATAGATAAATAAACTATCAAGTATAAATTTGGATACGAGCGCTATTCTCTGTTTTTTGTCAATTTTATGTTTGGTGGGGATTAAAGGGATACCCACACCTTGAGAATCAAGCAGCTGACTGATTGGGGAGATAGGGAGACAGAGTAGCGCCTTTTTTACTTCTCTTTCTTTTTACAGTCTGATTACCAGTTTACCAGGGAATCACTGGCGGCCAGATTATCTCTATCGCCTTTCTTTGGAGATAGTCCCTGCACAGCCGAGGGCCACCTGCTCCTCAGGTGGTCTCTGGCCGAAGTTATCGGTGTCTCCCGCCTCACGGCAAATAGCCTACAGTTGCACCAAACACTTACACTTCATTCGGTGTCAAGAGGTTAGTCATACTTGTATTATTGGTGATTCTGCAGATCATCCATAATCAGGTATACATCTGTATTGTTGATGATTCTGCAGATCATCAATAATCAGATTCTCTCTGTGTGCTGATACCAATCGTTACAAAGTTACTTTTAAAACACTGTAATTCAGCCTCCAGCAATAGCTGGAAGCAGAATTACATCATTCCCCACCATCCATGTGGACCTGGAGGAGGGAGTAGTAATTAATGCCGCCAGGACTTGTGCAGCAGCAGGATAAGCCACATACTGGCTGTATCCTACACCCAAGTCTCCCGGCGGCGATTTCATATGTATGCATTACTGTGCACTCAACCTTGACATCAGATAATGTTTAATAAATTGAGCCTCATGGGGGGGGGGAGGTGACATGATCCTTGATGCCAGTCTGTCACTTGAACCCAATATTAAAGCACAACAATATTTTTAAAGGAAACCCGAAGTGAGAGGGATATTGAGGCTGCCATATTTATATCCTATAAAATACCACCAGTTGCCTGTCATCCTGCTGCCCATAATACTTTTAACCATAGACCAGGGCTGGGTGGGCAAACTACATCCCGCAGCTGTATCTAAGGGCCGGACTCCTCTACTCTCTGCAAAGTTGCATGTGGTGCTCGCTTATCGGTTTAACTCACCCGATCACACTTTCCAGCGGCAATCTCCATGGCCACGCATGCGTTTGCGTTTTTGACCTATTTTGATGTGCGTTTATGCGTTTGCGTTTCTGTTTTTCTGATTGGCAAGTGTTGTCTTGATTTTTTAAAATAGCTACTAGTGGTTAAATCAATTCAAAACGCAAACCGCATTTCTATGCGTTTTTCATGAATGCCTAACTTTACATTGAAACGCAAAACGCATCATAATCGCACAGACATGCGTTTGCGTTTTTTTTTTAAATCGGACTGCAGCAGTGGAAAAGGCCAACCAAGATTCTTATTTTAAACATGCTGCACTTAAGAATCAGCAAACGCATGCGTTTTGTGTTTTTGGCCAAACGCAGCTAGTAGAAAAGGGCCCTGAACAAACATGCAGATCAGGTGATCTGACTGAAGTCTGACTTGATTAGCCACATAAGTGTGGGATCCCGACTCTACTGCAGCCAAAGATGAAACTGACTATGGTACTAACCTTTTTTCAGTATATAAAAAAAACAACAGAACAAACAGCATTGGGCTGAGTTTACAGCACACCTGAACTGAGAGGGATTTGGAAGCTGCCATATTTATTTCTCTTTAAGCAATACCAGTTTCCTGGCTGTCCTGCTGATCCTCTGCCTCCAATACTTGTAGCCATAAACCCTGAACAGGCATGCAAAATAAGTACTGAAGTCTGACTGGAATAGTTGCATGCTTATTTCAGGTGTGTGATTCAGATACTACTGCAGCCAAAGAAATCGGCAGGACTGCCAAGCAACTGATATTGTTAAAAAGGAAATAAATATGGCAGCCTCCATATCCCTTTCAGTTCAGGTGTCCTTTAAATAGAATCACCTCGCATTTATTGTGGTCTATGAGCATTTTAGAAAAAAACTAATTTCCAATCTTCTTTCCAGGGGGATTAGGAAGTGGTTAACCAATACCAGTATAGACAACACTCAAAATCTACCTTAGGTTCCATTTCTTACCTACCTTTAAGAAAAAAAAAAGTTACTGTTTTGATCTTTTCTCACTTCCCATTCCTTTGTGACAACAACAGGAAATTGATGAAATTCTCCCCAATTTGCACGCAGTCAGTAATAAAAACTTCCGGGCAATCCATTTTTTTGCCCACAGTAAGCGAGTTAGAGCAAGAGAGCCTTACTTCATGCTTGGTTTACAGCCAGAAGTGAGATTACCGCATTAATCTCCTAAGGCCGTTTATGACACTGCAACGCGATCACACCGCAACAAAACGCTGGTTTCAAGTGTAAAAACTGCCTGAGTGTTAAAGCAGATTACTGACACTAAACCCTTATTTTGTAGATAGCAAAAATATGATTGCACAAAGTGGAAAATTATGTCAGTGGATTAAATCTTGATGCAGTACTACAAAGCCAGACAGAGCAGCAGAATGTGATACATTTCTCATTACACATCAGACTGATAAAATGATCACTACTTGTGTGCATATTGTGTGGTATCAAACCAGCAATTCCTGCATCAAAGATGTACAGAGCTGAAGGCTGCAATCCTCTTGCATAGCCCTGCCTTTCCTTCAAAAGCGGCTGCCTGAATAGCATGATGATGCTTGCCAATCTAAGACATCACTCTACACGTGTGATTTCTGTTTACTTTGACTGCATCTTGCTTCCATGCAGACCACCTCCTAGAGATGCTGTGTGGCTCAATGCCAAGCTTCTCACACTCTCCCTGCAGCAGTGCAGTTATGAATAAAGAAAGTCCATTGAGTAACAGCTGACTTTACCTTAGACACACAACCCTAATGATGGTATGATGAAAACAAAAGGTGCAAGGCCAGCCGGGGTACGGATCTTTAACAGAAATGATTAACAAGTTGACATTGAATTGTTCATTTAATCAACGTATTAACTCTACAGGAACTTTAAGAAAATGTTGAAAGAATGTAATGAGCAGGTTCATGCTTTCGTACAAATTACCGTATATACTCGCATATAAGCCGACCCCCCAACTTTTCCCTGAAAAACCAGGGAAAAAATGATTGACCCCCATATACTGTAAGCCGGGGGTAGGAAATGCTGGATTGGTGCAGGCCGCGTGTTCCCCCCAGTGTGTCCCAGTATAGCTAGTATAGTGCCCAGTATGGGTAGGTAGTGCCCCAGTATAGCTAGTATAGTGCCCAGTTTAGCTAGTATAGTGCCCAGTATAGCCAGTATAGTGCCCAGTATAGTGACCAGTATAGCCAGTATAGTGACCAGTATAGCCAGTATAGTGACCAGTATAGCCAGTATAGTGACCAGTTTAGCCAGTATAGTGACCAGTTTAGCCAGTATAGTGACCAGTTTAGCCAGTATAGTGACCAGTTTAGCCAGTATAGTGACCAGTTTAGCTAGTATAGTGACCAGTTTAGCTAGTATAGTGACCAGTTTAGCTAGTATAGTGACCAGTTTAGCTAGTATAGTGACCAGTATAGGTAGGTAGTGCCCCAGTATAGCTAGTAAAGTGCCCAGTATTGGTAGGTAGTGTGCTAGTATAGTGACCAGTTTAGCTAGTATAGTGCCCAGTATAGGTAGGTAGTGTCCAGTATAGCTAGTAAAGTGCCCAGTATTGGTAGGTAGTGCCCCAGTATAGCTAGTAAAGTGCCCAGTATTGGTAGGTAGTGCCCCAGTATAGCTAGTATAGTGCCCAGTATAGCTAGTATAGTGCCCAGTATAGCTCCCAGTATAGCTAGTATAGCTAGCATAGTGCCCAGTATAGCTAGCATAGTCCTCAGTACAGCTAGTATAGTGCCCCAGTATAGCTAGCATAGTGCCCCAGTATAGCTAGCATAGTGCCCCAGTATAGCTAGCATAGTGCCCCAGTATAGCTAGCATAGTGCCCCAGTATAGCTAGCATAGTGCCCCAGTATAGCTAGCATAGTGCCCCAGTATAGCTAGCATAGTGCCCCAGTATAGCTAGCATAGTGCCCCAGCATAGCTAGTATAGTGCCCCAGTATAGCTAGTATAGTGCCCCAGTATAGCTAGTATAGTGCCCCAGTATAGCTAGTATAGTGCCCCAGTATAGCTAGTATAGTGCCCCAGTATAGCTAGTATAGTGCCCCAGTATAGCTAGTATAGTGCCCCAGTATAGCTAGTATAGTGCCCCAGTATAGCTAGTATAGTGCCCCAGTATAGCTAGTAAAGTGCCCAGTATAGCCAGTATAGTGCCCAGTATAGCCAGTATAGTGCCCAGTATAGGTAGGTAGTGTCCAGTATAGCTAGTATAGTGCCCAGTATAGCTAGTAAAGTGCCCAGTATTGGCAGGTAGTTCCCCAGTATAGCTAGTATAGTGCCCAGTAGAGTGAGGTAGTGGCTTCCGTGGTGGTCCTCGCCCCCCTCCCTCCCCGCTCCTCCCGCTGCTGCTATTACTTGCTTTAGGCAGCGGCTTCCTCTAATCCGGGTTCCCCTCTCATGTTCAGTTTAAGTGATCACAGCAGCGCGCCCGGCGCTGCTGCTGTGACGATGCAGGGGGCAGGAAAGAGCGCGGCTTCCTGTAACAGCGATGTGTATCGCCGTTACCAGGGGAACTGCTCTTACCTGCCCCCTGCATCGTCACAGCAGCAGCGCCGGGCGCGCTGCTGTGATCACTTATACGGAACATGAGAGGGGAACAATGATTAGGAAGCGGCCACTGCCTAAAGCAGGTAATAGCAGCGGCGGCCGCGGGGGAAGCGGGGACCACCGACCACCAGTAAAAAAGACTCGCATACAAGCCGACCCCCCAACATTTGACCCCCTTTTTGGGGGTCAAAAATACGGCTTGTATGCGAGTATATACGGTAGCCCTTCAGACCGAAAAAAAAAAAAAAGTACAAACATTTAAACAAAAATAAAAAGGAACTAAGACTTCTAACAGCATTCTGAGCATCTTTCCTGGGTCGCTGTATGATAAAACAATAATTTATTCAAGTTGGGCTATTGTGCTAGAAGAACACTGAAGATATATTACAAGTGTGATTATTTATTTACAAACAGTAATAGAGCTGCTACAGAATGCTTACAATGGAAAGCACAGGGTTCCCTCCTGTGTGTATGTCTCAGGTCTCAATGGGTTTTTCCACATCTCATCACATGACACCATCTGAGGTAGCATACTTGCCTTCTAGTACTAAAATGTTTGCTCACAGAGACACACTTGTAAGATATTCCAACAAACTCCTACATATGCTCTAATGATAAGCTATGATAAAAGGTGCAACCAGAACAAAGACTTATTAGGCCAAAATGTTTTAGTCTATTGTTTAAATAAGTATTCCCACCTTCTGCATCAGACTTCATGCAGACTAATCTGACTACTGTCTACGAGCTGAAGGAAGTTTCCTGTATTTCCTTCCGTTTTTCGGCCATACCATACCATAATATTCCCACTGTCAATGAGCACCAACTGTCACTGCTTGCAGGCCCAACTCATTTTTTCTATAATCATTAAGACTGATTCACCCAAGTTAACTTCAAAGGACATGCAGGAGAACAGAGGCGCCAAAAGGATAAAAGGAAGCTAAATGAGCTTAAAAACCAAATTCTTGGTAAATAGAGGAGGCAGTGGTGGACTTACCTCCTCCAAGTAGACACACAACGACTGTAGTAAAGACAGTCAATATATTTTATTTATGAACTCGAAATATGCAACACGTTTCACAGGTTTGATCCCGCTTCATCAGGCAATAACAATGGAGCAATAGCATATGTGGTCAGTAGAAGAGCCAGGCACCTCTCTCTTGCAGGAGGGTGAAGGAAATCCACCAGTCTATCCTTGATTGACAGACCCTGTTCACTAATGTCTCAAGACTGAGGCCTCTTTCACAGTAGGACGTTGTGGTTTGATGCAACGTTAAAGTTGCAAAGAAAATTGCAATGCAATGCCCCCAAAAAGTCGCAACGCAACTTAATGCCCCGTTATGGTCGTATACAGTAGAGCTTACAGGCAATGAAAAGTATGTTTCCAAGTCATTACTGAGCATGTGCAAACAGTCTAACGCAGCTAATATAATGTATATTATATATGCTGTGTATAATGCACAGCATGCAGTACTTTCACTTAACGTGCAGCGTTAGTCACCAACGCAACGTGTGCACTGTGAATGGGGCATTGATTTTTCATTGCAGTGAGTTATTCTGCGTTCAATGTTGTTTTAACGTGCGACTTTAACGTCACACTGTGACAGAGGCCTGAGTAGTAAAATATAAATATCGCCTTAATAAAAAGCTTAGACCTCTTTGACTGCTTTGGCCAAATTTCATCTAGCATTTGTGTGAAATTTATTAGGATAGTGCTTTACATATTAACATAGTTTACATATTAACATAGTAATAGCAATAAAGCTGGCCATACACTGGCCCGATTTGCCGCCGTTTCGACAGCAGATTCGATCACTGGGATCGAATCTGCTGCCAATCATTCGCGCTACACGCCGAATTTCGATCCATTTCGTCCGATCCCGTCGATCGCTCCGTGCGGAAAATTACCGCCGATGGCCCGCGGGTAGGGAGCGCGTCGCTAGCGGCGTTCGAGTGCCCGACGACCGACGCAATAGAGAGGCAATACATTACCTGCTCCGCCGGCGCGACTGCCCCCGCTGCTTCTTCTCCGCTCTGGTCTCCGGCATGCTTCAGTTCCTCCTGCCCGGCAGGAAGTTTAAACAGTAGAGGGCGCTCTACTGTTTAAACTTCCTGCCGGGCAGGAAGAAGTAAAGCATGCCGGACCTGGAGACCAGAGCGGAAAAGACAGCGGAGACCTGGGGACTGGAGTCGCGCCGGCGGAGCAGGTAATGTATGCGTGTACGCGGGCATGTGGGCGGGGGGGAGCGGCGGCAGCACCACCACCACAACAGATTGTGAATGGTTTCAGGCTGAAATCGGTTCACAATTTGTTTGCAGTAAAGGTAGCCATACGATCCCTCTCTGATCAGATTCGATTAGAGAGGGATCTATCTGTTGGTCGAATCTGATGGCAAATCGACCAGTGTATTGCTACCTTTAGGGCTCGTTTCCACTATCGCGAATCTGCATGCGTCCAACGCATGCAGATTCGCACATGTAATGCAAGTGGATGGGCCTGTTTCCACTGTAGCGTTGTTGAGGTGCCTTTTTTTCAGCGGTAAAAAAACGCACAAAAGAGCCAACGAATTCGCCTGCGAGTGGAATGCATGCGAATCGCCGCTAATGTATTTAATAGTAAAAACGCATGCGTTTGTTACATGCGTTTTTACCCGCGATTTCGCACCTTTTTCAATTTTATTTTGCCCTGGCAGTGTCATGATTAAATTCGCATGGCACCCTGCCGCGGGTAAAAACGCATGCGGAAACGCATCCGCATGCGTTTTTACAAGCGTCGGAATGCCGGCGAAATCGCGTCGCAACAGTGGAAACAAGCCCTTAGAGAATTCCAATACTCAGTGACCTACATTAGAGCAGATTGCGTGATATCTTTGAATCTGAACGCAAATCCTGCACAAGCATAGCAGGCATTGAAGTTCAGCTGATTAACTTGTATTTGGACAAAAATTCACAGCAGGCATATCGGGAACACACAGGACTAATCTTTTTGCAGTTGTTTTGCGGTCACTAAACGTACCACAAAGTTCAGTTGAAAGACAGGCCTGAACTGTTTACCATGTATTTGTCAAACTATTACTAAAACCTGAGTGAGTCTATCTTCTCACATTAGTAGCCTATTCCCAGCACCCGAATAAAAAGTTGGATTTGCAACTTTACCGAAACAAGCCGTCTCTTTACTCATGCATCTCTCCACACACATTTCTTTACAGTATATCTATAACTTCAGATTTAAAAAAGTCAGCATAATTTACAGGAAGAGGATATTGTTTTGTGTTGAAAACTAAGTTTAGAAATAAAATGAGCTTCACATTCTTTATAAAATGTCAGCTTTGAAATGTGTTAAATACAATTCACAGCTCTAAAAAAAAAAAAAAAAAAAAAAAAAGGAAGGAGCGACTCCACAACTGAACAGGGAAATGGAAGTCTGACTCCTCGGCAGATGTTCCTGCTCTGTAGCCCACAGTCAGGGCCAGTGCACACCAAAAAGCTCTAGCGTAATCGCAAACGCTCAGCACTTTTTGAAGTGATTTTTTTTAGAGCGATTCTAGGCATGTGCCTTGCGTTTTTCAAATCATGCCTAGAGTTTTGGTGTATCTTTTTTTATTTTTGTTACAGTAAAGCTGGAACTGAACAGCTCCTGTAAAAATGATTGGAAAATCGCTTTGTTCTACCACTTTTCAGAGCGATTTTCCACTTTCTTGTACTGAACATTGAGGCTGAATCGCCTAAGAAAAGCGCAGAAATCCTGCAGGACTCGTGTTTGCGTTTGGGAGAAAAATCACATCACTCTGGTGTGATCCATCCCACTGAAATACATTACTCACACGCTTTTGTAAAGCGCTAGCATTTTTAAAAGTGCTCAGAAGCGCTCTTGGTGTGCACCAGCCCTCAAGTCTATCCTGGGTGATGATTCTCTACCCCTCCCCCTTTCCTCCGCTTGTTACCTTCCACACAAGGTATCTCAGGAAATAAGGTGCAAAGTATCTTCCTACCACACAGCAGTGACTGAAGCATAGGGGGACAAAGGAGCAAGTTTAAAGCCCAAATCCAAGCAAACGTCTTCCTAGACCCATGCAGGCACTGAAAGGCAGTTTGGTTTACCTGTATAAAAGCTCTTTGATCAGCTGTTGACTTAAAGTACTGATTTTTCTTGCACGGATCTTGTCATGTGTTGTGCAGGACCAACTGAAATTAGATATGCCAGCAGGATGCAGCAGGTCCTGGAGGTCGGCATGTGTCTGTGGATGGGACAAAGCTGGTGATGAGCCATGTAGTTACATGGACCACATGATGCTTGTTTGGCTCTGCCCTGGTCCCTGGTGCCCCAAGCTCCCCTCCCTATTGTGCAACCTGAGGGGATATGTGGGATAGAAAAGATTAAAGGGGCCCATAAACTGGTCAATTGCAGCCATTGATAGATCGGAAATTTATTCTATCAAGTCGATCGATCGATTTGATCTGACAGAATGGAAAATCTAGGTTGATCTGCTGCTGGTAGCAGTTCGATGGCCCATAGAGTTGCATTGGATCTAATGGTCCAATAATGCATTTAGATCGATTTACAATAGATCCTACTAATTTTATAAATAGGAAAGTTCGGATGTTTGGATGTTTGTTACTCGATCACGCAAAAATGGCTGAACGGATTTGAATGAAATTTGGCACACATATAGTACATTACCTGGAATAAAGTATAGGATACTTTTTATTCCCATAACCAAAAAGTGTGTGGAGAAAAATACAAATTTAACTGGGAGAATGTAAACTGCATCCATTTTTACACTGTTAATGGCAGGGTGCTCAAACTTTGCACAGTTGGTCGCTGGGTGACTAGGATTAATATTCAGAAAAGTGGGTGGAGCCTATAAAAGCCAATCAAAATACACCTATTGATTTCAAGGGGAATATTTACATTGCTGCCATTCTTGCACTGTTAATGGCACAAGACTCAAACCTGGTACAGTTGATCATTGGGTGACTAGGGTTCAAATTGAGGAAGGGGTGGAGCCACAAACAGCCAATCAGATTTGTTTCATTCCAATGCAAATTGATGCCAAACACCGCAAAGCTCACAAACTTGGTCATTGAGTAACTGATTAATTGTGTGTTAGGGTTAGGAAAAGTGGGCGCAGCCAACACCAGCCAGATACATAACCGGGCAACAACCGGGTCATCAGAGGGAGCCTTGCACTGTTAATGGTAGGATTCTCAAACTTTGCACAGTTGAATACCGAGGTGACTGGGATTAATATTCAGAAAAGTGGGTGAAGCCTACAAAAGCCAATCTAAATTCACCAATTGATTTTTAAGGGGAATATTTCATTGCTGCCATTCTTTCACTGTTAATGGCGCAAGCCTCAAACCTGGTACAGTTGGTCATTGGGTACGGTAACTGGGGTTTACATTAATAAAAGGGAGTGGAGCCACAAACAGCGAATCTGATTTGTTTCATTTTAATGCAAGTTATTGATGCCAAAGACCGCAAAGTTCACAAACTTGGTCATTGAGTTATTGAGTAATTGTGTGTTAGGGTTAGGAAAAGTGGGCGCAGCCAACACCAGCCAAATACATAAGCGGGCAATGCCAGGTCATCAGTGGGCGGAGACAAATACAAATTTCACTGATTAACTGTAAACTGCAAATGCTTACAATGTTAATGGTAGAGCTGTCAAACTTTGTATAATTGGTCACTGGGATTAATATTAAGAAAAGTGGGTGGAGCCTACAAAAGCCAATTAAAATTCACCTATTGATTTTTGAGGGGGATAGGTGATTGCTGCCATTCTTGCACTGTTAATGGCACAAGCCTTAAACCTGGTACAGTTGGTCATTGGGTGACTGGGGTTTAAATTAAGAAAAAGGGGTGGAGCCACAAACAGCCAATCAGATTTGTTTCATTTCAATGCAAATTATTGATGCTAAAGACCGCAAAGCTCACAAACTTGGTCATTGAGTAATTGTGTGTTAGGGTTAGAAAAAGTGGGCGGAGCCAACATCAGCCAAATACATACCCGAGCAATGTCGGGGCATCAATGGGCGGAGAAAAAAAACAAATTTCATTGGGAAAATGTAAACTGCAGCCATTTTTTACACTGTTAACCTCCTTGGCGGTATGGACGAGTATATCCGTCCATTACCGCCGGAGGTCGCCGCTCAGGCCCTGCTGGGCCGATTTTCGTAAAATAAAAAGCAGCACACGCAGCCGGCACTTTGCCAGCCGCGTGTGCTGCCTGATCGCCGCCGCTCTGCGGCGATCCGCCGCGAGCAGCGGCGAAAGAGGATCCCCCCAGCCGCCCGAGCCCTGCGCAGCCGGAACAAATAGTTCCGGCCAGCGCTAAGGGCTGGATCGGAGGCGTCTGACGTCAGGACGTCGGCTGACGTCCATGACGTCACTCCGCTCGTCGCTATGGCGACGATGTAAGCAAAACACGGAAGGCCGCTCATTGCGGCCTTCCGTGTTACTTCTGGCTGCCGGAGGCGATCAGAAGATCGTCTCCGGAGCGCCCTCTAGTGGGCTTTCATGCAGCCAACTTTCAGTTGGCTGCATGAAATAGTTTTTTTTTTATAAAAAAAAAACCCTCCCGCAGCCTCCCTGGCGATTTTAATAGAAGGCCAGGGAGGTTTTAATGGCAGGGTTCTCAAACTTTGCACAGTTGGTCACTGGGTGACTAGGATTAATTCAGAAAAGTGAGTGGAGCCTACAAAAGCCAATCAAAATCCATCTATTGATTTTCAAGGGGTAATATGTAATTGCTGCCATTCTTGCACTGGTAATGGCACAAGCCTCTTGCAATATGAATCACCTGTACCTGGTACAGTTGGCTATTGAGTGATTGGGGTTCAAATTCAGAAAAGGGGGTGGAGCCACAGCCAATCCGATTGATTGTATTTCAATGCAAATTATTGATGCCAAAGACCGCAAAGCTCACACACTTGGTCATTAAGTAATTGAGTAATTGTGTGTTAGGGTTAGGAAAAGTGGGCAGAGCCAACACCGACCAAATACATACCCGGGCAACACCGACCCACCAGCTAGTTTCCAATAAATTTCACATCAGATAAATTCCTGTCAGATTCGACTTGACAGGCATCTGACAGAAATCTATCTGATGGTCGAATCTGCTGCAAATCTGTAAGTGTATGGCCACCTTAATGCTAGACCATCGCACAAGTGTACAATGGGTCTAGCGACCAAAGTCTGTCATGTGTACCTTGCATACGCACACAGTCTCTACAGCAAGAAGCTCTTTATAAGCTCTGCAGCTTCAGGCCACATAAGAAAAAAAAAAAAAAAGTGTTTTAGCTGCAGGTGCATATTGAAAAAATAAAAATAAAAGTAGCATTTGTGTACTCTATTATACTGTAGGATACCCAGACAGCTCATGGTGACCCAGAACAACTAGCAAAGTATAAAAGAGACTAAAATGCATGCTGAAGCCACATAACCCAACACTGCCATTTTGCAAAAAGTGGAACATCTTTTGTGTTAGAGTAGACAGGAATGGAAAGCATAGATAAGATTTATGGTTTCTGAAGAGGCACATCTGTATATCTATCGGGGACATTTTTAAATGAAGGCATCCCAGGCCAGTGCCTGGAGTGCCCCCACCCCCGAATGAAGCCCTGCCTCCCGCAGGTGTTTGCCAACCTGTTTCTGCTGCGTGTATGCATTGGTATCCTGAAGAGCAGCAGCATCGTTGGTCCTTGGAAATCAGACATCACAAGGTCCGGATAGTGCAAGTTGCAGGCAGCTGCCACTGTGTCTCTATGCGCAACTGCAAACTCTCTCCCCCCCACCCCCCGGCCTCCTTCTGTTCCCCTGTGTGTCCCTCTGCCTCCCTGTGCAGTAAAATTCAAAAAACTCAGCGGGTTGTTTGTATCTCGGGACTCCCTGCATTATACATCCACCTTATACGGCATATGGTTTATATTCTCTTATGTGTGAGTGTTTTTTTTTTTAAGGGGGGGTTGCGGTGACTCGGGACATCTTGCCTGGGGTGACAGAAAGTCTAAATACAGCCCTGATATTAACTCGTGCATAAGACAAGTGGTTTGCTTTTTAATTTTACTGACCATTTAAGCTTGAATTTGTACTGTGTTACCCTTCAGCAGTACTAGGGATTGTGTGATGTTTGTTCAAGTCTTATGCTGGGTACACAGGGTGCGTTTCCGCACCTAATGCCCCACTCGATTCCCGGCCGCTCGATTATTTCCGATCCCGTTTCGTTGATGGTTAGGTTGATTCTCATGTAAAGTATGCCAAATCGACCTAACGATCCATCGAAACGCGAATCGGACATGTCGGAAATCATCGATTCGACGGGAATCGAGCGGGGCATCGAGTGCAAGAACGCACCGTGTGAATCCAGCATTAGCTCAGGCCTAACAGGCCTGAGCCTGAGACTTGAACAAACATTAGATAGGACTGTAACATCACACAACTAAGGATCCAAACCATATCCCGATTCCCGAATATCTACAAATCACAGCACATTCAGTTCTGCAGCAGATCTCACCAATACAATGGGTGCAATCAGCAGAGCATTGAAATCTACCCGATCTACAGATTTACCTGTGTCACATAGGACAAATGTTGAGAAACAGGCCAGGGTTAAACTTGTAAGCATCACATTTGCGTTGCCAAGTCCTATTTATATAACCACTTATCTCACTTGTGCAGCAGAGCTTTGCAATACCCAGGCACAACAGCACATCCACAAAGACGTGAGCAACATACTGCCCAGTAAAGACCCAGCTGTCTTCAGCAGACTGACTACTAAACGCTTAAAGAGGAACTTTAGCCTAAACAAGCATACTGTCATTAAGTTACATTAGTTACTGTATACACTCGCATATAAGCCGAATTTTTGAGCACAAAAAAATGTGCTCAAAAGTCCCCCTCTCAGCTTATATGCGAGTCACCAAAGTTTGTGTCCAGGTTCACCTGTTGTGTGTGTAGTGACCATCCAGGATCGGCGCCTGCGGGATCATAGTTGATCATGCTGGAAAGCACATGGGTGGCCAGGGTGCAGCAGGCATCGGATCGGAGGAGTGTAGAGGAAAAAGTGTAGGATGAGCACTCTGCCACTTGTCACCACTCCACTGCATCACTGTCATCAATGTCCGTTCCTGTAGAAATACCCCAAGCCGCTTGTACAGGATCGCAGTGGTGGCGTCAGTGCCAGGGTTTCCTCTTCATCCTGTCTGAGGCTCATGCTGTATTATCTTTATGGCGCCCTCTAGTGACATGTTGGTATACAGCGCGAGTGTCACACAGGATGAAGAGGAAGCCCTGGCACTGATGTCACCACTAAGATCCTCTGCATGTGGCCTGGAGCATTCCTAAAGGCACGGACATTGATGGCAGTGACGCGGTGGAGCGGTGATGAATTGAGGAGCACACACTGGTTTGAATGGAAGTGCGCACATCCTGTGCTCTCTCCTCTAAGCTCCTCCGATCTGATGCACCGTGGCCACCCACATGCTTTCCAGCCCGATCCTGCAAGCTGTGTTCCTGGGCTGGGGGCATTCCTGTATGGACCCGCTGGCACACTACAAACTGGCAGCATACATCTACAGGAAGGGTCCCTGACGCTGAACGGTAAGCCACTACTGCATGCTCCACTCTGCAAGCATGGGGGAGGGGGCATCTCCTGCACCTTGCTACCTTGTACAAGGGGCACATCTGAATAAGGAGGGGAGTTCCTAATATAGTGGGCACATATGGGTATGATGGAGATGCCTAATACAGGGAAAAGAGCTGCCTAAGGATGCCGATTCCTAATATAGGAGGCACATCTGGCTATGGGGGGGGGGGGGGGGCTGCCTAATACTGGGGGCCCATCTGGCTATGTGGGGACTACCTAATATCTGTCGATGGGGAAGATGCCTAACACAGGGGGCACATTTGACTTTTTATACTGAGTAGTGGGAATTTTTTTCATATTAAAGGCACACCTGGCTGTTAATACTATGGAGGGAGCTATAGTGGGGAGGCTGCTTATGTTCGAGTCAAACATTTTTTCCTAGTTTCTAGAAGAAAAGTGGGTACCTCGGCTTATATGCGGGTCAGCTTATATGCGAGTATATACGGTATGTTAAATTAAAATAGATAAGTAATATAATCTCTTACCCACCCCGTTTTAAAAGAACAGGCAAATGTTTGATTTCATGAGGGCAGCCATCTTTTTGGTTGAAAGGAGGTGACAGGGAGCATGAGACAGTTCCGACTGTCCTGTGTCCTGATCACCCCTCCCAGTTGCTAGGCAATATGAACAACATAGGAAATCCCACAGCATCAGGGAAAAAAAAGCCCGGGCAGTTTTCTTTGATGGGTGGAGCTTAGCTAAAAATGATGCTTTGATAAGAAAAACAAAGTTCTGATGCTGTGAAACTGTTAAAGAAACACCAAGCCTTTTCAGTTCTGCTGAGTAGATGTTTAGTCCGGAGGTTCACTTTAACTAAAATATACAGAATTGATTAAACACATGGAATTAGGGCCTTACTTGTCAGGCTGTTGAGGACAGCTGGCTTCTTCCTTGCTGGGATATTGCAGAGCTCTGCCGCACAACGGAGATAATGGATGATAACAATGGGCAGTACCTTGTACATCACACGACTATGGACATTTTGCTTCCACTGCTCTGCATCTGCCGGGACACATGTGGGTACCGCAGGACACGGGACCATGTTTCCTCATCCCAGACAGTCCCAGTGAAAAGGTATGAGGATTGCAGAGATACAGTGCTGCAGTGGCAGGAGGTGCACAGTGTCACATGATCTGCTTTGTGCTAGGAAGGGAACACCCACCTTGCTCTCAATAAGAAGCTACTGGATGCTGCCAAGTAGGACTTTTTTGGGAAATATATATATAACGAAAAATACAGATGTGTAGTGCACATAGGACTATGCATTGTCAATAAATGCAAATTAACTACTATATGAATTAAAACAGGAGGATGAACTTGACTGGTACACATCTACTTTGAATGGACAATCACTGATTTTCCTCCATGTAATATGAGGGCTTATCTACATAGAATGTTCATAATCAAAATCTATTGTCCCTCATACTACATTGAGGGTGTACAATTGGCCAATCAAAATTGAAGGATGCATGCCAGGCTTAAAGAGAACCAGAGACGAAGCACCCTCATGTATTTTATTACATTTATCAGTGGGAACATGACAGTAAACACCTACCCTGCTTTTAGTTTTATTCTTCTCAGTCTAATCTATCTGTTATCAACTGTAATAAGGATCCACCGACTGATTCAGTCGAGGTTTGACCTGGAATCATTATAGCTGAGTCACTCTTCTGTGGAGTCTTTTCAAGCCAAAGTCTGCCCCCTCCTAGCTCAGATTTCATACTCAGAGCTGTTGACATGGGAGGGGCTGCTGCTGCCGAGAAAGAAGCTCTGAAACAGACAATGTATCTGTGTGCAGTATGCTGCCAGTCATTATCTACTGTATGCAGTTTCATTTCTATGAGAGACACTTCCTACAGGCAGCCACACAGCATACCAGAATAATCAAGTTGAAAGCAGACAGATGAAAGGCTGCAGCAGCCCTGCTTGTCTATAGTCTCATATAGCCTAGACAGCACATCCAGAACAACTCATACCCCGGAAGCAGAAGGGATATGAGCCGGCGGCCATATTGGATATTTCCTGGAGCAATAATGGATAAAAAACACTCAAAAAGGCACACCAGAGTGGCAAAATTATCAGGTAGAACATTTATTCTTTACAAGCTGTCAACTGATATGTTTATTTTGTGTGAATCGTTCATCTCTGGTTCCCTTTAAAGAGGAACTCCAGTGAAAATAATGTAATAAAAAAAGTGCTTCATTTTTTACAATAATTATGTTTAAAGAGAACCAGAGACGAAGCTCCCTCATGTATTTTACCTTATAAATCAGTGGAAACATGACAGTAAACACCTAATCTGCTCTTTGATTCATTGTTCTCTGTTTAATCTAACTTATCACCTCTGATAAGAATCCCCGACTGAGCATTCTGTCTGGCTTTGCTACGGAATGATTATAGCCGAGTCTGTCTTCTCTGGTGTCTTTTCAAGCCCAAGCGTGCCCTCTTGTGGCTCTGCTATAATGAATCAGCTAAAGTAATTCCCGGCAAAGCCAGACTGAATGCTCAGTCGGGTATTCTTATCACAGCTGATAACAGACACTTTTAGCAGTGAGGATGAAACAGAGAAGCAGGGTAGGTGTTTTCTCTGTTGGCACTGATATATATGGTAAAATACATGAGGGTGCTTCGTCTCTGGTTCACTTTAAATGATTTACTTAGCGTTTGCACATTGTAAACTCTTTCCTCTCCACGCTTTACATTCTGACATTTACCACATGGTGACATTATTACTGCTGGCTGGTGATGTCACTGGAAGGAGATGCTGCTTGCTTTTTTGGCAGTTGGACTCAGCTGTAAACAGCTGTAAGGCCCCGTTCACACCTAAAACCGCAAAACGCAGGCGATTACAGCTAGCGTTTTTGCGGGAGTGATTTTTCCGCGATTAACGTGGAAAAAAAATCACTGGACACTGCAGCGTTTTGGGAGCAATCGCAATTAGCGTGCTATGCATGCTAATCGCCGGCAAAATGCTGCATGTCACGCGTTTGCGGTTAACGCTAACCGCAAACTCGGCAGTGAGAACACTGCCATAAGGCTTACATGGGCTAGCGGTTTTTAAAAAATGCTGTTTTGCGCTGAGCGGGAATTGCGCGATTCCCGCTCAAGTGTGAACGAGCCCTTATTTCCCACAATGCAATGAGGTTTACAGACCGGAAACTGTCAGGTCCCTGGTCCTGACATCACACTGTGGGAGGGTTTTCACCACAATACCAGCCATACAGAACCCCCGGATGATCTCTTTGTAAACAGGAAAAGATTTATCATGGGAAAGGGGGTATAAGCTACTGATTGGGATGAAGTTCAATTCTTGGTCACGGTTTCTCTTTAAGGGAGCATACAAAGATCCAATTTTGATTGATTGTGTAGGAATTGGCTAATCAAGATTGGAGATGTGTATGTACCCTAAAGCCTGGTACACACTTTCAATTATGTTTGGCCAATCACTGACCACTTTTACTACCTCTATGCATTATGAGGATCAACAGATATTGAAAGCTATGAGCAGATTGTGTAGGTCAACGCTGTCCAACTGGCGGCCCGCGGGCCGTATCCGGCCCGCCAGGCCACCTGCTGCGGCCCGCTTGTCTCCCTGGGATGCAGGTATGGCTTGCGCTATGGGCGCCATGCCTGCTCCCTCTTATAGTGGCCTCTCCTGTGTCCCCGCTGCCGCACAGCTCAGACCTCACAGATCGCGGCGACTGAGGTAAACAGAGTCCGCATGGTACCCGCATAGACTAGTACGTCACAGTCGCCGCGATCTGTGAGGTCTGAGCTGTGGGGCAGCGGCAGCGGGGACACAGGAGAGAGAGGTAACGGGCGAGGCACTGGACACCTCGCTATCTAACTGGTGGGGGCACCTGTCACTAACTGGTGGGGGCACCTGTCACTATCTAACTGGTGGGGGCACCTGTCACTATCTAACTGGTGGGGGCACCTGTCACTATCTAACTGGTGGGGGCACCTGTCACTATCTAACTGGTGGGGGCACCTGTCACTATCTAACTGGTGGGGGCACCTGTCACTATCTAACTGGTGGGGGCACCTGTCACTATCTAACTGGTGGGGGCACCGGACACTATCTAACTGGTGGGGGCACCGGACACTATCTAACTGGTGGGGGCACCGGACACTATCTAACTGGTGGGGGCACCGGACACTATCTAACTGGTGGGGGCACCGGTCACTATCTAACTGGTGGGGGCACCGGTCACTATCTAACTGGTGGGGGCACCGGTCACTATCTAACTGGTGGGGGCACCTGTCACTATCTAACTGGTGGGGGCACCTGTCACTATCTAACTGGTGGGGGCACCTGTCACTATCTAACTGGTGGGGGCACCTGTCACTATCTAACTGGTGGGGGCACCTGTCACTATCTAACTGGTGGGGGCACCTGTCACTATCTAACTGGTGGGGGCACCTGTCACTATCTAACTGGTGGGGGCACCTGTCACTATCTAACTGGTGGGGGCACCTGTCACTATCTAACTGGTGGGGGCACCTGTCACTATCTAACTGGTGGGGGCACCGGTCACTATCTAACTGGTGGGGGCACCGGTCACTATCTAACTGGTGGGGGCACCGGTCACTATCTAACTGGTGGGGGCACCGGTCACTATCTAACTGGTGGGGGCACCTGTCAATGTCTAACTGGGGGGACACCTGTCACTTTCTAGCTGGGGGGACACCTGTCACTTTCTAGCTGGGGGGACACCTGTCACTTTCTAGCTGGGGGGACACCTGTCACTTTCTAGCTGGGGGGACACCTGTCACTTTCTAGCTGGGGGGACACCTGTCACTTTCTAGCTGGGGGGACACCTGTCACTTTCTAGCTGGGGGGACACCTGCCACTTTCTAGCTGGGGGGACACCTGCCACTTTCTAGCTGGGGGGACACCTGCCACTTTCTAGCTGGGGGGACACCTGTCACTTTCTAGCTGGGGGGACACCTGTCACTTTCTAGCTGAGGGGGAACCTGTCACTATCTAGCTGGGGGGGCACCTGTCACTATCTAGCTGGGGGGACACCTGTCACCATCTAGCTGGGGGGGGGGGGACACATGTCACTATCTAACTGGGGGGGGACACATGTCACTATCTAACTGTGGGGGGGGGCACCTGTCACTAACTAGGGGGGCACCTGTCATTATCTAACTGGGGGGCACCTGTCACTATCTAACTGGGGG
The DNA here is from genome assembly GCF_040937935.1 of Hyperolius riggenbachi. Taxonomy (NCBI): domain Eukaryota; kingdom Metazoa; phylum Chordata; class Amphibia; order Anura; family Hyperoliidae; genus Hyperolius; species Hyperolius riggenbachi. Next base: position 182,469,315 of record NC_090646.1, read on the forward strand.
GCACCTGTCACTATCTAACTGGGGGGCACCTGTCACTATCTAACTGGGGGCACCTGTCACTATCTAACTGGGGGGCACCTGTCACTATCTAACTGGGGGGCACCTGTCACTACCTCATCCGGCCACACCACAGCATAGCCGCCAGCCCGGCCACAGCAGCACCGCAAGGCATTTCAGCCCACACATCATCCCCAATCCGGCCCAAAACACTATTGCCAGGCCAGCCAGGCACAGCAGCCAGTAGAGGAGAATTTAGAAGCCAGGTGAGAGGTGTCTACCATATTAAAGGGGCATTCTGCTTATTTACGTGAAATGCTGTCTATTTATGTGCCTCATGATTGCCGAATTTGTCTTGTTGGGGGCCTCATGATTTGTTGGGGGCATCACGATTGCTGAATGTGTCTTGTTGGGGGCCTCATGATTTTTTGGGGGCCTCATGATTGATGAATTTGTCTTGTTGGGGGTCACATGATTGCGAACTGCGAGACTATGGAAAAGCTGAATCATCATCATGAGACAATAGCATTAAACCTACTTTTTTAGCTTTTCAAAACGGAAAATAACACTTGGAGGTTTTTTTTTCAGGAGTAGGATGGATGAAATTGTTTATCTTCAACTTGTTTATTTTCAACTTGGATTTTCCATAATGTTCATGTGGCAGCACGGTGGCGTAGTGGTTAGCTCTCTCGCCTTGCAGCGCTGGGTCCCAGGTTCGAATCCCAGCCAGGGCACTATCTGCAAAGAGTTTGTATGTTCTCTCCGTGTCTGCGTGGGTTTCCTCCGGGCACTCCGGTTTCCTCCCACATTCCAAAAACATACGGATAAGTTAATTGGCTCCCCCTAAAATTGGCCCTAGACTACAGTACTTACACTACATGATATAGACATATGGCAATGGTAGGGATTAGATTGTGAGCTCCTTTGAGGGACAGTTAGTGACAAGATATATATATATATATATACACATTGTACAGCGCTGCGTAATATGTCGGCGCTATATAAATACTAAATAATAATAATAATAAAAAAAAAAAATGTATGAGTTAAAACGTTTGTATGTAGTTTAAATTGCTGTTGCCACTTTGCGATAGATAAGTGACTTTTGGGTTGCAGTTTGGACACTCGGCCTCCAAAAGGTTCGCCACCACTGTCCTAATCTAATGTCCCACATTGCTAAGTTCATGTAAATTTGTCTCCACCCATGGCCACACCCGCATTCTGGTCCATGGCCACACACATCCATTTTTTGCCGCGGCGCGCTACGTACGTACAACAGAACCCTCATGGTGTGCCACACAACTTCACCAAAATCCTAAATTGCATTTTGTGGAAAGTGCTGCCAATCTAATTGTCCTTTAAGTGCATTTTTTTCCTGGGGGGGGGGGGCTGGTCTGCGGCTTTAGCAAGAACCTTCGGCCCTCCACCATGGGGTCTGAAAAAAAAATGGCTCTCCATGCCTGTGAAGTAGGACAGCACTGGTGTAGGTAAACACTAATTACTACATGGAGGTGGTAAAATTAGTCAGTGATTGGCCAATCATAATTGAAAATGTGTACTAGGTTTAAAGGGAATGTCCAGGCTAGATAAAAGAAAAAAGACCCATCTACGCTATGTCCCTCGCGCCTGGCTTCCAGTCCCCGACGGTGCAGAGGCCGACCTCACCAGGTTGTCCTCTACTGCGTGAGCTATGCGGTCAATCAAGTCCACGTTGTCCGGAGTGTACTGCGCTGGCGCAGTAGTTCTGCACCTGCACAGTACACTCTGGACAATGTGGACTTGATTGACAGCGGCACACATGCAGGCGCAGTGGAGGACGGCCTCTGCCCCGTCGGGACTGAAGAAAGCCCCAGGTAAGTAGCGCTCTTTTTTTTCTTACCTAGCCCTTAAAGAAAACCTGTAATGAAGAAAACCTCCCCTGGGGGGGGGGGGGGTACTCACCTTGGGTGGGGGAAGCCTCTGGATTCTATTGAGGTTTCCCCCTGTCCTCCTCAGTCCCACGGCGGCGGCGGCGAAAATCCTCCTGGAACAGCGGCGATGTAAATCTTTACCTCCCTGGCTCCAGTGCAGACGCAGTATCGGCTATCCACACGGAGATAGGCGAAAATAGCCGATCTCCGTCAGGTCGCCCTACTGCGCAGGCGCAAGTCTCCTGCGCAGTAGAGCGGACCCGACGAAGATCTCCCTGCGGAGAGCCGCAACAGCGCCCCTGCTGGAGCCAGGAGAGGTAAATAAATCAGCGCTTATCAGCGTTTGTCAGGCTTGTCAAGGGAGGATTCCGGGACATTTTGGGGAGCCAGCGCTGGAGTGCCTGCAGCTACAGGGGAGGGGGAAGCCTCCGGAGTCTCTTTAAAAAATGTTCATTAATAAGCAAACATTGACAATCATATAAACTGATATATAGATTTAGATATATTTTATGGGACTGACCATTCCTTCCTTTAAAAAAAGGAAATATTATGTTTGTAAATATTTTGCGGTTTATCAAAAAGATTATAGAACTGTAAAAGCTAGTTGCCCTCTGCTGACTGACACCTGTAAAGGCTGCTTTCAGGTGCACATCAAAAAGGTGCGTTTAACACGCCATTGCCAAGAGTTAGTGCCTTTAGGTTGCAACTGAATGGGAGAGTTTGCAACCACATGCGTCATAGCGGGTTGACACATGGTGAGGGTACTGTCTGATAACACACAAAAGCATAGCGTCACATGTAGCTGATGACTGCGGTCCACACAGATGTGCAAGAGTACGAGAGAAATGAATTACTATTCCCCCTCCAGGTCCACATGGATGGTGGGGAATGATGTAATTTGGCTTCCAGCTATTGCTGGTGGCCGAATTACAGTGTTTTAAAAGTAATTTTAGCTCCATTTTCGAAAGGCGTCAAAGTTACTCCCTGTGTGCGGCTATAGCCGTAATTCCTATTACGGAATATGGCGCCGCCCAATTCTCCTGCGCTCTAATAGACGTGCTCGGATGTGCATGCATGAGACCACCACCAGTGTTGGATGTTTGCATTTCGACCAACTGCGCAGCAAGTAAGCAGGAGCAACTGCCAGGCAGTTTAGTGTACTGCTGTCTGCCATTTATGTGAAAGAGCCCAAAATACTCTACTTGCACTTAAAGTTGACTTAAACTCAGAATGTCCTCTCTGCTCTAAAAGATGTGCAACAGCATAATAACATTTAAACAAAAAACATTTCTTTGTTACACCTGATACAAAACCTAAATTAAATCTGCACCGTTTCTACTTCCTGATTCATGGAAGCAGGCCTTATCTGCCATCTCTGCAATAGGCAGTCATGTAACGCAGGGGAGAGATCAGATTACAACTTGTGATTAGACACAAATGAGTGGGAATTAAACAGGCTAAACTCTCTAAATACATACAGAGTGCAATTCTCTATGTATTTCTTCAGTCCTATGCAAGAGGAAGCGGCCGCCAGCTCATAAGGTAACGAGAGCAGCGGCCGCTGTGGGGAGTGGGGTGAGAGGCCATACCCGCCGCGGCCAAGCTGAAAACTGCTCATGGACAGGCAGTGGGCCGCGTCCCGGTGGTTGGGGACCCCTGCTCTATAGGATGGCTGGGTGAAGACACTAGTTGAGAAGATGAAGGGGCTAGCAGATGAGGCCGAGTGCCTCAACATATGACTTTAAAAGGTTATAAGCAAGTCTGAAGAGGTGTGTTTTCAGGAAGTGTTTGAATGTTTCCAGGCTCAGAGCAGCAGAATTCAGCATGGATGGAGAGTTGCCAGTCTGTTTGGTAGTCCACAGAATAGGATGCTACATAGTTGAGTTGGGATTTGACTATCATGATATATAACCCTGTTGTGTTTGCACAAGGCGATGGACTTAAAGCCATAGTTCAGCCTCCCCTCAGAAGACCAATTCTGATATTATTTGGAATTTATATCGTAATTTGCAGTGCCCTAAGTTTTTTGCACCGCACAAAAAACTTTTGTCATTAATTCATTGCTTGGCTGACTAGGTTTGCAATGCTGATTTTCTGTCCTAAGATCAGACACTCTTTGGCTGAATTAATTAGCAGTCGGTGTTTTGTCCAAACTCCTCCCAAAATCTGATCAAAACCTACAGGAGGTAGACAGGGAAGAGATGGGGGTGGGGTGAGGTTTGAGGCAGGTCATTTTGGCACACGCTCTTCTTTGCGCTGTGCATGGCTGGGTGCCGCCATAGACATAATGTCCATGGCTGCACCACATTCTAATTTGGGTGCCGGAGATGGCCAAACCCCAAATTATGTCTCCCTCCAAGTTGCTTCAATTTAGAGGGGGAATAGTAATTAATGGCACCCGGTATGTCATGATCAGCCTGTAATGTTTTTTTCCATTTTAATTTTGAGTGTGACTACAAATCCAGACCTCCAGGGGTTGATAAAACGGATTTCCATTGATAATTTTTTGTGCGATTTTGTTATCAGCACATTCAACTATATAAAGAATGAAGTATTTAATAAGAATATTTCATTCATTCAAATCTAGGATGTTGATTATGTTTGTGTTCCCTTTATTTTTTTTGAGCAGTGGATTACTAGTCTATCAATCAAAATACTTTGTTTGTCCCGGAGCTGCTACCAGTTGGCAACATTAGATAGGAACAATTGATTTGAAACTGATTACCAGTGGCAGCTAAAACAGCAACTGGTTCTGCAGGAAAAAGTAGTTGCTACAGTGATTGAATGTTATCAGGTAAGCCATTAATCTCTGAGAATATTTAAAACAGTCCAGTTAGCACTGCCAGTAATTCCTGCTGTTCATAGCATTTTATACCATATTTATTTTGTGTACTTCTATACACGTTTACGCAGCAGTTCTAGATTATCTCTTTAGTTGGTTTCCTCTATTTTTGCCAGGCTTGTTTTTGAACTCAATGGAACCTGGCTGTGCAGATACCAGAACTGATGTAAGGCTAGGTCTACACTATGCTAGATGCTCAATGGTGTGGATATGAGGTGTCCCATTGCAGAGTCCAGTGAGATAATCACACTGCTCACCGCATCAGACCGTCACTGCCGCAAATCAGGTCTACTGTCATTAAGGTCCTCTGCCACTGCTGGCACCACCAATGGGCTCAAGGGACAAGCGCCACTACATAGATCAGAGTGCTGGCAGAAGCAGGATCCCTTTGGATTGCAAAAGACCAATGGTAATCATCCCTATCAACAGAGAGGTTTCTCATTAGTCCACCATTTAGTTAACCAATGAAAATCCTCCCTGGTACTACGGAGGATTCCAATTGGTCTTTTGCAAACCAATGAAAGCTCTCTTCTTCTTCCTAGACTCATAATATATATAGGTGCTTGTCTCCCATCAGCGGTGCCAGCAGCAGTGCGCGATTCTATAGGCATCCGTAACATCCGGAAAGATCATGCCTGTCAGAACGTGCGTTCCGCTCTCTCTTCACTTTAATTGTCAAGTGTGAATGGCTCTTATGCTTAACATGGGATCTGTTTACACTTACGCTTCCACCCGCTGAACTGTAATATTTTTAGACTTTATGTGAACCAATCTCTAACCTAAATAAATATTTTCCAAAACTATTAACTTACATGCACCCCCTGTAGCAATCAGGGTTGTGGAGTCGGAACAATTTTTGGGTAAGTGGAGTTGGAGGATTTTGTACCGACTACACAGCCCTGGTAGCAACCCCAGTTTTCACCTTCAGGGGCTTATGGTAACTCAGAGAGCATATGTAAAGTGTTGGAAAGAAACATTATTACACAAGCAAATGACATGTTATATACCTGCTTGATTTTTTTCAGCATTGCTATATTATACATCATGCTTCCTTACTATGAGGTTTGCCTGTGCAGGTAGCATTACACATTAACTTTACATATGGGATTAGCAGCCACATAAGCCTCTGAATTGTGCTAATATCAATCATCTCTGGCTTTCAGCTACTAGATTACTTGCAAAGCTTTGATGAGAGCATACAGCCAGATGGAGATATTATCTAATGATTTCTAACTTATCTTATTCTATCTTATCTTAACAACAGACCTCAGGGTCAGAAAACACCTCTTCGGAATCAGGTAATGTTGCATCATTAGGTGATGTATCAGTTGTGTTCTCAGACATATCTGAAAGCAAAATAAACATGATCAGCATGCACTGTGTTTACATGTAAGAAAGAGTATCTAATGTAAAGAGAGAGTGTAGGTGAAAAGTTGTTTCCTTAGACAGTACTTAGTGTACCCTAGGTCTTGGGTATACACATATGGATTTTTCTTCACAACCCAATGACTCTGATCAAAATCAGATGAATATCTATTGGCATTAACAGTCCTGCCTGATGGGCAGTTCACACGTACCGGTACGGGGTATTTTTTTAACTCTGTTCAGTTCAGAAGCGTATCCTAATGTTAAAAATAGGATCCGCTTCCACTTGTTAACAAAAAAAAAAAAAAATGATCTGTATGCTGCGTTGCAGTAAACGGAGAAAAAGAGTCCGACCTTTGCACATTTTACCGGACCAGCCAGGAAAATGCATGCAATGAAAGCCTACTCACTAGATTAGTTGCTGCATCCGCCTCTCCCGTTTTGCCGCAGAGAAGTAGTACTTCCGCAATAGGTGGCTAGATACATGAGTGGCGATCTTGGGAGAAGTGGACAGACTGAAGCGAAATGGACGGTGCAGAAAGTACAAGTGGATCCAAAATGGATGAAGCGCATCCACGTGCCTATTTTGCATCTGCTCAACTGTGAACCGGCCCCGAGTCACTTTTGATTGATTTTGAGATTAAAAGCGTGATGGAATATGTTAGGTCATTTCTATGCGAGGGATTGTAGGAGTAGCGGTGGGGGAATCGATGGCTGCATAGTATTGTCATGCATTCTATAGAGACTGATTTCTACACCATGCCGATTACCAGTCAGTCAGGGATCAGTAAAATGAGCATATCAGATGGTAATCAATATGTGTATGCCTAGCTTCAGCTACACACCTCAGATAACAGACCTTCCAACCGGCCTTGCTCGCACTACACATTGTATGATGAGGATATAAAAATGCACCCACGTTTGGATGCATTCATGCATATCACAGTATTTTATGTGCTGCAATTTGTTTTTGCACATGAGAATGCGTTTTTATGCACAACTAACACAGTTGTGTCCGCTTTTCGGCAACACATCAATATTAGATGGTAGAAAGCAGACAGAAGCAGATACAGATATAATTTTCAATTGTGACAGCACCAATGTAGCTTGACGTGCAGCGATCAACCCTGGAGTGCACAGGGTGTAACATCAAATAGGATAGCAGGATCCGCACCGTCTAAAATCCAAATTTATTAGAACATTTTAAAATCCATAACAGGCAGTACTGAGTGTGAGCCGGGTCACCATGACGCACGGCGTTTCAGAATCTAGCTCTTTCCTCAGATGGCTGTGCTACAGCCATCTGAGGAAAGAGCTAGATTCTGAAACGCCGTGCGTCATGGTGACCCGGCTCACACTCAGTACTGCCTGTTATGGATTTTAAAATGTTCTAATAAATTTGGATTTTAGACGGTGCGGATCCTGCTATCCTATTAGAAGCAGATACAGATGCGTTAGTGTGTACAGGTCCCAGCATGCATGGTTTAGATTGTAAGCCTACTTGGCAGGGCCCTCCTCTTAGGGCTCGTTTCCACCATAGCGAATCCGCATGCGGCGACGAGATGCGGATTCGCTTGTTACACTGAAGTGGCCGGGGCTGTTTCCACATGTGCGGCGTGTGGGAGCGATTTGGCGGCGGGCCAAATATGCACGACGGGACCCACCGAATTCGCCTGCGTCGGGAATCCGTGCGAATCGCCGCTAATGTATTTAATAGTAAAAAACGCATGCGTTTGTTACATGCGTTTTTACCCGTGATTTCGCGTGCGATTTCGCACCTTTTTCAATGTTATTTTGCCCTGGCAGTGTCATGGTTAATTTCGCATGGCACCCTGCCATGCAAAATCGCGGGTAAAAACGCATGCGGAAACGCATCCGCATGCGTTTTTACAAGCGTCGGAATGCCGGCGAAATCGCGTCGCAACAGTGGAAACGAGCCCTTAGTGTGCTCCTCTCCACCACCAGATAGACTCCGTGACTCGCCTACATTTAGCCTTACATTGCAATCTGCAAACCATTGTTTATTGTTACATCACTTTATTGTGTACCATCATTTAACGCTGTAATGTCCCTGTGTAGCATTATTTAATGTTGTAACATCTCCCCATTCTGTGCATAACATGTTGAGGCTTTATAGTATAATAATAATAATAATAATAATAATAATAATAATCTATATACAAAGATGTACTTATGAAATTAAAACAGTGGTGCATTAACCCTTTCTGATCTGCTGTCAGACTTAATCCAACAAGAAGAAATATGGCTGCTGCTAGATGCACCTTTGCCAGATCTAGTCCAACACGGAGTTAGCTCGTTTAGATCAAAGTGTCTGATGTCTCACATCAGAAACCAGCGTCAGCGATGCGGTATGCCAGACGCCCCGCATTGCACCGGCAAACACAGGCCTTCAGGGAACACTGCACTATTGTGAGGTGTTCCTTGTCTGGCCACCGGCCAAGCAGGAAGTGACGCGCGCTTGCTGCCACTTCCTGCTTCGGGGATGCGGAAGTTTATTGTTTAAATAGACTTCCGCACATGCACTGCGACATCGCGTCTGTCATTTTTTTAAACATCCACGTGTCGCCACAGACTAACATGATAGCCACAACTCCGCAGGGTCAACTTGGTTCTTGACCTGCATCTGGGATGCAGCAAAATTGTCACTTCCGCAGTGTCGCACCGTCCCGCTGTTGTACGAAAGTCTCCATAGACTTTCACTGCACAGTGGTGGGGTGCGCACTGCCTCGGTGTGAAAGGGCCCTCAGTCTAACACAGTGATCAAAAGTAAGGCCTCGTTCACACAAGGTACGTTTTTCAGAGCCCATTACCCTGTGTGCGTTCTGCAAGGTATTGATTTTCCCATGTAATTAATGTGCCCGGTTCACATCTATGCGCTGCGCTACAAAAATGTAGTGTTGTATGCATTTCTGTGCATTGAGCTGTAAATTGCACATCAATGCAAGTGAAAGGGGTGCACTTTTCTAGCGCATAGTAATGCATGCGTTTTTTACCCCTAAATGGAAAAAAAAAATTTCATTTGAAAACAAATCTTTATTGACAACTGCTATAATAAGCAAAACAGGCTTAAAAAAGCGCACCACAACACACTGAAACACACACTAAAGCGTGCATAAACGCATGCGTTTTTATCATGCGCTTTTCCATGTTTCTCAACGCACCCAATGTGAACGAGGCCTAAGTGCACAGGGAGGGCGGTTGGGAGAAAATCCACAGTGCATTAAATAAAAAGTATTCCGTGTTCAGTTGTTGCAATGCATTTACCATATCTTTTGCTTTGCAAGAAAAATAATTGGATAGCAAAGGATTAAAATATATCTAATCATAAGTCCACAGACTTTTTATAGCCATAGGCTGTGTAAAAAGGTGTACTGCTGTGCACTAAAAGGGCATAGCAACACACTGCACAGGTATGAACTAGAATATGAAAGTCTGCAGAGTTTGAAATGTCCTTGCAGATCGTAAACCACGTGCAGAGCGTTAAAACAAGACTGTAAACAAGGCCTTCATTTCATAGTTCTACCTCAATGTAATAGCTTGTACATAGATTACATTTACCAACGTAGATCAAAGACCAATGAGATAAGGCCAAACTACCAAGGTACCAAGTGACACTGAAGCGAAAAAAAAATTATAATATAATGAATTGTATGTGTAGCACAGATAATTAATAGAACATTAGTAGTAAAGAAAAGTGTCTCATTTTTATTTTCAGTTATTTAGCTTTTGTTTTTTGTTTTTTTTTTAATTAACATTGCATTACTAATATTTGCAGTTTACAAACTACACTGCATTTTAAAGGGAAGGTTCAAGCAAAATAAAAAAATGAGTTTCACTTACCTGGGGCTTCTATCAGCCCCATGCAGCCATCCTGTGCCCTCGTAGTCACTCACTGCTGCTCTAGTCCCCCACTGGCAGCTTGCCGACCTCGGAGGTCGGCGGTACGCATTGCGTACATTTTTACGCATTCCCGCTAGTGCAGGAACAATAACGCATACATTTTTACGCGTTACTGGTTCAATGCGTACATTTTTACGCATAAAACCAGTAATGCGTAAAAATGTATACGTTAATGTTCCTGCACTATCGGGAATGCGTAAAAATGTACGCAATGCGTCCCGCCGACCTCCGAGGTCGGCAAGCTGCCAGCGGGAGACTGGAGCAGCAGTGAGTGACTACGAGGGCACAGGATGGCTGCATGGGGCTGGTAGAAGCCCCAGGTAAGTGAAACTCATTTTTTATTTTGCTTGGACATTCCCTTTAAAAACTATGAAACAAAGCAGAGCTATTGACCCTTTTTTACTTTCCTTCATTAACCCCTCCCCAGCGGAATGGACAGATATGTCCATCCATAAAAACATGCTGTGAACAGTATAAACGTGCATACACATCAATACTCTCCTGCACTGTATACTAGACCCTTGCTTGACACATTTTGGCAAGTTACAGGAAAAAAAAAGTTTTAAAAATACATTTTATCACTTTTTGCACAGAAATCCTTGGGAAATTAAACGCCAGGGAGGTTAAAATCTTATCTGAAGTTGTCATTCACTGTTTCTTTGATGTTTACAAAAGAACCAGAGATGAACGTTTGACAGAAAATAAACATATCAGTCAATAGCTTGTAAAGAATAAATGCTCTACCTGATAATTTTGCCGCTCTGGTATGCCTTTTTGAGTGTTATTTTTATCCATTATTGCTCCAGGAAAAATCCAATATGGCCGCCGGCTCATATTCCCTTCTGCTTCCGGGTTATGAGCTGTTCTGGATGTGCTGTATAGGCAGAAAATAGAACTGCTTTCTGACTAAATTAGTCAGAGAGCTCAGAGAAGCTTTTTTGCATAGGTAACAAGTGAAGTTTCTTAACTCTGCCTGTACCGGAAACAGTATTAGAATAATTTCTTTCTGTGCTACCAATGCTCTATTTCTTAGCTGTACTACACATACAATTTATTATATCATAAGTTCATTTTCACTTCAGATTCCCTTTAAATTAAAAGTATTCCAAACAATATTGGTTATTGCAATTCATTGACCATGTTTTATTAAGCTTTTAAAGATCACCAATAGCCTTAATCCCTGAAATTTACTCATCTTAGCTAAAGTCTGGTCCAAGTTCAAATCCCAACAAGCCCCGATAGTTTCAAAACTATTCAAAAAACGCAATTCAGGAAATGGAGGGTTGTATTCTGTCTTCACAGAGCAAGCATGATAAATACTAAAAAAGTATGAACTAGCTGGATCCTGTATAAAGACACATAAGTATTTATCTCTTGCATATGCAGCAGAATTGTAAAGGATCAATCCAAATCAAACCCCTGATGCTGTATTACTATAAAATAACTAGTCATGCAGTTGGCTCTATATTTTTAGAAATAGATAATGGCAACAACACCACTCCTACTATGGCTGCAACAACAACAAGGCTTAAGGCCCATACACACGTCGGATTTTAGCGAACGACCCGTCGTTTGAACGTTCCGTCGTTCGGACGTTTTCGCATCAAATCCGACGTGTGTACAGACTATCGTTCGGGTGATAAGACTGGTTACCAACGATCCGCCGGGCGGATCGCTGGTAACCAGTCTTATCACCCGAACGATAGTCTATACACACGTCGGATTTGACGCGAAAACGTCAGAACGACGGAACGTTCAAACGACGGGTCGTTCGCTAAAATCCGACGTGTGTATGGGCCTTTAGCCACACCGATCCTCCCCACTACCATCCTCTTCTGTAAAGTAATTATATCCTGTATTACGTTATCTTATGGATTTTATTTATCCATTGTACATTTCTTGTTTTACTTGTTAGAAATCAATAAAGCAGAAAGTATAAAAAAGAAAAACAATGTTTGTATAAAGTAAAATCTAACAGATACATAAGTTTGAGGGGCCTTTCACACTGGCGCGGTGGGTCATTTTACCGCACCTCACCGCTATGCCAATAAAGGCCTATAGGTGCCTTCATACACCATGTGGTACAGTGCCCTGGAAGTCGCCAATGTCTCTCTGCGATAACCTGCGATACACCGGAAGTCATGCAAGTCTATGGCAACACAGGAATTTTAAAAATGATGGCAGTGGCAGTGCAGCACGCATGCGCAGAAGCGTATTTTTTTTTTTTACAATACACTTCAGTGCACTTTCGTATTTCCGAAACTGGAAGTGACCACAAGCAAGCGTCACTTCCAGTACTAACTTTCGTGTACTGTAATGTAGTAATCCCTGAAGGCCTGTTTTTGGCAGTGCAGCCTAAAGGTGGGTACACACGTCAAATAAAAGTCTTTGGAAAATGAAAGATCACAGACCAATTGTACCCCCTTTCATGTAGTATGAGAGCCATACTCTACACAGTCTATTCTATGGAGCTGAACTTCCCATCAGATAAAAATCTTTGCAAGATGCTGCACACAAAGATGCTGTACACATGCAACAGATCAGTATCTGCAAAAGATCCGCTCCTGCAAAAGATCCATTCCTGCAAAATGCATTCATAGTCTATATCTGCAGATCTCATACGCACCTTGTTTAATGGACAATTATCTGTAGATCAGATCCACCAGGTTGGATCTTCAGATCGGCAGATAATTGTCTGATCTGCAGATGAATGTCCATTAAACAAGGTGTGTATGGGATCTGCAGATGTCATAGACTATGAATGCATTTTGCAGGAATGGATCTTTTGCAGGAGCGGATCTTTTGCAGATACTGATCTGTTGCATGTGTACAGCATCTTTGTGTGCAGCACCTTGCAAAGATTTTTATCTGATGGGGAGTTCAGCTCCATAGAATAGACTGTGTAGAGTATGGCTCGCATACTACATGAAAGGGGGTAAAATTGGTCTGTGATCTTTCATTCTCCAAAGACTTTTATCTGACGTGTGTACCCACCTTAAGGGCCGTACCGCACTGCTGCCACCAAGCCTCAGTGTGAAACCGGCCTTCGAGACTTATTTTAGCAGCGATTTCACTAGAGTTGTCCTTCGTTTACACCTGGGATTCAAAACAACAACAAAAAAGCCCAACTAAATCCAGAACTGAATAAGAATTCTAACAGCAATCAAGTTAATCAATATAAACAGTGTAAAGATACAAAGTGCTGGATGGAATACCATAAGTAACTACATCACATTGGATAAACTCACTTTTTTTTGTACACCCATATGGGATGTAAAAGTGGAGGGGGTAAGCTTATAAATACTGTGGTGATATATTGAGGTGCTGATATTAGGGAATACAGGAACATATTTCTGTCATTTTTCTGTCTGCTTTGAAGCGATGGTCATCTGGCTGTACTACATTTGCATCTAAAGAGGACTTCAGTGAATAGAGCTGGGGTAATCAGACAATGGCAGAAGTAAAGTGTTGAAGTCATTGACACTTGAAACGTTTACACTTCTGTTGAGGAAGGCTGCTAAAGCATAGTCAAGAACTCTAGACTAGCCAGGAAGAGCCTCCTGTGTGTTAAACCCTATTTTGTTGTGAGGAAATTAAATTATTGGTGGAGGTGCAAACTATATCCTTATCTTTGATCAGCTAGGAAAACGGTCAACAATGGAGTTGAAAAGTCTCACTTCACAATCTTTTGATGTATAGACTTTTAACTGGAGAACTTGGATTAAGGAAGTCTTTTGTTGTGTGTGTGCGCTATAGTACATTTTTCACATGTGGATGTTAGATCTCTGGAAATCCAACTATGACTGAGGATGTAATTAAATCTAGTTCCCCCCGTCCAAACAGGCTTACAGCCTCGAGGCGAATATTTCATTATAAAAACCAGGGGACAGATACCTCAAATCAGTCCCCTCCTGACGGTAGCTGCAGCTGGACTCCTGGCCCAAGCTAGTGGACTCCTGGTCTAACCAGAATTGTGTCCGTCCACAAAAGTCCAAGGTTCTTCTATCTGGATCCCTGTATTTGGGGTAAGCAAATTGCTTGGTGTGTACTTTTATCTTTGTAGCTTTTTACTTTATTTTTGTAATCTTTTGTATATATTCTGTTCTGCATTGTTCCACTTTTTCCCTGGAATATTAATTTATTATTTAATAAGCTTGACTTCTGCCGTACTAAACTAACACTCATAGCCTAGAAGAGATTGAAGTGTGTAAAGGTCCATGCCTAATTGTATGCTTGAGCAACACTACAATATGAAATTGTAATTGCATTGTGTGTATGAGGCACTTCTGCGCTCGACAGCCGAGTGGGAAGTCTAACAGTATCGTTCGGAACGACTGTTAGTGGTTTTGCTTCACTACAGTGTAAGATTGCAACTGTGTGTGTGTGTGTGGGTGCGTGGCGTTCCCGTATTCGGCCTAAGCGCAAAGCTGACCTGAATACGAAACCGCGAATTGCGCGCTGAGGACTCGACAGCAGAGTGGAAGTGTCTAGCGAACCGCTAGTGGTGGCAGTGAGAGGTGTTCTGAGGGGTCCCAGCCTTGTTTTAGCTTGAATAAGGCTGCTCCCCGCTTGATCTGGTCAAACCCGCAGTCGGGAACCGTATACGCAGGCGTGCCGCGGGCCGGTTCCTGACAAATACCAATAGCAAGACCCCCCCCATATGCATACCTGGTGTTGAAGGCTGCTGATTAATGTAGATCTACTTGTCCTGGCTCCAGCTAGCATTCATGTGTCTACCTGGGAACTTCTGAACTGGCCACTAGAGCACCAGCCTCACTGCGGTCACATGACAGCGAGCTTGGACCTCTACTGGCCAGTTCAGAAGCGATCCGGGAGATGCAGAGACTGGGACAGAGGTAGATAGGACTCCATAGGCATGCTCCAATGCGTGCTCTGCGGGTGGGTGCAGGGGGGAAGCTAGGGTGCTACATAAGGGCGGTTAATGTGCGGGTCACTGCTTTTGGCCCCGTTTAGGCCGCAAGACACTTTTGTGCAGGGTTGTTTATGCGTAGGGCTATATGGTACCTTTAGCATAATAAGTCATATGTGATTTCCACTGCAGTACAGCCTCCAGGTACACCCATTTCCTCCCACACCCCAAAAACACACAGATAAGTTAAATAGCTCCCCTAAAATTGGCCCTAGACTACAAAACATAAAATACAGGATACATAGACCTAAGACTATGGTATGGATTAGATTGAGAGCCCCTCTGAGGGACAGTTAAGTGACAAGACACTCCAGTGTTCTCCCCAGGCTCTTTTAGCCGGGTGCTCCACCCGGCTAGTTTTGGTGACCACCTGGCTGTCATCAGCTCACCACCTCCTCTGCTGTAAGCAAAGTTGGGCAGAGAAGTGCCGATCCTGCATTCTCTCATCCTGCCCTACCCGGCTACTTTTTCATGCCACCCGGCTGGAAAAAAAATTCTGGGGAGAACAGTGCACTCTGTACAGCGAAGTGGAAGAGGTCGGCGCTATATAAAATTCCAAATAATAATTGCTGCCACTATGCTGCATCGGTCATCACCGAATTATACGCACGCAACTAGCCAAAGATAGCGCAAAATTTTCCGTCTGGACTGATAGACCAATTTCAGATGGAAATCGGTCGATCGTTCAACATTTGCGTTAACGATTTCACAGCAGATTCAATCATAGAGATTGAATCTGCTGTATATCAATGGGATTTCGTCCAAGTGTATGGGTACCGAGTCTCAAAACTAGGCCAGATGAACAGATTATAACAGACTGGTACTCCTATTATGAACACACTTCATTGGTTTCTCTAATCATCTTGACAGCAACCCTGCAGCAATGATTGCTCAAATACTTGCAGTATAAATGCAAAACCTGGCTTTATTCCTCAACAAAAGTAGTTTCCCAGTGTCGTAGTGTTACCGCGCCTTTCACATGCAGTTTGCTTGTAGCCAAGTAATGACTTCAAGTGGCTGTACAGTGAAAGTTATTGGTTTTTCTGGTATTTCCATGATGTAAACACATACAATACTATCAGTCAACCATGCCAAGTTCTGGATATGTGAAAAAAGCACTAATATATACATACAGAGATTCTCACGGATAGGACACATTTTATAAACCAGCTAGCTGCAGCCACCACACAGAACACCCACTTAACACTTACAGCACTAACAAGCATACAGTGAACATTTAAGTTCCTTTCTCCTCGTTCACACTATACATGCGGTGCGCAATTCAGCAATGCGTATAATATACACAAGGACATGACAGGCGCATAGACTGCACTGCCTGATGTTCCCACTTATGTGCTGCACAGCGGTGTGTTATTATAACACATTGCTGCATGCTTGCATTTGGGCAAGATGATCCAGCATGCTAAATCTCTCACCGGCCTATTAGGCTGCTGTACACACACTACACTCGTCTGAGGCAATCTTTAGCTGCCATCTCAGCGGAATTCAATCTAAGGTGTGTATGAACCTTAGAGCTGTGTACATATATATATTGCCCAAACTGTTAAGAGATGTTTCAGGGCTTGTTTCCACTAGTGCAGAAACCGGGACGAATTCACAGTTTCCCCGCAGGCAAATCGCATGGAGATACTCCGCCATAGGAAACAATAGTGCCGCCGGCCGAATCGCTTGCCCTAGCGATAAGGCAGACATTGCCATCCGTTTCCATGTGGGAGACTGCAAATCCCATAGCCGTGCGTGGCACGGCTTATGGGATTCATCAGCGTTCCCGCAGACCAAGAAGTGCCACTGCGTGTGGCACTAGTGGAAAACGACCCTTAAATATTGGTTCAGTGACAAGCACTGGGCAGAGCATACATGTAAAAAAAAGGTGCCCCCAGATATAGCAGTTAGTAGAAAATCGGTAAAAATACTGATATTCTACTAGTTAATTCCAATTGTAAACTATTGCTAATCGTTATGAATATTTTACCATGCCCTAACCCTTCTCTCGCACAGAACTAATCGCTCCCCCAGGGCCTAACCTTAACCCTCCATGGTGGTGCCTAACCTTAAAGTGAACCTCCGGTCTAAAAATCTACTCAGCAGAACTGAAAAGGCTTGGTGTTTCTTTAACAGTTTCACAGCATCAGAACTTTGTTCTACTTACCAAAGCATCATTTTTAGCTGCATTTTTAGCTAAGGTCCATCCATCAAAGAAAAAAAGCCCGGGCTTTTTTTCCCTGACGCTGTGCAGAGCATGATGGGATTTCCTATGTTGTTCACGTTGCCTAGCAACTGGGAGGGGTGTTTAGCACACAGGACAGTTGGAACTGTGTCTCATGCTCCCTGTCACCTCCTTTCAACCAAAAAGATGGCTGCCATCATGAAATCAAACACTTGCCTGTTCTTTTGAAACAGTGTGGGTAAGAGATCATATTACCTATCTATTTTAATTAACAAATAATGTAACTCAATGACAGTGTTTGTTTAGGCTGGAGTTCCTCTAATTCCTCCCCCCCCCCCCCCCACACACACACACAAAAAAAACCAAACAAACAAAAAAAAAACTATCTAGCCGTCGTGAATATCAGATATTTCAGTCTTTCTAGCAATTGGCACAGTTAGTGGCCAACACCAGCACTGCCTTAATGGATTAATGTAAATTGGAGCATTAATGGCTATCATCGGTAAAAAGGGCGCTGGTGGCGCACAATAAAATACGGTATTAGGCAGCCCCAATCAATAGTGGATGAGATCTGTAGCCGCACTCCGCAAAGCGGGTGGTCCCGGTGACCACTATGTTACTGGGTGCCTCCAGCACCCTTTTTACCAGTGACAACTGCTAATCACAGAAATTTACACTAATCTCTATGGCGACACCTTTTTTTTTTTACTGGTGACAGGCACTAATCACTGCAATTTACATTCATCTCTATAGCTGCGCCCTTTTTTACTGGCGATAGCCGCTAATCATGGAAATTTACACTAATCTCTATGGCGGTACCCTTTTTACCGGTTATAGCCACTAATCAAGGCAATTTACATTCATCTCTATGGCAGAACTCTTTACTGAAGATTGCCGCTAATCACGGCAATATACATTAATTGCTATGGCGGCACCCTTTTTATCCGGGCGCCTCTGGCACCCTTTTTACCTGATTCACTGGGCAGATACACTGCTCGTCTTCTGCCAGAGCAGTATATACTGCTCTATGGAAAAGGGAGGGTCAGATATCTGAGCTGCACCATACTGCAAGCACACTCTTTGAGGGCTGGAACCCACTAGAGTGATTTTTTGAGCGTTTAGGGAGCGTGAGAAATCGCTAGCGATTTCCCTAAACGCTCTGCCAATGTAAATGGATGGTGCAAATTCCACAGAAGCAATTGTGATTAGCAAAATCGCAAACACAGGACAGGAAGTGCAAATGCTAACAAAATGCTGCAATGTGAAGTATATAATCACTGGCGTAATCACTCATCAAAACTTGCACGGAGCAATTTTGCTAGCGTTTTAAAGTTAATGTACACTGTAACAAAATTAAAAATAATTGAAAGGACCAATCAGACTTTAAAACGCTAATCGCTACACAACCGCTGGCAAATTGATTACACTTTCTAAAAATCGCTAAACCGCTCATGAAATCGCTTACAAACTGCTCATACAAAATGCTAGCAATTGCGATTAGCGATAGCGTTTTGTAGTGGGTTCCAGGCCTGAGGTTTGTGCAGCAGCTAAAGAGGGTTATCCCTCCTGGCAGATTCTTGAAGAGGAGGCCTGCGACACTGAAAAACACCTGTACACACATTAAATTTCAGGAACAATGGTTTCAAACAAATAAAATTTAAAGTGTGTGTCTGAACTAAGTGCTTCTGGTCAAGTGAACAAGATATCTAGGCAAGGTTTTTATCTGCAAAACCATCATTTTCTACAAAAATGAATTATACAACTGCACTATAGTGTGAACTATTAATAAGGACGTGTTGGTCTGACACAGGAGAAGCTGTAAGCATATTAAAAGTACCAAGTCAATGACTAGAGAGTTGATCAATAATAGTTTCTGTGGTGATTATAAAGTGCCAGCAGCTGCTGGAATGGCCGAGTGTCAGCTCAATTACTGCAGCTGTTATCCGTTCAGCACTTACACCAAGAACACTATTCAATTCCAGCTCAGGACATTTATCCGCAATAATAAATTAAGCTCTCTAATTCACTCAGGCTGTCTGAAGTGATCATGCATCAGCATATACTGGAAAGATTTAAGGGAATGTGAAGTGCTCAATAAACAGGGAAGGTGGTAGAGTAATAAGCGTGCGAGCGTGAGGATATAACAGACAGGGAAGCATGAATTGCAGCGGACAGCAATCATAGCACAGCATCACTAGAACACACACGCTGAGCAGAGGGGAAGAGCCCACAATACAGCTGCCTGCATGCCATTTCCTCACATGCTAGTTATTAGCTGGATCTAGTGGACTACTGTGTCTGCAATGCCTGCATGGCACGTCTATAATTCAAGTATATAAACTGAGCTATACAGCTGGTGTCAGAAAGGAAACCAATATAACAATGATAGCAATAATGGGCCAACGTGCAAGGTAAGGATCAATTATTTAGGTATAAAGAGTGAGCGATTCTAGCCAGCAAATGCAATAAGATATATAAAAGTAAAATAATTACATACACTGAATTACAGATAAAAATCCTGATTAAGAACATTTAAAAGAGGCCCCACAGGACATACAGCAGAATCAAACATTATAGGACATCTGACCTGAGAGGGATATGGAGGTGGCGATGAAATGTGAAATTACAATAAAATGTCAGATACTTGCCTATAGAGAGAGGAGGCTCTGGGTCCTATAGAAACTTCCCATTCCTCTCACAGACCCCTCGTTGTAGCGCTGTCACCCCTGTTTAAATCTGCCGCCACGGGAGGCTTCGGGAGCCTGAGTGCTCCAGAAGACGGGAGGCTCCATACTGCGAATGCACAACACGAGAGCACGCTCACACATGCCCAGTACGGAGCGGTCCATCTTTAGGAGCTCTTAGACTCCTGAAGCCTTCAGAGGATACTCAATGCTGTATTCCACCAAATGGTCAAAAAGCTCTTGCGGGTGTGACGACGTTGGAAAGCGGAGACCGTGAGAAGAACAGAAAGGATCTATAGGACCCAGAGACTCCCGTCTCCATAGGAAAGTGTCCATTTTTCATTTTAATTTCACTTCACATTAACTTTAAACAATACCAGTTGCCTGGCACTCCTACTCATCTCTTTGGCTGCAGTAGTATACGGATCAAACACCCAGGGCTGTGGAGTCTGTACAGAAATTATCTGACTCAGACTCCTTAGTTTATGAAACCACTACCCAAGAATTGCTCTGACTCCACAACCCTGACAGGGCTGTGAAGTTGGTACAAAAATCATCTTAAGCTGACCCCTCAATCTATCCACTGACTTCGACTCCAGGTACCCAAAACTTTCTCCAACTCCTCGACTCCACAGACACACCTGAAACAAGCAGACTATCCTGCTGATCCTCTGCTTCTAATACATTTAGCCATAGGCACTAAACAAGCATGCAGCATACTGGTGTTTGACATTAAGATTAGCTGCATGCTTGTTTCTGGTGTTATTCAGACACTACTGCAGACAAATAGCAGGGATGCCAGGCAACTGGTATTGTTTAAAATAAATATGGCACCCTGCATATACCGCTACCTTCAGTTGTCCTTTAAGGACCCTGATATAACCAGAGCAGTGGTGTCAGTACAAAAAACATCCAACTCCTCTGTGTATAAAACCACCAACTCCAGGTACACAAAAATCACCTCGACTCCACAGCCCTGGATATAACACCACCTCTCAACACTCTCTGCCTGCATGAATGAAACACTGCAGATGGAGAGGCAAAAGTAAACACTGGCATGGTTCTTGTGATAGAGGGAAAATGGAAACGGCCGTCGCTCTCCGCCATCCACACCCGCCACCCACCTCCTCTACCTCCACCGCTCCACAATATGGTATGTTAACCATTCTGACTGCTACATAGAGTCCTATGTGATGTTATTTCCGCTGCTGAAAATAAAACACGGATAATCTAAGACGGAAGGTGCACGCATTTCTTTTCTTCAATACCATGACTGGCATGGTTCTGTCCACCAAGCAGTGGGTGTTTGCCCTGGCTGCACAGAAGCACAATACAGCATGTCTAGAAAAAAAATAGCTGGTCCCAAGCCAAAATCTAGAGGGAATTTTAATAACTTTAAATTACTTTTTTCTGGATCAAGGAGACAAGTAGTATTACATTTTATTACAGTAAAGTTAGCTTTAAATAATGACATATTTCTCCATATTAAATTACCAGGGTATGTTTAACATGCCTTTATAATTTATTTTTATTTAGGAGCCAAACAATCTACTTTAACCCCTTTCCCAGATAAAATAGAATGTAGCCTCAAGTTAAGAATTCAGGTGTGCAGATATTATTTGCCTTGCTAGCTCTTTTATGATAAACAGAATGTGATAATTCCAACAATTATCATCAATTGACAAACAAAGCAAAAGATTAACATGGGAAGCACATAAAAAAATAAAAATTGTCATCCACCAACACACATATTAAAGCAAACCGATCATCCTCATCTAAAGGCTTTTCCAGTCCTACTCCCCTCATGGCCATGCTCCTGTACAACAAGTGAAACAACAGGACAACTTTGCCTGTTCAGTAGCATGGAGCCGCTATGCTAGTGGATAGGCACAAGAAAACTGAGCCTGTGCAGTGCAGCGGAGACTGGCTTGGGCGGGGCGGGGGAACAATGGTGTCAGTGCTGGACTGGCAAGGAGCACAATCTAGGCAAGTACCCATTTGCAGCACTTTGTTTGCTACAGGTACACTTTAACAATGAACTAGTATTGAGGACCTGTTATTCTAATCATTTGACCTTCACTGGGTTATGTCACGTGTAGTGGATGCCCAAATCAACGTACATGATAGTGAAGTGGGCATTCAGAATCAGAATCTTGATATAGGCTTCACTTTCACATTAATTCTGCTCAAGATTTCCTTGCACTGGTTTTGATAAATCTGCTTTTGTGAGTGGCAAGGACATGTAGGGAATCCACTCCCTGACTGTGAGATGCGACTGCAACATCTGCCAAACATTGATATGTTACAAGTCAGTGTTGCACAGTGCTTTTTATAAAAATGTATTTTAGTCAGGTAGGGTGAAGCTGTAGCTGGGGGGGGGGGGGGGGGCATGGTCAAAAAGGTGGGTGGTGCAAGTGCAACATATTT
The DNA here is from genome assembly GCF_040937935.1 of Hyperolius riggenbachi. Taxonomy (NCBI): domain Eukaryota; kingdom Metazoa; phylum Chordata; class Amphibia; order Anura; family Hyperoliidae; genus Hyperolius; species Hyperolius riggenbachi. The sequence continues at coordinate 182,491,579 of NC_090646.1, forward strand.
AGTGTGGTGAATCTTTTCTGTTCCTCAAACATTTTCTAGTGCCCCTGTATTGTGACCCAGTCACAGTAACCTAAAATCTCTAGTGTACTTTCAGTTGATTTTGTAGGACTGATGTGCATGCAACCCACAGGCTTGGATCACAATTGCGGCCTCAGTAAAATGGCAGAGGTTTCCCGCGGCCCAATCGTCTTTCAGCTAAGAACAGCTGACAGTTGGCAATAGTGAATCTCACCCGATGTGCGAAAAAAAAGCAACATTAGCAGCTTTTTTCCCGTGCAAGAAAAATTGCATGCATTCTGCACACGCGATTCCCTAATTCAAATGCATTACCTGCAAATTCGCACATGTCTCCGCACGCTGCAAAAGCATGAGTGATTTAAACACGTGCGACCCTAGCCACAAACTATTATTTATTTATTCATTCATTTAAGTATTTATATAGCGCCGACATATTAGGCAGCGCTGTACAGAGTATATTGTCTTGTAACTAACTGTCCCTCACAATCTAGTCCCTACCATAGTAATTTGTCAATGTATGTATCGTGTAGTGTATGTAATGTAGTCTAGGGCCAATTTAGGGGTAAGCCAATTAACTTATCTGTATGTTTTTTGGGATGTGGGAGGAAACCAGAGTGCCCAGAGGAAACCAACGCAGTCACGGGGAGAACATACAAACTCTTTGCAGATGTTTAGCTGGCTGGGATTCGAACCGGGGACCCAACGTTGCAAGGTGAGAGCGCTAACCACTACGCCACCATGCTGCCCTAAGCTTGGAGTGTCCTGGGGAAAAAAATAAAAAAAACCTTCTGAAATGGAAACCCAGGGTTCTCAAAAACAAGCATGGCAAAAAAAAGGAGGAAACCAACTAAAGAGAATCTAGAACTGCTGAGTAAACTTGTATAGAAGTACACAAAATAAATATGGTATAAAATACTATGAACTGCAGGAATTACTGGCAGTGCTAATTGGACTGTTTTCAATATTCTCAGAGATTAACCAGTTCACCCCCAAGGGGTTTTATCGTAACGGACCAGAGCAATTTTCAGTTGTCAGTGCTCCTCCCTTTTATTCCCTAATAACTTTATTACTACTTATCACAAGAAAATGATCTATACCTCGTTTTTTTCCCCACCAATTAGGCTTTCTGTGGATAGTACATTTTGCTAAGAATTTTTTTTATTCTAAATGCGTTTTAATGAGAAAAACAGAAAGAAAAAAAAAATTATTTCTCAGTTTTCAACCATTATAGTTTTAAAATTAAACATTCTCCTGTGGATAAAACAAACACGTTTTATTTGCCCAGTTGTCCCGATTATTAAACAGTTTAAATGATGTCCCTATCACAATGTATGGCGACAGTATATTATTTTGAAATATAAGTGTTATTTTTCTGTTGTGTTTTTCACCCAGCCATCCTCAAGAGCAGGGGTCCCCAACCACCGGGCCGCGGCCCACTGCCGGTCCGTGGGCAATTTTCAGCTTGGCCGCGGCAGGTCTGGCCTCTCACCCCCTTCCTACCCCCCCCCCCCCCCCCGCTCGTTACCTTATTAACTGGCGGCCGTTTCCTCTCATAGAGTCCCCCGTAGCCCCTCTCCTCTTTGCAGCATCTTCTATAACTGCAGCGCGTCCCACGGCTGCTGTAAAGGAGCGAAGGAAGCAGGACAGCGGTTCCAATGGTAACAGCGATCGCCGCTACAGGAAGCCGCTGTCCTGCTTCCTTACCTCCTTACAGCAGCTGTGGGACGCGCTGCAGTTATAGAAGATGCTGCAAAGAGGAGAGGGGCTATGGGGGACTCTAAGAAAGGAAGCAGTCGCCAGCTCATAAGGTAACAGGAGCAGGGGGGGGGGGGGTATGCAGGGGCAACTATACTCCCTATACTGGGATACTGGGGGCTACTATACCTAGATAGGGGCTACCTATCTATACACTCCAAATGGGGGGGTTCCTCCCGCTGCTAACCCCAACACCCCCCCCCCCCCCCCCCGGGCCCCAGAGTAAAGTTTAGTCTGGATAGCAGTCCCCAGGCTGAAAAAGGTTGGGGACCCCTGCTCTAGAGTGTAGAGTCATCCTCTAATGTTTATCAAATTAACATGTACTGGCATTGCTAGGCATTTTGAAACCACATGACTGTCTTGCTGCTCCTACACTTTGGAGCTCCTTGCCACACCCAATCAGGACATCTCAATCCTTGGAAGCTTTTAAGTCCAAAATGAAGAGTCACCTGTTTAGTCTGCCATTTATGAACACCTATTTCCTCTGTAACACAGTCCACTCTGCAACAATGTATTGATCAGAGACCTGTCTATGCAGTTTGAGTCCTATGGGAGAAAAGCCCTTTACAAAAATGGTATTGTAAATGCTTTTTTGATCAAAGTAATTTTATCTACCTAAAAAATACTTTGATCAAAAGAGCATTTTTTTTATATTCTGTCCATGGCAAGATTCTGTAAAATATGTGGTGAAAAAAAAATTGGCAACCTCAATGAAACCACTGACACGTAGCTAGTATATAGCCTTTATCTAAACATAATGGAAAAACAATATGGTACAAAAGCAAAATAGTGACATTCAGCAGTTCATATAAAAAAAAAAAAAAAAAAAAAAAAAAAGTAGGAATAATCCACAGCTCTGTTAACCCTGTGCAATCCTCATGTGCAGGACCTTGTGGTTAGTATCAGGATAGTAAGCCTACAAACATCCAAGGTGCTATAGTAGCCTTAAAAAGAGATAGTATCCTGTAACAAGAATTTAACTTCAATCCAATCAGTAGCCAGTACCCTAACCCCCCCCCCCCCCCCCCCCCCCCGAAATATCAGGGGGGTCTGTATGGCTGATTTGTGGTGAAACCCATCCCACACTGTGATGTCATGACCATGGTCCTGACAGTTTGCCACCTCTGAACCTCATTACACTGTGGGAAATAATTGCCTTTTTTCAATTGCCAAGCAAGCAATATCTCCCTCTTTGCATAGAACTCTCAGTAACGAAGAGCTACTGTAGCACATATGGAAATTAGATGCATCATGCTGACCCCCTGTCCAGCTCTTATAGCACCTACTTAGTGCAAGCAAGTGTCAGAACTAGAGACAGGCAAACATGGTGCAGGAAATTCGGGCACACCATAGGCCATAATGTGAATTACGCTGTAGCTGCGCTCAGACAGTAATCTGGGCGCCGTCAAAAGACAAATTACTATAAAAACAGTGCAATTCTTCCGCCAGCAATACCTGGCTGCTGTCTTACCCCTGAATCCATGGTGGCCTGGAAAGGGAAAAGCAATTAATGCTGAAAGAGCATTTGCAGGAACGGTGAGCTTTTTTTGGCTTTGCCCTGCGGACAAATTTCCCAGCACTTAATAACATGCATGCATTAGAACTGGACCGTGTAACAATGGAAGAAGAATGAAAGTAGACTTGCCTGATGGATCATGTTTTCTTTTAAATCAAAGTTACCTACACTGCAATCCATTCAAGCATCTGTGTGATGTGTTGGATGTAACTAGGCAGATTCATGGAGACCCCACTTCACAACTCACAGGACTTTAAAAGACGCTGCAGCGAGAGGGATGTGAAGGCTATTTTTCTCCTTTTAAAACTATGCCAATTTCTTGGCGGTCTTGCTGATGCCATTTCTTTAATATGTTAAAGGAAGCCTGAAGTGGGAGGGAGATGGAGGCTGACATTTATTTCCTTTTAAAAACAATACCAGTGGCCTGGCTGCCCTGCTGACCCTCTGATACAGCAGGTGTTTGACATTATTGTCAGATATGACTGGATTAGTTGCATGCAAGCAAGGCATTAGCCTTGCTTGCATGCATCAGCAATCAGCATAAAGACATAACCGAGGAGGAGATGACAACCTTGTGAATATCAATATTGTGAAGAATATAAATCAATTTGAACAGCAGCAAGGTTCCTTCAATGCATTATAAGCATGTGTGTGAAGTGAAATGAAAGGTTCCCTTTGAATTTACAATGTATCCTACAGTCACACAGCAACAAAGATGAGGAACAGCACTGTGCTGCTTGTGTTCATTTTAACAAATAAGACACGGCATACAGCACAAAGCTAAGCATAACGGTGGATGCTCAAGTATTAAAACAATGAAAACAGGTAATGATGAATAAGGAAGTAGGTAAAGATTATTTCAGCTTCCTGATTTCTTCACAGTTTTCTTGCAGGCTTTTCATCACAGCCTCAGTCTCTCTCACACAGCATGGCTTTTCCTCCCTCCTCCTCCTCAGGCACTCCCATGTCTGGGCTGGGTGTGTTGCTGACACGTACACAGCAGTGGTGATGTAGCTGCAGATGTGTCACTGCGCTCCATATCCCACCCTGTCTATCCTGACAGCACTAAACTCTATTGTGCACACACAGAATGCTCACCTCACTGCATACATAAAAACTGACCAATGCTGACAAAATATAAGCAGTGCAAGTCCTATGAAAACTGCAGCAAAGAGATCTAAAGGATTGTTATGGATAAAGGCTGGTAAACGCGATACAGCTTCCCGTCAGAACGATGGGTGGAATCGAAAATTTCCTGCATGTCCAATCTGCTCCCGATAAATAATAGTATCGATTTTGTGCAGTAATCTGAAAATCAATCCCGTGTCAAAAATGATCGATTCAACCCGCCGATCTGCCAGGATGCATCAGGCAGAATAGCATTTGTGTCATTCTAGCTTGGGATTTTTTGTTTTTCTGATGGTCATACATGATCTCCCACAAGAATAATTTGCCAGGTGGCAATTTTCCATCATTGCAGTGGTTAAAAACAATAATAATAATAAAAAAAAAAAAAAAAAAAAAAAACAGTGAAAGCTACTCCTCTCTTTTAATGCAGAATGGGTGTCATGCTTTCTGCACATTTTGTTATACTGGGGTGCCTTCTAGCCCACTAGTAGTTGGGCGATAGGGGTTTTGGCATTTATTGCCCAGTCTGTAGAGGTCGTCTATTCTGGAGGTGACACTCTCTTTCACCTAACATATTTAATAGTATTGGAATCTGGGTTGTTTTGTTTTTGTTTTTTTAGGTGGCGGTATATGACGCCACTGTGCTGCCGCCATCTTTTTGTATAATTTTGCGACAGTAACCCTGCTTTGCCAGAGTTTTGCATACCTTCACTTCCTATGTATTATTTGTGTCAAGAATGTGTTTTTTTGTTTTTTATTACCTGTTGTAAATTAAAAAAAAACTTTATTTAAAAAAAAAAAAAAAAAAGCAGTGAAAGACTTCATCCACCATACACATTCCTGTCCCTCCTTTTGATTAAGTTACAGCTTTAAAAAACCTTGAGTCACAAAGCAAATACTTAAGAAGAGGGAAGCCTCTGGATCCTGTAGGATCTCAGTTTCACCCAAGAAATCCGGCAAGAGCATGTCATATTTGAGGGGCGGAGGGTGCCGATGTCTGTTTTGCATTCCAGTGTGAATTGAGCCAACCTCAGACAGCCTCCCACACCATAGGCTGCCAGTCACTGTGGATAAAACTACATTAAAAACTGCACGTTTAAGTGGTCAACAGCTACAGCAAGTAAATCAAAGTATATATGATGCACTATCACTTTCAGTGGTGGATAGACATCTCAATAAAATCTTCCAAAGACTTAAGCTACGTACACACATGCGACAATGATCGTTTGTTGTCAACGACGAACGAACTTTTAATTGATGAAAGAACGACCTAAGTAAAGTTAGTTTTAAAAGGTGTGTAACAATCAGATCGTTAGAACGAACGTTACATCACGTAAAAGTAACTATTGCGCCTGCGCATAAAAATGAAAAGTTCCATGGAGAAATAGTGAAATGCGCATGTCAAGCCTAGTACGAACGACCGTTTCCAACGATGTACTACTTTTGCAAACGATCGTCGTTGGGAAAAATCCGCCAAGCTAGATCATTCGTTTTGAACAATCTAGCTCGCCTGTCATTAGACTTCATGGTCGTTGGCTGCATTTTTTCAAACGATCGTCGTTTGAAAGGATCGGGGAACGATTGTTTCAAACGACTATAGTCGCATGTGTGTACGCACCTTAAAGGTGGCTATCTACTGTGTGAAGCCTGGTCCGCTAAACAATTGCCTGTGCAAAGGGTGTGCCACAGGAACCACTAGGAACAAATAGACAGCCACAAAAGCAGACAACCACAAGCCCTTCACCCTCAACTATAAAGAATTCAGACAGACTTATATAAATAGCAAACTATGATTATTGTACATGTCTGAATAATGAATAGTTTTAGCCACTGCTAAAAAAAACAAAAACAAAAAAAATAAAATAAAACAAAACAAAACAAAAACAAACAAACAAACAAACAAAACTTTAAAAGACACCATTACCTACAAATAAACTACAAAAGGTGCTTTCTAAATAAATAAATAAATAAATAAAAAGCCCTCCATGGATATTCAGGAAGTTGAGAAGTCTAAAAGTAATCAATATCATCTGATCAAAGTATCAACCAGAGAGAATAGCGTTATGTATCATAGTGCAGCAATCAATGTCAACCACATTTCAGCAACCCCCCCCCCCCCCCCAAAAAAAATCAAAAGCAGTCACAATCACTGTTATGTAATGCTGGATACACACCATGCGTTTCCGCGTTCGATGCGTCCGTCGATACGCGTCGATTCGATTATTTCCGACATATCCGATTCGCGGTTCGATGGATCGTTAGGTCGATTTGCCATACTTTACATGGCATTCGATCTAAAAATAATTGAAATGCGCTCGGAAATAATCGAATCGACGTGTATCGACGGACGCGTGCGACGCGGAAACGCATGGTGTGTATCCAGCATAAGATTCTATTTTATTGATTTATACAAACCTGCTTCTCAAGAGAAATCATTAATTTCCACTGTCTCAGATCATGCTTTCCACCTATTCTGCCACGAAAACAAAGCATTAGGAATCACTTTAGCAAGAAGCTACAGATTTCATGCAGCGCAGAGGCTGCCACATATATTTATTTTTTAATAATGCTAAGTTTCTGGCTATCCTAAGCCTTTAAAAAGAATGTCCAAGCAAAATAAAAAAGTGAGTTTCACTTACCAGGGGCTTCTACCAGCCCCATGCAGCCATCCTGTGCCCTCGTAGTCACTCACTGCTGCTCCAGTCCTCCCGCTGGCAGCTTGCCGACCTCGGAGGTCGGCGGGCCGCATTGCGCACATTTTTACGCATTCCCGCTAGTGCAGGAACATTAACACATACATTTTTACGCGTTACTGGTTCAATGCGTAAATTTTTTACAGATTTTTACAGATTCTTAATGCCATGCACTGTCACAGCTTTGTGAAGCTGTTTCCCCACTACAATCAGCACAAATAAAAATTCTATCATGCTTGGTTAGTGCTACGTTTCTGCCCATTTGTGCACCAAAAATTTAGATTTGTGCGACTTTCATTTTGAAGATAATAGCACTTATTTCCAAAACAAAATCATTACCCAGCCCCCACACAACAACCTACAGACACGAAACTGGTATGGGTGGTTAGAGCTGTGCATGTGCTCATTTGTGCTGCAAAAATCATCTTTCTATCTTTTATAGTTTTTGAGATATTCACATTTTTATAAAGGTCAAAAGTTCACTCAGGCTCACTCAGACTTTGCGATGTTGTAGGCAGACTGAGTAAACTTTTTGACCTTTATAAAAATGTGAATATCTCAAAAACTATAAAAGAAAGAAAGATGATTTTTGCAGCACAAATGAGCACATGCACAGCACTACCCACCCATACCAGTTTCATGTCTGTAGGTTGTTGTGTGGGGGCTGGGTAATTTTGTTTTGGAAATAAGTGCTATCTTCACTGTCACCCAAGCTAGCCACCATGTCTATGTACAATTTTGGCGTAATTTGGTAACACAACAAAGAACAAATGTATAGCAGCAGCTTACAATGAAAGCAAAATTTAATTTTTTTTCGGTTGCGAAACATAAATGCTCTTTTTACTAAATCTTATTTCACTGTTCAGTTAATACTTATGTTAACCTATGCTTGCCTCAAATTATGGGTCCCCAAAGCAACATTTTTTGGGACCCCTCACCCTAGACACACTTGATCAATAGTTCATTAGATATGAGTGGATTCAGCACTGTATACTCACACCCAATGGGCTTGATTCACAAAGCCGTGCAAACTGTTTAGTGAAGTGCCGTTCGCGGACTTTTGCGCGCGCAAAGTGCAGCGATCGCAGACCTTTGCACTCGCAATTTGCTCCCGCAAAAGTCCACGATCGCGCGAATCGCGGCACTTTGCGCGCGCAAAAGTACGCGAAAGGCACTTCACGCGCTAACTGTTTAGCACACCCGTGCTAAACAGTTTGCACGGCTTTGTGAATCAAGCCCAATGTATACAGTACAAGGAGGGAAAGATAATTGCCAACCACAGATATGGACCCTGCAAGAATCCTGTGCTGGACAGTGGGATTGCCAAATATATAATTAGAAATAATAAAACCTCTCCTGCAGGAACTTGTGACCATTGATGTCATTTCCTGCAAGGAAAAAAAAAACAAAACAACAACTTAGTTTGCCTTCATCCCACAATAGTCTGCTGTTTGATCTAAGCACTAGTCACTGGCTGTCCTAAGGGACAGACTGAGGACAAAATAACCCCCTTACTAAATGCTATGGCTACTGCTATACCCCTAGCGATGCAGCCATAATCTGTGCCACCCATAAGTTGCTTCTCAGGGAATACATACGTATTGTATGGACAAATTACTATGGAATTTGAGAGACGAAAATATTTTTTAGGAGCCAGTTCCAATGAAAAGAATTTCAGAAAAACTTTAAGGGAAGTTAGTTACCTGGGCCAAGGGATTTGCTCACCCCTGTTAGATGTGACACCATTTCCTGTGTGCCATGGTCCTTGCTCTATATTAGGTAACTCCAGAAACCTATTACAGTCCTAGCAATGTATACACCTTGGTGGCCGATTTTGCTGCAGCAGTAATAAATGCCAGCGGGAAGATTTGTAGCTCTCCTGAGCTCCGACAACCATGATTAACACTTAACTTCTTATTAAAAGGTTAGTATTGACCACATAATATGTTGACTTCTAACCTACTGCTCAAGCTAAACCTTAACCCTATCTATTTACCTCATAAGTAGCAATAATCTACCTCTAACCTTAACAGTGACCTTACCACTAACGCTAGCTTCACACTGAAGGTGTGCACACAATGCACAATTACTGTAGCCCGCAGAATCAGGACCCAATCCATTGAGTTCTGTACAGATGTGTTGCTACCCTAAAGGTTGCATTTCTTTTATGATACACATGTTAATTTGCTTCCATTTGTTATTTGATTCCTTTAGAGTAAATATTCCTCACTGGAGGAAAAAGCTGGGGTGTGGACTACTGCAATGCCCTTTATGCAGGCCTCCCCAAAAAGGACCTGCTCCGCCTACAATTAGCAATCTGGCAGCAGCATTCTGCACTAACAAACCAGCCTCGCCACTGTCACATTACACCAATCCTTCGCTCACTGCACTGGATACCTGTAGAATGGAGAATACTCCAAGATTGGACTGCTGACATTCAAATCACTGCACAATTTGGGCTCTGGATACATGAAGGACTTGCTGAAGCTGCACCACACCTCTCACAACCTCAGATCAGCAGGATCTATAAACTTGGTCACTCCCAGAATGCACCTCAAAACCTTTGGAGACAGAGCTTTCTGTCATGCTGCCCCTACTCTTTGGAACTCCCTGCCACACTCAGTAAAGACAGCCCCATCCCTGGAGTTATTCAAATCAAGACTGAAAAGCCACCTGTTTAGCCTGGCATTTCCGGACTTATAGAATTCTTCCTCTGTTCCACGACTTACCAATTAACCAATTATTGGTCTGAGCCATGCTTACGCATTTTGAGTCCTACGAGAGAAAAGCGCTTTACAAATGGTATTTGTTGTTGTTATTAATATTCCTGCAACTTCGCCTTACAAATAAGGCAGCATGCCTCTGTATTTTAAATTGCAGTACTGCAGCTTATTAAGGCCTCTTTCACACAGGAGGCTGAAGGCGGTGAATTCGCCACCTGTCAGCTGCTCCCGTGCAGTGGCTGCGCTCTGTATCAGTGGTGAAGAGGAGGACCCCTAATTTACCCTACCTGCTCCTCGCTCCCAAAGGCACAGAAGAAATTAAAAGCAACCCATATACATTTTTTGTTCCTGCATCGCTGCTCTTCAGGAACCAGCCGCTAAAAAATGCACCTACACAAGTCAGATGCAACATAAGTTGCCCCATAATATGAAAAATGCAGGACACCATAGCAACTCCACAATAGGAAACAAAATCTGTTGCTATGAGCTCCTGTGCTTGGCAGGTGGCCAATGCACTTTGCACAGCTTTAATGAAATAATCCTGTATTGTTTACCTGCACTCTTTGTATCCTGGTTCTTTCTCTTGCTTCCTTTTACTTATCTTTATTGCAAAACAGAAGTTATAAAAGTGTTAAAGCCACTGATAGACAACGTTGCAGCCTCAAGCTTGTCCTTTTGTAGTTTGCCAATCTTTCAGATCTATATACACACACAGATTGAGACTGTTGATGTCAGCGTACCATGCATAGTTGCTGTCACTTTAGCTCATGTGACATGGAAATCAGGTGTGTAGGTTTTCTTTAGTAAAAGTGGACAGGTAAGTTTTACACTTATTTTAAAAGAAACACACCCTCTCTACCTCCTCAATAATTGCGACAAACATAAAGGAACATTGAGTTTAGTGCTTTTAAGCCAATTTCACATTTTTCTTTCTGAAGGACCAGTTGAATAGCAGAAACCTGATAACCATATAAATGCAACAATCATCGAGCCTCACATAATGTAAATGGTTTTGAATGGAAACCTAAAGTGTGTACAGGCGTCCCCTGACATTCCTGGTCTCCTTTTCAGAGATCCATCTTCATCACCAGATTAACTATTGCTCTGCAAGTAAATTAAGGTAGTTTCCACAGTACAGTGGTGCTTGCTCATCATGCATCCTCCCCACACAGTAGAGCAGTACACAATGCAAAGTCAGCAGCCAAGGAGTGAGTCAGTACAGCGCTTAGCTAAAACTGCCACCCAAAATGATCTGCAAAGATATATAAAGTGTGTACATGCCTTAGGGTTCAAACCCACTAGCAGCCTTTTCTAAGCGCTAGTGATTTGAAAAGCTCTTGCTAATGCATATATTTATAAAATCACCTTGCTCAAGTGGGATCACACCCATAGCATTACATTAGCAAGAGCTTTTCACATCACTAGCGCTTAGAGATGGCTTAGTAACGTATTGCTAGTGGGTTCCAGGCTGAAAGGCCCCTTTTACAATGGTGCGGTGGTCACGCGGGCAGAGTAGCCTGCCGCTGCATCAGCGCACCACAGAAATCCATATTCATATGACCCTGCGCCTAACTGCAGCGACAGTGTCATATGCATAGCCCCCCTTTCCCCGCCGCGACATATGTCACTGGAATTCCTGTTGTCCTTCATGTGTACCCGTGTCGCACTGCACTCCCGTCGTTCACACTTTCTGTATCGTCCATTGACTTGCATTGCTGCACCGGCCCAGTGTGGGTGAGCAGCTTGCAGTGGTCTCAATGCTGGAACTGTGAGGAGGAGGGTAACAGGGGAAGCCTCTGGAAGATCCAGAAGCTTCCCTCTCCTGAGATAAGTACCTACATTTTTTTTCCCTTCAGGTATACTTTAACGTGTACCTGAAGGGAAAAAAGTGCCCCTACAGGGTAATCACCTCCAGAGGGGAGGCCTCTGGATCCTAAACAGCCTTCCCCTGAGCTTCTCTGCAAGCCAGTTCCAGCACTGGGACCCAAGAAAAAGAGATTGTCAACAGCTTGTGCAATAGCAATGACCCGCTTGGCTAGATTTAGAAAGTCAGGCAGGTGCCCGAGCGCGATGGTGCTACTGTGCAGGGAACGTGCTCTTTGTGGGTCCCATCACTGGAGCAGCTTGACGTAGGTAGAAACCTCTTTAGAATCCTGAGCCTTGCCTCTCTTGAACACTGCATTGCACAAAGCAGCCTTCACATGACCCTCCCGCCACCATGCGGCGACAGTCATATGCATAGCACTGCCCCGCTACCCAGCGAAGTACTTACTGCTGGGCAGGAAGTATGTCACTGGAATTCCTGTCAGTCCGCCCATGCATGCCACACCACGCTCCCATCGTTCACACTTCCTGTGTCACCCATTGTCTTGCATGGCTGCATAATCCATGCGGTAGGCATGAATCTTGCAGAAATCCACTGCAGACTTTGTGTCATGAATGCGGTGGTTTGGATACTTCCAAAGCACCGTGTTGCATCCTATTAAGCGTGCAAGTCTCCATAGACTTGCAGGGCCCTTACAGTGGGGATACTTTAATGAGTTCATGAAAGATATGCGTGTGAACATCCCACCTACAACCTTTCCTTATTGTAAGTCTTTGGTTTAGAATGAAAGTTGGTTTATCTGATATCAAGAATGTCAAAAAGCAGGTTAGGTGCTGGCATGCTTTTTTCCATTTCCTTGATTCTTACACTTCAAGTTTGCATCTGCAGTTTCCCCAAGCATTCAAAATCTGTATAAACAAGGCCTAAGGCTCGGATACTTTCCTTGGGAGGGGGAAGCATCTGGTCCCTCCACCTCCAAGCCATTCAGGAACAAGGACCTCCAAAGACTTGCCGCACTGCGCCTGTGCCATCCAACAGACCCATTTGGCCTTCAGAGGAAAAAGATGAGGCCATTCGGGTCCATGCTACTCTGCAGAAGGCTGCGCTTCAGGGGTCCTTGTTCCTGAATGGCTCGGTGGAGGAAGACTGGTAAAGGGGTAGAAGATCCAGAAGCTTCCCCTCCCGAGTTTAGTATCTGTACTGTGCAAGCTGTCGACAAGCGGTTTTGCAGAGGAGACAGCACTGATACAGCCCGGCAGAGAAGGATGGGGGAAACCTCTGGATCATCCAAAGGATTCCATCTATTGAGGTAAGTAGCTAAACTGGACACTTTTTACACTACAGGTTTTCTTTAAATTTGACTGGATTAGCCACATGCCTGTTTCAGGTGTGTGATTCAGACACTAATGATGCATGAAACATTATCAGGATGCCAGGCAACTGGTATTGTTTAAAGTGTACCAGAGATTAATGATTAGGGGCAATTTATACTTACTGGGGGCTTCCTCCAGCGCCATGAGGACAGTGGGCTCCCTAGTCATGCTGCCCGACCACTCTGTTCACCTCTGGTATCTTCAAAGTCAGGGCCAGTCATGGTGTTCCACAGCCGGGAGCGTTCTGCATCTGCACAGTACTACTGCACAGGCGCAGAACAATCCCAGCCATGTGAGCACGACAGTGGGGCTGTGCGCATGGCCAGGCTGCACTAAAGAAGATAAAGGAAGGGATCCTGGGTGAACGGAGCGGATGGGGAGGGAGCACACAATGCTTATGGGGTTGGAGAAAAGCCCAGGTAAGTATAAATTGCCCCTAGTCGGTCATCTCAGGTTACCTTTAAAAGCAGATAAATATGGCAGCCTCCATATCCCTCTCATTTTGTCCTTTAAAGTAAACCAGAGCTGTGGAAATAAGACAGATTTATACTTACCCGCTGCTTCCTCCAGCAGCATAAACACATGCAAGTCCTTGGGCATCCTCTCGCAACCAGCCCCGGTAACTGTCTCAGGCGCGTCCAGTCTGAGTCTTCTGCGCATGTGCAGAAGACCCAGACTGACCGTGAATGAGTCAGTTACCGCGGCTGATCGCAGCTGAACAGCAGACTGTATTGATGGGAATTCCGGCTCGTCTCGGAGAATAGGCTCTTATGAATTGGCTCCCATTAAAGAGCCGGCTCTTACGGCTCTGAATTGGCTCTTCATTAAATATCACTAGACACTACTCAGAATCGGAGTAAAAGCCCCGCCCCCGTCTCCATGACAACTCCAGACTGCTTCTCTGACTGGGGCAATCCCTCCTGCTACTGCTCTGCTCCGCCCCATACACTCCTACAAGCTGCAAGAGGAGGACTACATCTCCCAGCATGCCTCAGCGCCCTTTATTACACTGCAAATCAGAGATGTGTGGGGCGGCTGAGGCATCGGCTCTTTCAAAACTGAGAACCGGCTCTTGTCGTTCGCAGCAAAGAGCCGGCTTGTTCGCGAACGACCCATCACTAGCAGACTGCGGTAGGATGCCGAGGAACTCACACGAGTTTACGCTGCTGGAGGAAGCAGCAGGTAAGCATCGTTTTTTCTTCATATTTTAACAAATTTGTTAAAACAATGTTATATTAAATGCTGTGCCTGAATTTGTCTTTTTAAAATAATCGCATTTAATTTCACTTGCCTCCACATCTATACCTGTAATAGCAATGAAACAGTATTGTATATTATTTTTTGAAGTACAGTATACATATAGTTACCAAACTGCCTGTGCAGTACTGATATATAATCACAGCCATTTTAGAGTTTCACTTTAAGATGGCAATATATGTTTTATCAATTACATTGAAATTGCAAATGCTGCCTGAAATTCAAAAGATTGATGAACAATGTAATCCATGGGCCAATTATCTGCTTGCTGGGAGGGGAATAAAAAAAAAAACAACTTGTAATTAAAACATAATCAAACTGATGGGTCCTAATAGGTCTTGTCAATCTAAATTACTTTATTTGTAGCCAACTTTACGTACGTTTCAGGCGTACACTTGACAGAGAAATGCTACTCGGTGGGTTACAGCCAGCAGCAGAGACAGCAGTGCCACCTGTTGCAGGGCACAGTGCAGAGCTTATCCCGGGCAGTGGCAGCACCGTCAAGCGATGGCTCGCACTCTCACCCATTGATGCACACAGAGCCACCTGTAACCCCGCCTACCTGTTGCTGCAGTCACCGGCACAACTTTACACAGCAGGGTAATCCTCACCTGCCAATCACAGCTGTCACTTCACCGCTTGCTGCAAACTCTGCTCTCCCCGACCACCCGCTGTCCGTCTCCGCCTGGCTATGACCCAACTCTCCTACAGTTGTGGCACTGACTGCACCCGGAAGCCGAGCCGCTGTCCAGGCCGCTCTGGCTGCACTTCTCCTTTCTATGATCCGGAACATTGTTGGAAGATCCGCGTCATCCATTCAACCAGCGTGATGCCGCTACCGTCAAGTCTAACGCGCCCTCTGTTGGTTGGAGGATACTTGACAGCCACCATCAAGTAATGTCTGTACGATGCCATAGCTCCCAAGTGTCCCTCTTTCGGAGGGACAGTCCCTTATTGGGAAGCCTGTCCCTCTGCCCCTCTTTCCTCCTCATTTGTCCCTATTTCTATGTAAATATATATATTTCTATACTAACAATGTATTTGATTGACTCTAACCTTCATTCCCATCCTTTAAATTGATATATTACTAATTTTAAAATGTTACTATGAAGGAAAATTAACCAGGATAGAAAGGACCAGTGTGGTTTGAATTATAAAACAACATATTTTTCTCATGAAATCTTTATGGTATGCGTGACCAGGGGGTTGTGACAGGGGCGTGGCTTAAGTGTCCCTTTTTCTCATCTCAAAAAGTTGGGAGGTATGCGATGCGATGCAGAGGGATGTAAAATATGAACCATGTAAACATGAAAAGATGTAATGTATGATACACAGTGAACAATGAAGTGGGTAAAATATTTCACTCTCCCTAACAATAATCCCTGACTACATCAAGCGAGATTTATTGGAAGAACTAGTCTTGAACTTTCCCTTAAAGTAAACCAAGGCTTATTTTTTTCTTTAAAGTTAAACACTAACCTTAAATGAGGGAAGCATCTGGATCCTCCAGAGCACTGGCGCACGGAAGGGGGTATTCCGGGTGTCTGGAACCCCCCCCCCCCCCCCCCTCCACTGCACCGAGACCGGAAGTATGTGTATTTGGCGTGGTTGTATGTGTGTGCGGCGAGGCCTCACGCTGCGGCGGGTGTACGGGCACCAGGCAGAGCTGCAGGAAGAGGGAGGACTTTCCACTTACGGTGCCTGGATCCTGCGCAGCTTCTATGTACTTCCTGTCCCCACCGGCGTCTATCGCTATGGTAACAGTCGCCCCCAGTG
This sequence comes from Hyperolius riggenbachi, assembly GCF_040937935.1. NCBI lineage: Eukaryota > Metazoa > Chordata > Amphibia > Anura > Hyperoliidae > Hyperolius > Hyperolius riggenbachi. The sequence goes on from NC_090646.1 coordinate 182,507,643, forward strand.
ATGACGTAACCGCATGTCATCACAGGGGGAGCTCTTACCGATACGACCGGCGCCGGGAGAGGCTGAAGATAGAAGCTACGTGCAGGATGAAGGCAGGTAAATGGAAACTCCTCTCTCCCCGCTTCCCCCGCCTAACCTAACTAACTTATACTGGGGCATATACCTATCTAATCTATACTGGGGACATATACCTATCTAATCTATACTGGGGGCATATACCTATCTAATCTATACTGGGGGACATATACCTATCTAATCTATACTGGGGGACATATACCTATCTAATCTATACTGGGGGACATATACCTATCTAATCTATACTGGGGGACATATACCTATCTAACCTATACTGGGGGCATATACCTATCCAATCTATACTGGGGGACATATACCTATCTAATCTATACTGGGGGCATATCTATACTGGGGGACATATATCTATCTAATCTATACTGGGGGACATATACCTATCTAATCTATACTGGGGCATATACCTATCTAATCTATACTGGGGGACATATACCTATCTAATCTATACTGGAGGCACATACATATCTAATCTATACTGGGGGTCATATACCTATCTAATCTATACTGGGGGACATATACCTATCTAATCTATACTGGGGCATATACCTATCTAACCTATACTGCGGCCATATACCTATCAAAGCTATTCTGGGGGCATATACCTTTCTAACCTATACTGGGGGCAACTATATGGGCTACCTATACTGGGGGGGGGGGACCTATAACTGGCTACCTATACTGGGGGCACCTATACCTGTCTCTACGTTGGGGGCGCATTTTACGCCCTCGCCCTGGGTGCAATTTAGCCTAGAAACTGCTAGTATTTGGCTCCACCCACATCATATTTTGGCCACACCCACACGCCGCTTTCAGGAATCCCTCCCTTGAAAATCCTGGATTTGCCCCTGCAGAGGCTTCCCACATTTTTCTTGAGACCACCGCCGTTGTCCAAGACCCTCTGACAGTTTGCAGCCGTACTCCACTTTATGCACGACCATGGCCGTACTGCGTCTGCGCGAGAACGGCTGCACCTGCACAGTAGCATAGAGACACATGTGGATGGGCGGCTTTGGCTTACGTCACGGGCATTCTCACATAGGTACTGGATGTCTACAAATGTATACAGCGGGAACCGACTATGAGAAAATCTCCGACAAGCTCTTGTTGGAAATGTTCAGAGAGCCCGTGCGTGGTAGTGGCGGAGTTGAGGAAACGATGTTGAGCCTCTGAAGTATCCAAAGACTTCCCTCTACCTAGGTAAGTAAGTAAGTAACTTATTTTTTTGGGCCACCTCGGTTCACTTTAAAATGGTTAATATTTGTACACTCTTGTTAAGGTTGGAACCAATCATTCCTAAACCCAAAAATAGAAAGGCTTCTTCAAGGTTTACGTTATTTATTCCAGAAACAGAAATACAGATAACTACATTTCATCATATCCTGGCAAAGCAGATTTCCATGTTGCGTTACAGCTGCGTGAGTACCTTCCTGCTGAAGGTACCCAGGTCTTCCTGAATCTACTCTATGTTACATCTAGACTACCTATGTACAGCATACATTATATCAGATTACAGAAAGGAAGAACATACTTAGAGGTCCCAGTCAGCCTTGCGAGCTAGGGCGAAAGTAAGAAGCAGAAGAAGCTCTGATCGCCCCCCTCGGTTTTAATACCGACTAGGAAAGAGTTAAATGTGACATCATATTTGCCCTCCCCTAGACCAGACTATTGGTTGGGCCACCTCGTGGTGTCATAATACCCACCCACTCGATTAATAATCAATGAGGCATTTGACCTACATGCAGGAATGTGGATGTTTACAAAACATGGCTGATGTTTATTGTTCTAGTGGTGGTACATGCCCAGGTCAGGGAGACCTGCGGCCTTGTTCAGAGAACAGCTTCTTGGTATGTTCTAGTTCTGCTGACAGAACTGCAGATTTTCTCTCTAAGAGAAAATCCCCTTAAAGGGCAGGTCTGCTGATCAAGCCTTTTTGACTAACTCAGTCTAAATAACTGAGGCCTACTTAAATTATAACAATCCCCCCTAAAAAGGCTTGACCCGCAGATCCCAGCTTCTGAACCCACCCGTACTTGCTTTCTTTTCTTTATGTTTCACTTTTCGATGTTCGTGCTCACACACCTTCTCTGCTCTCGGTGGTTACCCCTTGAAGAGAGAGAGCACGACCTCTTGGTCTTCCTGTAACCAGGCTCTCTGGGGAGGCCCTACTTCTAAGTCCCTCTATACCACATGCTCAGCATTTGCGTCACTTGCGTATCACTCCCAAACTTGCATGACCACAGAAAAGTGAAACTCGTTTGTTTGTTACTCAATGGAGCAGTTCCAGGTGCCTTCTAAAAGAGCGCCTTTATACAATCAACTCCATCACCGGTACTACTAAACCTATACCCGTAACCCTGTATATCCCTTAATTTAAAAATATTGGTTCTTGAGATTGTTTATGAGGCACCAATCTCTGGACCAGGTTAATTTGTTTTACTTAATTTTAACACGCAACCTCACCTGGATAATGATGCCTAAAGTTGTCATCCCCATCCAGACGACCAGTGGGTGTAGAAAGAACTTTGGAACTGCAGAGGCCCAGTCCGAATGATGCCTAAAGTTGTCATCCCCATCCAGACGACCAGTGGGTGTAGAAAGAACTTTGGAACTGCAGAGGCCCAGTCCGAGTGTCCCTGGAACATCACCGGAAACCTTTTCCACCAGGTCAGACTGGAACTCACCTGCTTATTTTTGTGTTCTACCTCGTTAAGATCACCTGGATCATGGTGAAATCTTACCTCTAACTTAGTGTACTGTTTGTTTAACCTTTGTAACAAAGTGTGGCCGTCTTGGGTCAAAACCTGTTCCCCTTTGTCCCATGTCGTGTTCTCTTTCAGGATGGGAACTTCCCGTGAAACTTTGAACTTTGGAGTTCTCTTAACAATTTGAGAAATAACGTCATCCAACCTGGATGACTGGATCCATATGGGATCTCCGCTCACCCAATATGTTCCCCTTGACAGATCCCCCTTATTGGAACAATTATGAACATGTACCTTGAATGTGTCCTTAGACAGGATGCTAAAAAAACCAACCTTTCCTTCAGCCACCGGAACTATCGGTTTGGCTTCAGGGCGGATCTTTTGAATGGTAGCCTCGCATTCTGCGTTATTAAGCCTGCAGGCTTCTTCACTAAATTTGACTTGCCCCAGCAAACACAGGTACCTCTGTGAGAATTGCCCGCATGAGGACAACTCTACTCGTTTCACCTCCCCGTCTAGCACCAAAAAAGTTTGACCTCTCAGGTCCTGGTGTAAGACATGTGTTGAGGTGGGAACTAAGGAAGTGGCGGTGCCTAAAGGAATGTTGCACCGTTTCCATTTGTTCACCCAAACATCTCGAAGCTGCCATGCAAAAGATCCTTCTCCAGAAAAATCGATATACCTCCCCTTGTCCAATCTCAGTTGCACAGGATCTTTAAGCATCTCCCTGACAAAATATGCCCCCAACTGTCCTGATTGGACCTCTTCCCCCCTTATGTCCTGAGGCACAATATGTACCTGAGGTCGGGAAGACTGTACTCTCTGCAATCTTTCAATTAAGAGTACCTCTTCACTTACCCAACTAGCATGAGGATAAGTGGCTGCATATGGACTGTGTAATATCGTCCCCTGTGGTGACCCGTGTGGTGTGAATGGGGTTCCCTGTGTTGGCTTTCCCTCCCCCGAGACCGCTCTCCCCACCCTCTTTGTCACCTGGAAATGTGGCGTGATCTCGATTTTGACTTCTTGTTTCGAGAACCACCAACCCTCGGCTTTCCAGCCTTTACATGTGTATAGTTGTTTCAGAGGCACTCTCTGTTGGTAGCTCCAGAGTGTGATGTTGTCCCCTGCGTCTCTCTGGTAGGAGAATTGACGCCTCCTGCTCGATCCTCTCCAATCTGGAACCATCTCACTCTGCATAACCAAGACAAGGTACCCCTGAATCACACACTCCACCTTTTGCATGTACCCATTGTACTGCAATGTACCTTTTAACAACTCTTTGGATCGGTGCATCGATTCTGGGAGTGTGGCATTCAATAGCAGATTTACACTGCCATTCAATTCCCACTGCCCGCACACCTGACCCTTCAGACCTTTCACCCACATTGTGCCATGAAATTTGTCTTCTCCTGGCACAAGTGCTCTTTTCCTTCGTCCCTGCATGGTCCATCTGTGCCAAGCGGAGGGAGGTGTGAAAGGATTAGTACCTTTGTCCCCAAACATTAACATGCTTGGGCCTTGCATTCTCATCAACCCCTTATTATACATGAGAATGTCCTCTCTTCGTTCTCCTAGGACGAAATGGCAACCTAGGATCACCATCAGCACGGTACTCTTCATTATAAAAGCACCACCTTGGGAAAGAAAAACATTAGCAATTTGCACTATGCTTTGCTCAGTCAGTTTTTTTTAGACGTTTTCCGATCTCAGGAATCTCGTGTTTTTGTCTCTTTCCAATTTCAGGAATCTCGTGTTTTAGTCTCTTTCCAATTTCAGGAATCTCGTGTTTCTCCAAACTTAGATTGGCATCTGGAACCTTTCGCTTATCCGACTGACATCTCCATCTTTGCTGCCAGCACTGCAGCTGTCTCGATTCCATATTGCCCAACTCCTGAAATCAAAATACAAACAAATCAATTCTTATTAATGATTTGGGATTCGCCCTGCGGCTTGTACTCTGTACACTTTAAATTGATCAATATATATCGTAATTGATCTCGTTGCTTTATGGTTCTCATCTCATGAACTCTGTTTACTCTTTTTGGTAGATTGGAGTTAAACTTCACCCCCCTACCTCAGTACTATCCTCAGTACTTACCTGTTTAAAATATGCTCCCGCGGACTTCACCTCTGGAAGCTCTCACCTCATTGCAGCTCCTTCCACATCCCCCCCTATCTGTCCATGCGCGGCCGTCGCATGCACAGATTACGGATGCCACACCTGTTGTTGCTTTGCAGGTGAGCCTGCAATGCTCTTACTCATTATCGCATTTACTTATCTAGAATTTCATCGCGATACCAGCTCTGCTAAAAGTTCTGTGTGTTATACCCTCTGATCAATGTTTGCCGTGCCACTACCTAAATTACAAAAAATGACTGCCTCCCTGTAGGAAGGAGCACTTAACAGTTAAACTGCACAGGGTACAGGGCTACGCATACCAGCGTCACATGCCTGTATGCAGATCCCTGAATGCCCACGTGGTAGGTAGTCATATGGCAAACACCGTACTGATACACTGTCACTCTGTACATGGCAATTCTTTCATTTGTATAATTGCCCCATGAACTGCTGTCAGTTCTTGTTCTTTGTGCTACAATTGATAGGAGCTGGAAAAAACATCTTTGACCAATCAGTGGACGAAAAAAACCGCACAAAAAACAGCCCCAGCCCAGCATAGACCTCTTAGTCAAGCTCTGGCCCTGTCCACGACAAAAACCGGAAAAAAACGTTACCGCTCTGCAGCAGCGGCGACGGAAACCCGGATTGGTCAACTCCCTTTTTTCCAACTCCGGCACCCCCTTGCTGCACTGTTGGGAACTCATGCTGCAACACCCATTAAGGTGCCCCACTTACAGGAATAATCCCATAAGCAACTCAGTACAGACCCATTCCTGATTTGCGCTGTTCATTGTCTCCCTGCACCTAGCTGGGAAACATTTCCTATCCGTGACCATGCTAGTCTTACAGTAATAGCTTGGTGCACCTATTCTGGCATTCCTTTCCATGGACCCAGGGAAAAGCTTCTGGGGAAATACTTTGAGAACCGAGACACTCAGTAGAATGTCTCTGTATTTCTACCCCTCTCCCTTTCAGCTGCTCTGCCCGGAGCCGCGAGCACAGCCTGACGTGACGTGGATCCCCCAGCCCCTCCTCCCCCCTGCCATGACGTGTGGGAGCCATGACTCTTGGGGGCGGGCCCTCTCCACTGCAGCCATTTTGAGTCCTGGACTGCCAGCTAAGATGACTGCTATCAATCTCCCGTAGCAACCACTTAATCCTATACACATTAGGAGAGAAACAAATTCACACAGAACAACATTTTATGCATAATTACACAGCATCGATACACAGTGCAGAGAAAAAACAAAACAAAAAAAAAATCAGCATTTCGCCACATACATTCCTGGATGTCCGTAAAAACCTAAGGAGAAATCCTTTTTCCCAGCTGCAATTCTGCAGTCGTATCACCCCGGGACATGGAAACTCCCTCTCTACACAAATCATCTGCAGCTTATCTCAGCCATAACTCAGAACTACCAAAGCGCGCAGCATAACTCCAAACCACATTAACAGCTAGTACTTCTGAGACCAACATTTATCAGCCCTAGCTGACTAAACAACATTAAACATATGCAGACATTTAAAAACCTTTAAGCAGCTCTGACTGGAACGAGATAAGCTTGCTCCTCTCACTACACTTTTCCACTACGCTCCTCTCTATCCCCTCTCCCTGTACTAACAGACTGAAACACTGCTGGCTTATCTCCTTCTGCGGGGGATCCCCCCCCCCCACACACACACACACACCTCTGGCCCATTTCCCAGATTTTCTCTGTAAAATGAGAGCAAAAGACAGACAAAAAAGGGAACAAGAGGAGAAAGAGAGAGAAAGAAAAACCCAATCAACATCTGACCCGCGAAAGAAACCATGCCTGCGACAACTGTGGATGTAACCACATTCTAAACCGTATATTACCACTATGTAAGTATGCAACACAGGAACATTGAATCCTAAGAGAAAAATCAAGGCACATAAACTCTGAAAACAGCACTATGTATTTACAACGGAGCTGCTCCTATCCTCACCCCTCCCACCACGCACGGGAGAGATGAGAAGCCCGCAGCCTCCACACTGCAATTAACACAAAACACAGAACACATTATCCTCTCCTTGTACAATAAAGATAATGCAATATAACAACGTAAATCATATGTGCCTGATCTGCAGACTCTTCGCAATTCATCAGCATTCCGCAACTTTTTATCCCGCGAAACTTCTGTGGACTCCAGAACGTCAGCGGGGCTCACCTTCCCCCACAGCGGATCGATCTCCAGCTGCAGTTGCGAGCAGCCGTAGCCTCGGAGGGTTCCTTCCGACCCAGGTTTAGGCTTGTAACTGTGTGCACATGCAGTTACAGTGTAACGTCCAAGAGTTTCGCCGCTGATATCCTCGAATTGCAGCCGTGTGCTTGGCTCCCGCACACACCCCACACCACTTATCAGTATCAGCTTGATAAGCTTTACAGTCCGCGTCTATTCCGCTTGTTTTGCTGTGGAATATCTTAAAAAACTTCTTCGGCCCCCGGCCCCTGTCTGCTTGTTTAGCTAGGCAGTGAAGGGCTTCAGCACCACTGTTATAAACTGTTCTATATCACCTTGCTTCGACACCATTAACTTCTTACAGTTGCGTCTCACAGACTGTGAGATCACTTGACTCTCCACACAGCAAGCAGGAGATAGACTTTCTCAGGCTTCTTCAAGGTTTACGTTATTTATTCCAGAAACAGAAATACAGATAACTACATTTCATCATATCCTGGCAAAGCAGATTTCCATGTTGCGTTACAGCTGCGTGAGTACCTTCCTGCTGAAGGTACCCAGGTCTTCCTGTATCTACTCTATGTTACATCTAGACTACCTATGTACAGCATACATTATATCAGATTACAGAAAGGAAGAACATACTTAGAGGTCCCAGTCAGCCTTGCGAGCTAGGGCGAAAGTAAGAAGCAGAAGAAGCTCTGATCGCCCCCCTCGGTTTTAATACCGACTAGGAAAGAGTTAAATGTGACATCATAGACCAGACTATTGGTTGGGCCACCTCGTGGTGTCATAATACCCACCCACTCGATTAATAATCAATGAGGCATTTGACCTACATGCAGGAATGTGGATGTTTACAAAACATGGCTGATGTTTATTGTTTTAGTGGTGGTACATGCCCAGGTCAGGGAGACCTGCGGCCTTGTTCAGAGAACAGCTTCTTGGTATGTTCTAGTTCTGCTGACAGAACTGCAGATTTTCTCTCTAAGAGAAAATCCCCTTAAAGGGCAAGCAAGTTCTATAAACTTGGTCACTCCCAGAGTGCACCTCAAAAAATCTGGAGACAGAGCCTTCTGTCATGCTGCCCCTACTCTTTGGAACTCCCTACCACACCCAGTAAAGACAGCACCATCCCTGGAGCTATTCAAATCCAGACTGAAAAGCCACCTGTTTAGCCTGGCATTTCCAGATTTATAAAATTCTTCCTCTGTACCACGATGGTCGGAGCCATGCTTATGCGCTTTGAGTCCCACGGGAGAAAAGCGCTTTACAAATGTTATTTGTTGTTGTTGTTGTTGTTGCTCATCAAGCCTTTTTGACTAACTCAGTCCAAATAACTGAGGCCTACTTAAATTATAACATCTGTGTGTGACAGATGCACATTGTAATACCCATCACTGCAGGCACGTGCACAGGGGGGTGCTCTGGGTGCCCAGGCACCCCCCTTTTTAAAATCTTCAAAAAAAGGCCCCTCTCGCGTGGAAAATAAGCCCCGCCCACCCGCGGGAAGCTCCGCCCCGGCTGGGGCACTTTCAAGTGAAGAGGCCCAGACAGGAATCCTAGTGTGGCATACTGACCTCTCCCTCCACCTAGGACCCATACTGACCTCTACCTCCCCCAGCACCCATAGTGACCTCTCCCTCCACCTAGTACCCAGTGACTACTCCCTCCCCTAGCACTCCATCCCCTAGCACTCACAGTGACCTCTCCCTCCACCTAGGACCCATACTGACCTCTCCCTCCACCTAGGACCCATACTGACCTCTCCCTACCCAGTACCCACAGTGACATCTCCCTTCACCTAGTACCCACAGTGACCTCTCTCTTACCCAGCACCCACAGTGACCTCTCCCTCCACCTAGCACCCACAGTGACCTCTCCCTCCCCCAGCACCCACAGTGACCTCTCCCCTCCACCTAGCACCCACAGTGACCTCTTCCTCCCCAGCTCTAGCAGTGATCCTGCCTACCCCAGCACCCACACTGACCTATCCCTCCCCCAGCATCCACAGTGATTTTTCCCTCCCCCAGTGGCTACCCTCCTGTCCCCTGCAGCACCCACAGGGACCTCCCATCCCAAAAGCAGCACCTACAGTGACCTCTCCCATTGCCAGCGCCCACAGTGGCCTCTCCCGACATCCAGCATCCACTCCCTCCTCCAGTAACCACACTGACTTCTCCCAGCACCCCCAGGGACCTCCCCTTCCTCCAGCACTCATACGGATCTCTTCCTTCCACAGCACAGTGGCCTACCCTTCCCCCCAACACCCACACTGACCCCTACCTCCCTTAGCAACTATGCCATTCATAGCAGCACCTATAGTGACCTCCCACCCCCTGCACCCACAATGACCTCTACCTCCCGAGACCCACAGTGATCTCCCCCAAGGGACCCACAGCAACCTCCCTTTCCTCCAGCACCCATGCTGACCTCTACCTTCCACAGCACCCACAGTTACTTCTCCCCCCAGCACCCACAGTGACCTACCCTTCCCCCATCAACCACACTGACCTCTATCTCCCCTAGCAGCAACTATGCCATGCATAGCAGTACCCACAGTGATCTCCCACCCCCTGCACCCACAGCAATCCCACCAATATTCAGCACCCACATTACACTCAACCAGTAACCCCCACTATAGCAAGCACCCAGTACTCGCACCAAGCACCCTGCACCCAATACTCACATCCGGCCTCAATATGGCACTTAGTACTTGCATCAAACAGCCACATGACACCCAATACCTGCACCCCTTCACCCTATAGCTGGCACCCAGTACTCACACCCACATGGCACAGTACTTGCACCCAGCCCCAACATGGCACTCACTACTCACACCTGCACACCGCCTTCACATGGCACCCACTATCTGCACCCAAAGTACCTGTACTCAGAACCCACATGACACACAATGCCCACCCATAGCTAGTACCCAGTGCAGGCATGGCACCAAGTATTTGCACCTATGTGATACCCAGTACCTGCACCCAACACCCACATATTTCATCTGCAGTAGTTACAGTTGCACTAAGCCTCCACTTGGTGTCCAGCACCCACACCAAGCATTCACATATGATATCCAGTACTTGCACCCAGAACTCACAAAGGACTGAGTACTTGCAATCAACACCTACATGATGGTTAATACACACCCATACAGCCAGAATCCACATGACACCCTGTGCCAGCACCCAGAAACCACATTGCACCCAGCATCTGCCTTTAGCACCCACATGACAACAAATACCCCACTAGCCAGCACCCATCACCCATATGTCACCATGTACAAAAAAAAGAATTACTACTCACTCCCAGTACCCACTTGGCACTCAGTATTTGCACCTAAGACCCACATACCCCATAATCATCAACACCCACATGGCACAGTACTCACACGTCACCAAGTTCCAAAGCCATTATATGCACCTAGTACCCGTCCATAACCAGAACCCAAATAGCACCAAGAACACATCCTTTGTCCGAACCCATATGAGACTCAGAGGTCCCAGTAATGAAAGGTGAGTCTGTGCCTCCACTGTGGGCTCCACTGTGCCCACTTTAACCCACTAACAGTGGGAACCTGCCACTGCTGATTTGACGGTGGTAGCACCACAAGAGTTGGTTGGAAGGAGACACAAAGTCTGCCTAATACTGCTATAAAGGTGTGTGTGGGGGGAGGGGGGGGGTGTTAAGACTGCCTTATGCTTTCTGGAGAGGGGGTATTACATACACAATTTAGCACGATTTATCGATTTCAAATTTGAGCACCACACCCTTGAGGATCTTCTGCATGGCCCTGCCCCTTCCTGCAGCACCCACACTGACCTCTACTTTTCCCATCAGCCACCCCTTCCCCTCATAGCTGGCACCCAGTACTCACACTCACATTACACCAAGTATCTGCACCCAGGCTTAAAATCGCACCCAGTACTCACACCTGCACACAGCTTCCACATGGCCCCCACTATCTGCACCAAGCACCCACTTAACCCGTACCCGCACCCAAAGTACCCGCATTCAAAACCCATGTGATGCCCAAAGCCCACCCATAGCCATCACCCAGTACAAGCATGGTGCCAAGTATTCGCACTCATGTCACATCCAGTGACTGTACCCAGCACCCACATGACATCGAGTACATGCACCCAGATTTTACATGGCACTAAGTATTTGCAATCAACCACCTGCATGACACTCGATACCCAACCATAGTCAGAACCCACATGACACTCAGCACTTACACCCAGAACTCACATGGCACTAAGTACTTGCAATCAACATCGGCATGGCACTCGATACCCAACCATAGCCAGAACCCACATGACACTCAGTACTTACACCCAGAACCCACATGGCAACCATCATCTGCATTCAGCAGCATGACAATCAATACCCCCCTAGCCAGAAACAAGGGGGGGGGGCATGCGGGGGAAGGCATTACCAGGCCCCTTTTTTAAATTTGAGCACCCCCCACTTAAGGACCCTCTGCACGGCCCTGCATCACTGCATATACCTACCTGCTGTTCACAGTGCACCCACCTACCGACGTGAGCGCACGCAGTGTCACTGTGCCTGTCCGATACCTGTCTGTGTGTGACAGGTGCACAGTAATAACCATCACTGCATATACCTACCTGCTGTTGTTCACTTCAGTGCACCCACCTACCCATGTGAGCTGAGCGCACGCAGTGTCACTATGCCTGTCCGGTACATGTCTGTGTGTGACAGGTGCACATTGTAATACCCATCACTGCATATACCTACCTGCTGTTGTTCACTTCAGTGCACCTACCTACGTGAGCTGGGTGCACGCAGTGTCACTGTGCCTGTCCGGTACCTGTCTGTGTGTGACAGGTGCACATTGTAATACCCATCACTGCATATACCTACCTGCTGTTGTTCACTTCAGTGCACCCACCTACCTACGTGAGCTGAGCGCACGCAGTGTCATTTCGCTGGCTCGCTCCCGGAATTTCCAATCAATTTCCCCACCCATCCTCATTTAACACTTGCGCCCAGCTCACCTAATGACAAAATGCAGATAGATAATTTATCATCTGCATCGCTCACCCTGATTCCCTCCCCTCCGTTCCCAGTGCCCTCAAACAGTATGGCGACCTGAACATCGCGTGTGTGCGCGCGACTGCCACCCCACTGCGCATGACACGCATACTACGCAGCCCCAGCCGGCTCATACACGTCCGTATTACGCGGATTAGCGCTAGTCCGCCCGCCACAACCTAGCTCCCTACGTAACTCCATACACATTTGTCACTCCACCTATCAGAGGCCATCACCTCCGACAGTCGCCTCCCCCCCTACGTCATTTGCCCTGCCACGCCCACCTTACTTCCACAGTCTCTCCGGGCACGGAGATGTAACCACCATAAATATGAGCGCTCACCGAGGACTCGGTTTGGCGCCCAGTAATTCCACTACTGACTACAGGTAAGATACCTTACGCATACCTCTACTTGGACCCCAGTATCCGCTCAGGTACCGGCCCACCCTACCAAGAGCAGCTCAGACTACCTTATTAACCCACAGGGAATACATTAACGGCATACACTGACCAGGTTCCCTACCTGACATCTTCTTAATTACCCAGGATACTTAGGGATTAAACGAGAAATACCGAATCTTGCAATACCCCTTTTTCTGTTTTTTATACAATTGTTCTTCTTACATGCAAAAAAACGCTTTAGCAGGTTTCTGTCACATACAGGGTTCCTAGGATCTCCTTTAATTTTAACCCTAACAATCTTTTAAGTAACCCTGGCCAGATAATAGGCTGGATACTAATGTTAAGTGAACATCCTGTTTTTCATAGCTAGATGACTGCACCCACTAATTATATATGTGTATATGTCTATGATACGGATTTGTATTTTAATTGTTCATTTGAAGCATATGATATTATGGTGGTTTACTGATGTGTCTATTGTTGCTTGTTTTTCTCTTGAAGCACTATTTTGACCTGATGAAGCGGCCTATTCCGCGAAACGCGTTGTCCTAAGTGCTTATTTTTATTAAATTGTTTCACCTATCCTACCGAGTGGAGTGTCCATTCTTAAGGTAGGCGATCTACTACATATTTTATTCTCGTTCTAAACTAACTCAAGTGCAAACCATACAACAAGGGCGCCTCCTACTATTGCTTTACTCCAAGTTTAACATCCCACAATTGCTGGATTGTTATTTTTTGCCACAAACTTGTGGCAGGAAACTTTTTTCGAAGGAGCTGCGACCACCCACCCCAAAGACCGAGTGGAGACGGGCTTTCTCCACATGCGTATTCGAGTGGTTGCCTCTCCAAGCAACCCACACTTGTGAGTAGCATCATTTACATTCTTAGATCAGATCGCAAGGATAATACACTATAGGGGCTCCCGGTGTCTCTGTGGTTTTTTTCTTTTTCGTTATACAGTGAGTGCATGCAGTGTCACTGTGCCTGTCCGGCTGGTACTTGTCTGTGTGTGACAGGTGCACATTGTAATACCCATCACTGCATATACCTACCTGTTGTTGTTCACTTCAGTGCACCCACCTACCTACGTGAGCGCATGCAGTGTCACTGTGCCTGTCCGGTACCTGTCTGTGTGTGACAGGTGCACATTGTAATACCCATTACTGCATATACCTACCTGCTGTGTCACTGTGCCTGTCCGGTACCTGTCTGTGTTTGACTGACAGGTGCACATTGTAATACCCATTACTGCATATACCTACCTGTTGTTCACTTCAGTGCACCCACCTACCTACGTGAGCACACGCAGTGTCACTGTGCCTGTTCGGTACCTGTCTGTGTGTGACTGACAGGTGCACATTGTAATACCCATCACTGCATATACCTACCTGTTGTTCACAGTGCACCCACCTACCTACGTGAGTGCATGCAGTATGATATACCACTCCATGCATACCTGTTAACTGCCCCCCAGGCCCCCTCTGTGCTCTGCTGTCCCCCATAAAAAAAACCTGCCATGCTAGTGACATGTAGCTTGTCGCTAGCTGGCTGTATACCTTATGTCTGCCATTCACCGCCGCTCCCCACCTGCATCCCTTCCGTCCCCGCCTTCATAAGCTGATTGGAGGAAGCTTACAGAGGCGGGGACACAGTACAGACACAGAGGCTGGTGATAGTATGCAGAACCAGCCTCTGTGTACTAATAGCATTCTTCAAACCCACATCGGGTTCTCTTTAAAGTCCAGCTTTCACAGCCATATGTCACTACTGGGAAGACCATAGAGTTAACTATCCTGATCTTTTTATAAAGTGACTTCTCTATCCTTTTGTATATTGTCCAAATTTGCCATAGCTTTCCTCACAAGTAACAAGCGGCTCTTAATCACATGACTGCAGTCACCATCAGAGATCTTCGATCCCAGGAAGATGAAATCTGTTACAACTTCTATTTTTTCCCAAAAGGAAGAAGGATGGTCCGCACTTGCCAGTGAAGTATAGAACTTTATTATGGACGTATCCAAAATTTCCACGGCAGGCTTTAGATAGCTGACATGTTTCAGACTAACCGTCCTTATTCATAGCTAACACATAACTGGTAGCACATGCATATATACACAAATGTCAGTACAAAAATGCCTGCCCCAAGTCCACCCCCCAACATGGGAGTGGTCAAAGTGCAGGAGGAGGTACTAGCAAGGTCCTCATCCATTACAAATACAATATAATATAAATACTGTTTAAAAATACAAATGTACATAATTAAATGAGATAAAAAGCAACACAAATGGAGCAAAACCCTGAATAATATTGCTTAGGAAAAGAAACACACTGCAATGTGTAGGAAATGATTCAAGGGTAGGATGGCCAGGATGTATGAAAGAAGAAATTAAAGATCCACATGCCTCTTTTCGCAATAGTCTCTCACATAAATCACCTCCTCTTATGGACGGTACAACCCTCTCGATTCCACAGAACGAATCGAGAGGGCCATGTGGATCTTTAATTTGGGCACCAGAGTTCCGCATGGCCTGAATGCCAGGTGGAATCTAGCTATGGGTACCTGAATATTTTGGTCTATGTGTACCATCCTTGACCGGGGCGTGGTTTGTTTCCCTTCCCCCCTCTTCCTTTTCCTCTTTCCCTCCCCCCCCCCCCCTCTCTTCTCCTTTCATACATCCTGGCCATCCCACCCTTGAATCATTTCCTACACATTGCAGTGTGTTTCTTTCTCTAAGCAATATTATTCAGGGTTTTGCTCCATTTGTGTTGCTATTTATCTCATTTAATTATGTACATTTGTATTTTTAAACAGTATTTATATTATATTGTATTTGTAATGGATGAGGACCTTGCTAGTACCTCCTCCTGCACTTTGACCACTCCCATGTTGGGGGGTGGACTTGGGGCGGGCATTTTTGTACTGACATTTGTGTATATATGCATGTGCTGCCAGTTATGTGTTAGCTATGAATAAGGACGGTTAGTCCGAAACATGTCAGCTATCTAAAGCCTGCCGTGGAAATTTTGGATACGTCCATAATAAAGTTCTATACTTCACTGTCAAATGCGGACCATCCTTCTTCCTTTTGCCTGATTTTGGATTAGCTGCCCAGGTCGAGCACTGTGGTGAAGGCTAGTGGAGTAGAGCGGTGTTCTCCCCTGGTTTGTGTGTTCTATTTTTTCCCCATCTATTTGTAGATGGTTCATTGGAGCAGATGACATGACTTTAGTTTTCTTGATGTGAAGCAGTACACCAGCTTTTGCACTTTCTTGTTTGGCATTCATGACTAGGCTCTAGTCTTCAGTTCTTTCTCAGTTTCAGCCATCATAGTAGTATTATTGACATATCTCACATTGTTAATATTCCTGCCCACTATTTTATGAAAGTAAGGCCTTTTTTCCATGGGCAGTTGATGATAGGCAGTGAAATGCATCTCAAACTCCCTTAACTGCTTGCTGCTGCCTGGTAACTGCTCACTGCTGCCTTGCAACTGCTTGCTGAGTACACAGTTCAACTGCCCGTGGAAAAGAGGCCTAACACACAAGCAAGAAAGGCGTGCTGACTGATAGGGTAGGTGTTATAGCAGAGCTGATGTACTTGCAGGTTCGATAAACTGACAAGGGCTGGCATGTTGATCTGGCAGATAGGCAGGACTGGCATACTGATGTACTGGCAGGACTGATAGGGGCTGACAATTGTTGGGTTACTGACAGAACTGGCATGTTGACAGGGGTTGGTGCACTGACATGGCTAGTGTACCAATGGGACTGGCAGAGCTGGTGTGCTGACAAGGGCTAATGTAATGACAGAACTTCCATACTAACAGGACAGGCAGGAGCTAGCATACTGACAGGGAACTGGTATACTGGAGTACTGATAGGACTGAAACACTGACTTACTATAATACTGGCAGAGCAGGCAGAGTGACAAAACTGGTGAGACAGACAGGCTTAATGACGGCCTGGCAAACTGAATGGCATGGGGAAACATCATGGCTGTGGAAAATGAGAAAACAGCACTGAGCACTGTTTGTCCAAGCTTTAAGTTACCCAGGCTTTTGTGTCAGTGCTGTTTTTCTGCCTCCTACTGCATGCACAAGAGCCAGTGGTCTTACATTAAAAAAAAAAACGTTGGTTATACAGGTACAGATGTAACTGGACAACTGAACGTTTTCAATTTGCTATTGGATCAAGTGCATCCTGTGGCTTTTTTACAGATGTAACTGGACAACTTACCTAGGTAAATTAGGATAAAGAGAATGGCTTTCATTTGGAAATTTGGTATGTGGAACGTACAGACTGTCAAATATGGGAAAGATGGAAGAAATCAGAACAGAGTTATAGTGGGTAGAAATGACAGTTTTGCAGGAGAGGTGGAGATGATGGTCATGTCTAGGAGAAGCATGTGATCAGTTTGGTCAGGTGATAGATATGTACGTTTCTGATTTGCTAGTCGTAATCATGTGCTAAAGTAGAACGTGTGGTACCAATGGAGACCATGAACCTTCTAAAGGAAACAAAAATTGAGTGGGACACCAGGAGCCCCCGATGGTGTAGTATGTCGAGTGTATGAGACACTCACAAGGGTAGGTTGCAAGACCGGAACCACAATGTAACAGCTGGGAGGAAAGCCCATCCTTATTCGGATTCTTCGGTCTATGACAATGTGGGTCACACTCCAGGAAAAGGAAAAGGGTGTAAGGGCTTCAAGGAACCTCCTTGCTAGCAAAACGCTATTATTAAGACACTTTTTAATACATGATCTCAGAAAACGTTCTGCTATCCACGAAACACGTTATTATTCAAATGTCTGGTTTCTATTGAAATGTATCATTTTATTTTGGCTACCCTCTTCTTATTAGAGGTAAGCCAATGTTGTATGTTATCCAGTCGACAGTTCCACTTCCACACATATGTCATGTGCCTTCTCCCAGTGATGTGCCAAAGTAGGATATGATATACAGCAAACCAGCTGATCAAACTAATTACGTGCTTTTCCATAAGTTCTGCCTGACATGACCATCACTATTGGAGAGAAGTACATGGACAGGTAAGTACAATTATTCATACTTTTATAGTTGAACAGGAGACAGACATGAATTGAATGAAACAGGATATATAGTTTGAAGCAAAACAAGTCCAGCTATTTTGCCATTTGAACTGATAAGAGAATTTCCAAATTAATTCTCAAGGTCAGGCTTCCAGTGTAAGTTTTATTAGAGTATATACTCCAATGTGCTAATGAAAATGAGGTAGAAGCAAACTAGATAGGATATGTGATAAAGTCATAAAATATGATATGTTAATAATTCTTGGTAATTTCTTTAGTTAAGTGGGAAAAGGAGAGCAGCATAAAATGTACCAGGCACATTGCAGCCCCCCGCAGCCCACTTCCCTGCCACAAGCGCAATGCAAGTCTATGGAGACTTGCACACTACACGCTATCCAATGTGGTGCACCGGACCTATTCCAATCGCCGAAATTCAGATGCTAAGGCTGCAGCGCATTACAGAATGATCCGTGCCTACCACATGGATTATGCAGTAATGCAAGTCAATGGGCGACGCAGTAGGTGTGCATGACAGGGGCACGGTGCATTATGGTTTGCATGTGCAGACTGATTGGAATCCCAGTGACGTACTTCCTTCCCAGCAGGAAGTGTGTCACTAGGCGGGGCGGCGCTATGCATATGATCCTGTCGCCGCGCCGTGGCGCAGGGTCATATTGAGGCTGATTTCTGTGGTACAATGCGGTGCTTGCACTGCATAGCATCGCTAACACTAGGTGTACAACCGGTCTCAATTGTAAACAGCACAGTATAAAAAATATTCACATGGAGAGTACTAGGGAAAAAAATGTATGCAACCACACTGACCACGAATATAAGAAAGAGCCAATCGCACTCTTCTGGCACACCACCCTTAATCATAGGAAAGGGGGTGAGGTGTGCAGGGCTTGTCTCCGGATACCACAGAGATTAGTAGTTATGGGTCAAAGTGGAAGTCCGCACTGCCTCTTCGGGTAAATCTTGTTTTATTAATATCAAAAGGACAAACACATTAAAAAGAACCAATAGGCAATTGGTTCTTTTTAATGTGTTTGTCCTTTTGATATTAATAAAACAAGATTTACCCGAAGTGGCAGTGCGGACTTCCACTTTGATCCATAACCACACTGACCACGTACAGATTTCACAGAGATGAACATCATCTATAAAGAGTGTGAGGTCACTCGAGGGTCCATTTGCAAATATTATTTACAACTGAGATGAGATAATGAATTGCTAAGGTACAGCTCACACGGCGGAGTAAATTCAATTTGAACCGTGTAGCAATGGGAATTGGCGGTAAACTGGAATCAGAACCATAACATAGTTGAAATCAACTAAATATTAAAGAGGCTATACTAAGTATGGCAGAGAACATAGTGGGATATAAGCAGAGATCTAGAAACCAAGTTTGCTCCTTGATAAATCAGGACCTTAAGATATTGTCTAAAATAATGGCTGACAGGCTGGCAGATTTACTTCCTAACCAGGTGGGATTTGTGCGCCACCGATCTGCCATAGCCAATATTCGTAAGGTGTTGAAAGCTCAAGACCACGTTAGAGCTTATCCCAAATCATGTAACACCCATGCACTACTACTGATTGACGCTGAAAAGGCCTTTGACAACGTTAATTGGGACTGGATGGAGAGAATCCTAGACAGAATGAATCTACAGGGGGGAATTAGGAATCTAATCAAAGCAATGCATACTAACCCGAGGGCGCGGATATATATCCCGGGGTTCCTCTCCGAAGAAATTGCGCTGGAAAAAGGAACTAGACAGGGCTGCCCCTTGTCTCCCTTACTTTTTAATCTAGCGTTGGAACCTCTGACTCAGAGGTTAAATAGGGGCGTATGTGGTATAGATATAGGGGATGCAGTGATTTCTCAGGCCATGTTCGCTGATGATATTCTGTTATTTATAAGAAATACGGAGTCCCAACTGAAGGAAGTCTTTGAAATTATTCAAGAAGTGGGATCATTTAGTGGGTTCAAAGTTAATATATCCAAATGTGAACTACTGTATCTTTCCCCCTGTGCTCCCAGACACAATTTCACCCATCTCCCTGTCAAAGTCAGTTCAGTGATCACATATCTAGGTATCAAGATACACAAAGACCCGAACATGTTATACTCCTTGAACTACGATCCGTTGATTAGGGACCTAAAACGCCAATTAATCAGCTGGGAAAAGCTGCCAATTAATCTTCCGGGAAGGGCAGCTCTCATTAAATCGGTTACTTTCGGTAGATTATTATATCCCTTACAGACCATCCCCCTGCTGTTAAAGCATGCAGACGTACAAGACATTAATAGTGCCCTAAATAATTTTTTGTGGAGGAATAAAAAACCAAGGATAGCCCTTTCCAAGCTGACACTTCCTAGACTGTGGGGGGGCCTTGCAATCCCAGATATCCGACGTTACAATTTATCATGTCTAGCCAGACATATTAGAGACTGGCTTAATAAATCCAGCAAACATTCAAACTACTCCCTGGAGGCATCTTTCTCTGATCCATGGTCACTGTCAGGTCTCCTGCACACCACACCACGTACAATCTGCCTCTGAAGAAGCTGGTTTAAGCCAGCGAAACAGCTGTCAGGCATCTGATACCCCCACTGCTATCTACCTGCTATTTTCCCCACCGGAATAAAGGGATTTTAAGGAAGCGGTGCCTCCTCTTTTGTCCTCTACTACATTGGATCACGACTACATTTTGGACGTGCACGCTCTGATTCCCATCTCTGGTGTGTCTGCCCTGCTGCATTTGGTGCCAGGTACTGTGTTTCTCCTTCCATTACACCACACAAAAACACATGCCACTGAAACTCAAAAACAGTAGAGGAATTAAAGATACAGTGATGGCCTGGAGAATCCTTAGGAAAATATTTTTAGCTCCACAGCAAGTCTCTAAATATATGCCACTGTGGGGTCTCCCGGGCTTTCCAGCTAGCTTGGCTCATGGGGGTTTTCTGGCTTGGAAAGAAAAAGGTATCGAGTGTTTAGGGCATATATGTGACCTGCGCAGGGGGAGATTTTTGACTTTCCACGAGATTAGGGCTAAATTTGGTGTACCTAAGGGCCATTTCCTGTACTATGGGCAACTACAATCATATATACGAAGCAAAATAAGGGACGTATCAAAGATAGCTAACCTGGATTCTTTTGATAAGTTTATCTCTCCCCATATCTCCCAGCTATCTCTCTCTGAAATTCATGCTAGACTTCAGGAGATTAACTTAGAGACCAAAGCACAAAATAACCTGTCCAAATGGAAAAAAGACATTCTGAGTGAAAATCTTGAGGCTAAAATATTGCAAGGGTACAGAATGGTCCATAAAATGGTACCAGGGGAAATTTGGAGGGAATCACAACTTAAATTGATCCATAGGGCTAAATTTGCCTTTAATATAAAGTATCACATACCCCTGCGCATTATTCTCCGAGATGCCCCAAATGCTTAATCCACTGTCTTTATTCTTGCCCGACAATAGTAAAATTTTGGTGTGATGTCTTGATATATATCAAACGAGTATGTAACCTGCAATTGACTCTATGTCCACTTATGCTTTTGTTTAATTATGTTGAACCCAATAAGCCAGGCTCAAGCGCAAATGCTAGCCCGAACTTGGCTAAGCTAGCACATTTGATTATTATAGCTTCCCGCAAAGTTATTTTCAACAGATGGATATATCCAAGTACCCCCACGGTCTGGGATGTACAAGAAGAGCTTCACCATATTTACAACCAAGACAAACTAGAGTCTATCGTACACAAAGACAAGAAAACAGCGGGTTTTTTCAAGAAGTGGAAAGGTTTTATTCTTGCAACTCTTTCAAATGATGAGATAAAGGCATTGATGGAACATTTCAAATATACCAAATGGTACCTCACGGAACAGCTGCAGGGTGCTCTGGGCCGCCTTGATATCACATAAAGGCTAAACAGATTAAGGACTTGCTCTCAGAGATGACAGATGGGGGAAAGGGGAGGGTTGGGGAGGAGAGGGAGGGGAGACAGGAGCTAAAGTATTGAAAGTTATGTAATCAAACAACTTGCAACTGTTCACTATGAGTAAGGCTTAATCGCGGTTCATATCTTTGTAATGGCTCTGTATGTTCCAGTTTTCAGGTATTATCTCCTGTCTGTTCATATGTTGGGAAATAAAATAAAATATTGTTTAAAAAAAAAAAGAAACCAAGTTTGGCAAGTAATGAATAGGGATGAGCAATCTAATCCCGCGGAATTCCAAATTTTGCATCAGAATTCTGCATTCTGATTTAGAATGTGGAATTTGGAATTCCACCATTTGCAAAGTTTGCATCATGCATGGAAATCCCCATAGTCCTGCGTGGCAAAGCTAGAGGGATTCAGATGTGTACTTTTATCGCAACAAGTGCCAGAGTCACATGCTGGCATAAATGGAAACGGGGCCTAAATAATGCCTAGTACACACCATACAATTTTATATTAGATTTTTCTGCAATGCTGGGAATCCACGGCTCAATTTTGAGCCATTAAGATGGCTCGATAGATCATTTCTGACATGTCCGATCTCCCACCCGATCGTTCCGCCGCTGGATTCCGGATCGAAGTGAATGGGAAAAGATAAGAAAAACGAGCGGAAGATAAGAGAATTGACTACAGAATCGAGCGGTGAAATGATCGAGAGGGAGAATCGATTGGCAACATAGAGCCGTGTATGCCCAGCATTAGATTTTTCTGTTAGATTTTATATTCGAATATTTTCTGTAGAGACTGGTCATTATCTCTGGTGCATTGTCTTCTGGTTATCTCCTGCTGAGTAGAACAATGCTTAATTGCAGGCAGATAGATGGTTAGATAGCTAATTTCCAACATGTTGGAAATGATCTATCTGGCAGGTAAATCTAAAGGTGCTCAGCGAGTCGTTCAGAAACAGCCTTATCAGTCTGCCGACAGCACGTACACACGCACTACTGTCGCCTGAAAGTCCGCCCATCAGGAGGGTCTGACGGACCCGTCGTTGGCGGCCGTAGTGCGTGTGTACGCACCTTAACAGAAAATCTAATGCTGGAAATACACCATGAGATTTTGTGGTAGATAGATGGTTCGATAGATAATTTCCGACATGTCTGATTTTTGATCGTTTTTCTGATCAATTTATCATAGAAGTGAATGGAAATCGATCATAAAAACGATCGATTTCTCGATCAGACAGTAAATCTGCTGAAAAATCCCATCATGTATGCCCAGCATAACAGAAAATTGTATGGTGTGTACCTAGCATAAGGGTGAGATAATTGCACTAAGTAGACTGCTGCCTTTGATATAGGATTTGAGCCCTTGAACAGGGATGGAATGCCAGCTCAAGCCAGTACATATAACAGTAAGTAGTCTTTGGGCAAGACTCCCTAGGCTTAGGACAGTGGCGTAGCTAAGGAGCTGTGGGCCCCGATGCAAGTTTTACATGGGGCCCCCAAGCACTATATACTGTACATAACAATTGATATGGTGCACCAAAATCTGCCAATGGCAATTACAGTGTCAGAGGTGCAAGAAGGGGATGGGGAGCAGTTTTTTAACCTCCCTGGTGGTAAGCCCGAGCTGAGCTTGGGCTATGCCGCGCAGGAGGATTTCTCAGGCCCTGCTGGGCCGATTTGCATAATTTTTTTTTGTACATGCAGCTAGCACTTTGCTAGCTGCGTGTACTGCCCACGCCGCTCCGCGCCAATTCGCCGCCGCTCGCCACGCTGCCCCCCACCAGACCCCATGCGCTGCCTGACCAATCAGTGCCAGGCAGCGCTGAGGGGTGGATTGGGACTCCCTTTGACGTCACGACGTCGATGACGTCATCCCGCCCATTGCCATGGCGACGGGGGAAGCCCTAATGGAAATCCCGTTCAGAACGGGACGGGATTTCCGGACGGGCTTGATCGCCGGAGGCAATCGAAGAGGGTGGGAGGATGCCGCTGCACAGCGGCTGTCATGTAGCTAGCGCTAGGCTAGCTGCGTACATTTGAAATCGGCGCTGGTAGACTTGGGCGCAGGATACAGCGTTATATAGCTGATCCTGCTTCTGCACAAGTCCGGGCCGATTTAATTACTATTCCCCCTCCAGGCCGACATGGATAGTAGGGGAATGAAATAATTCGGCTTCCAGCGATTGCTGGAGGCCGAATTATTATGTTTTTAAGCAACTTCGGCTCTGTCTTCTGACGGAGCCGACGTTACTCACTGAGCACTTCAATAGGAATGATTCCTATTGAAGTCTATGGAGGCGCCGGCTGCGCCCAAATCTAGCAGCGCTGAAAAGCACTGCTCCGAGGCTAGCTACATGATTTAAAAATTTTTTAATTTAATTGACCGCCAGGGAGGTTAATGATTACCACTATTCAAAGTATCTGTAGATGTGATTATTATGAGCACAGGACCAATAGAGAGCTAATATTGCAGTTGAGGGAGGGTCTCTCAGGGCCCCTCTGGTCCAAGGGCCCTGATGCAGTAGCAACCTCTGCAACCCCTATTGCTACGCCCCTGGCTTAGGACCAGAAGTTGCACCACTGGTCACTATGAGAGTGGGCTCATAGAGGCAGGAGGAGTGAGTGGTAATGGTGTTGCTCCTTTCCAGAACTAGGGGGAGTTCTATAGCTGTTAGACACCAAGGTGCCTGCGAGATTGTCTGCTGGTTTTGACAAATATAGTGTTGAACGTGTTCAAGACGTGTAAACACAGAGAAACACTATCTGCAACTGAGATGCATGAGCAGGGCCGGTTTTAGACTTTTTGCTGCCTGAGGCAAACTTATGAGGATGTGCCCTCCCCTCCCGATTTGAAAGGATCGCACAGCACCTGACAATTTACTCTGCTTCATTTAATGTTCTCAGTCAGCAAGGGAGCATATGCAACAACTTGAGACATGACATGCTGCAGCTCAACACAATAACATGCTGGCTGGCTGGCTTCGAGTCTGTCACAAACAAACTGCTCACTCTCAGCCTTTCAGCCGTCCTCCATTCCTCTTCAGTCAGGACAGCAGTGCCACCTCCTCCCTTCTGCTGTGCAAGTGAAATGAAACACTGCTGCTCTCCTGCCTCCCCCCTCCTCACTCACTGTCAGACTCTTCACACAGCCCTACAAGCTGCTTTTTCCCATTGATGATCTCTTTACCTCACTTGCTCTCTTCTTGCTTTTCCTCCTACTCTGACTGCATGCTGTAAGTGTAAACACACAGTACAAACATGCTGCCCCTGTAATCTCTGCACCTGATACAAATGTTTCACCTTGCTTCATGAGAGAACCAGCCCTGTGTATGAGTCTTTTGCAGCCAGCCAGCCATCAGGGTCTTCCTTATCACTAGCATCCTGCCACTGGAATCATGATCTGCCTGTCACTGATATCGTTTGCCTGCGATTGATATTATCTGCTTGACATAAGTAAAGCCCAGTTCACATGGCCGACTGCCGGCAGCTTGTGTTCCCGGCGTTGCATTGCCACGTCGGATTTTGAGACCCTAGGGGGACATGGAGCCACAAATGCAGCCAACGCTAGAAGCTACATGCAGCATCTCGGAAAACTTGATTGACCGCGGCACGAACAATCGATGGTAAGTGCAATGAGATGATTGCTGTCATTCATCTCAACGCGGGACGCAGTGGATACCAGCACTAAACGCCATGCACAGCCGCTGGCTGCCATCAGTCTGAATCGGCCCTAACAGTTGCAGGTCATTAATAATCTGCTATCACTGTTATTATCTCCTTGTCATTGGTGATATGTGCATGTCATTAATATTATATTATTAGTAATATCTGCTTGTAATTGATATTGACTTGTTATTGTTAATGACTGCACATTATTGGACTTTACCTGCTGCGTTTGCCTAGTATATTATATATAAAATCCTCCTACCTATCACAGGAGATCGCAAAGGCCGCCAACAGACCAGCCCAACTATTCCGCACAGTTGATAGACTATGTAATCCATCCTGTCTAAAACCCACTATAACTCCCTCAAAGGAGCTATGTGAGAAATTTGCCTGCTACTTTGCTGACAAAGTATCTTCTATTCGGTCTCTCATTCAGTCCACAGCACCCAAGACTCATGCAACTAATGGAAATAGCTGCAAAAACAACCTAACACCCTGGACTGATTTCAAAAGTATTAGTGAGGAAGAGATCTCAGACACCCTCTGTCGTCTCCACCAGACAACCTGCGACCTGGACCCTGGACCAACTAAACATATGCTGAAATGCCCTGACCTGCTTGGTCCAGCATTTCACAAAATAGTAAATTGCTCTCTGCAAGCAGGGAGGTTTCCTACCTCTCTAAAAGAAGGAATCATCAAGCCCCTTCTCAAAAAACCTTCCATGGATCCAGATGCTATGAGCAGCTACAGACCTGTCTCCAACCTCCCCTTCTTAGGTAAAGTTATTGAAAAGGCTGTCTATCTGCAACTTGAAACCAGGCTGTCAGTAAACAACATCCTGGACCCTCTACAATCTGGCTTTAAGAAACACCACAGCTGTGAAACAGCCCTCATCCAAGTCTGCAACGATCTGCTCATGGCAAGGGACAGAGGGGAATGCTCCATCCTAATCCTGTTGGATCTCTCAGCTGCTTTTGATACAGTTGACCATGAAATCCTGCTTAACAGACTGCAGGAGTACTGTGGCATCAGTGGATCAGTCCTCCAGTGGTTCAGATCATTCCTGACTGACAGAACACAGAGAGTATCCCTAGGACCTATAATGTCCAAACCTGCACCTCTACAATTCGGAGTGCCACAAGGATCAATCCTATCCCCTCTGCTGTTTGCAATCTACATGTTGCCACTCGGTACACTTATCCAACGACATGGCCTGACGTACCACTGCTACGCCGATGACACACAGCTATACCTGTCCTTCAAACCTGGTGGAACAGACCCTACCCCAAAAATAAACTCTTGCTTAGCTGAGCTTCAGGCATGGATGAATGATAACTGGTTGAAACTGAATGCTGACAAAACTGAGGTCCTGTTTGTCCAAAGCCAGTGCTCGCCATCAAAACAGCTCTATCCTAAAGCAACACCAATCAGGATTGGGAATTCAGACATAAACAGCTCCAACCTTGTGCGCAGCCTTGGCGTACTAATCGATGGGGAATTGAGTTTCAGAAACCAAATTTCATCTGTAGTTAAATCTTCCTTCTTTCATCTGAAGAACATTGCAAAGATTAAACATCTGATTCCCCCAGAGGATCTTCAAACCCTAGTCCACGCCTTCATCACATCACGGCTGGACTACTGCAATGCCCTTTATGCTGGCCTCCCCAAAAAAGACTTGCGTCGCCTGCAATTAGTGCAGAATGCTGCTGCCAGATTGCTAACAAACCAGCCTCGCCACTGTCACATTACACCGATCCTTCGCTCACTGCACTGGCTACCAGTAGAATGGAGAATACTCTTCAAGATTGGACTGCTGACATTCAAATCCCTGCACAATTTGGGCCCTGGATACATGAAGGACTTGCTGAAGCTGCACCACACCTCTCACAACCTCAGATCAGCAAGTTCTATAAACTTGGTCACTCCCAGAGTGCACCTCAAAAAATCTGGAGACAGAGCCTTCTGTCATGCTGCCCCTACTCTTTGGAACTCCCTACCACACCCAGTAAAGACAGCACCTTCCCTGGAGCTATTCAAATCCAGACTGAAAAGCCACCTGTTTAGCCTGGCATTTCCAGATTTATAAAATTCTTCCCCTGTACCACGATGGTCGGAGCCATGCTTATGCGCTTTGAGTCCCACGGGAGAAAAGCGCTTTACAAATGTTATTTGTTGTTGTTGTTGTTGATGTGTTTATATCTTGATGTGTGACACTGTAGCATGCTTGCTTGTGGCCCAGTGTTGTATGGGTAAAGGGAATGTGGTCCATGAATACAGGGCCTGCACTACAGCATACAACCTAGGTTCATTATGTCTAATATTTGTCACAGCTCATAATCTATTGTGATCACATCCACTTTTTGCTGGAATGTATTACATGTGCCACACATCCAACCATCCTTTAGTGCCCACAGATGCTTTAGATATTCTGGGATCTTAGCAACATTTCTGTCAATCTGGAAAGTTGGAAATTGTACTGAGTACAAAAGTACGCTTATTGTTGAATAATTCTTTTACCTTAATTTTTTCAAGAGTAAATGGGTGATTTAAAGTACAACAATCAAAAGGGCCATTTTTACACAAAATCTATGTTGTTAGAGCAAATGATTTTAAGTAAAGAATAATTGGTGTGCATCATTTTTTGTGGGCTTTATTTATAATCATGTGTTTAAAAATTCTGCCCCATTATTAGACTGTCAGCGTCAGCTTGGTGAGCTCCTCTATCTTCACAGGGGATGCTTCCTTGCGAAGCATTGTGTGGCGTAATCCATTCCCTATGTCCTTCTACTGCACACTGTGATACGAAAAGAGATGCGCAGTCGCAGCAACCACATAAATAGACAGGCGAGAGACATCCATTCTCCTTCTGCTGAGCTGTTATTTGTACCGGGGCGGGGGGATGGGAAGTACAGGTGCCCCCATACCCCCTGAGCGTGGCCAATGCCAAGGAGAGCGATCCACTCCTGCCCCCCAAAGGATAGGTTCCTACCTTGTAACGCATTGCGTCCATCTGTGTTGGAATATAAATCTGCATATAAATATAAATACTGTCAGGGGCAGCCCCTGATGAGTCATAAGACGAAACGCGTAGGGCGTGGCTTAGCGGGCAGGAAGCGGCAGTGAGCTGAGGAGACGTCCTGAACTTTTATTGATATATGCTGTGATTTTATCTTCGTTTGTGAGTAGCGCTACTTGCTTTTTATTGATTGATTAAAAGGTTTTATGCTATGGAAGCTTTTTAGTTGCAGTGGGCTGCATTCATTTCTGGCTGGCAAGTGGGAAGGTGGAATCACCAGAGGAACGCTGGGTTGTGCACATATGCTATTGAGCTGTCTGTGACCTGGGCAGTCGTTTTATCAGGTGAGCACAATCCCGGCAGGTGGGGGGTGACACAGTGTGGTGTTGGTGACCCTCTCAAACAAGCACGGTGACATATCCTGGCAGTGGGTTTGTTCCCTTACCATACCAGCAGTGCAGCCTGCGCAATGATTTTTCCTCTTTTTTCTAATTTTTACTGAGTGATCTGTATGTGGATTGGAACATAATCAAAGGAGACGAGAGTGTGATCGATTGGAATCATATGCTGTTTTAGCTGTCTGTTGGTCTGGGCAGCCAGAGTACAAGGTGAGAGCAATCACCACGGGTGGTGGTTTGCACGGCGACTGGTGATACTCAATAGAACTGTGCACGGGCCATAGTTGGTGTAGGACTGTTATTTGCTCTGGCAGCCTATGCGATTAAGTTTTTTGTTCTCTCTTTCCCCCTTTTTTGTGCATGAGGTTCTTCGGTTTCAAGGATTGAAGAAGACTTACGAACTTTTTGAATCTGTGGGACTTGACAGCCCTCTGTTAAGTATAGCGGACTGTGAGGCAGCGCATAGTTGTTATAGGTTTTAAACTCATGTTAGTGGCAGCGTTGAGGACATTATATGGACTTCCGCTGTCCTCCAGAAGGTGTCTCCACTTGTACTGAAACTCTGCAGCTCAGCTGCAGATCTGATCTCTGCAGATCAGATTTCAGATCTCTGCAGATCAACTGAAGATGGAGCTCAGGATACTTTTCTGAACTATCAATTGATCATTGTGCAGTATTTAAAGCTGCTTCTGGTAAAGGAACATCGCTAGACCATTTTGTCCTAGTAGGATTTGTGTTCTGGTCACCTACCCTTGTACCTAGTTCCTTGCCTGTTCGTTGCATTGATCTCCTGGTATCAATTTCCTGTTTTGTCTGACTACTCTCTTGCTCATCGCCTGTATTAGTCCTGATTTTCTAATTATTGATTTTGTCTTGTCTGACCATTCTTCTGTATGCTGATTTTGTTGATATGTTTCTGTAAATATACAGTATAGTCCTGGTTATCCGGAACTCAACTAACGAGCAGTCTCAACCAACCAGCACAAATCAACGTCAGTACTCACTGTGTTAAAGGCCAACTTATTGGGCTGTTTATGTCCTCTGCTGTGCTTAAAGATTGGGTTCCATGGCTCCCCCAAGGTTAAAGGGAACCTTAGATGAATAGAAAAAAAATATATATACACACCTGGGGCTTCCTCCAGCCCCCTCTGGCCTGATTGCTCCCTCGCCGCCGTCCTCCGCCTCGTGGATCTTCTGTAATGGCTCCCGGTATCTTGCCGAGACGGGGCTTACTGCGCATGCGTAGCCTGGCTGCACATGCCTGCCCCGCCCCCATCACAGGGAGATTTCTGCGCCTATGAAGTACTACTGCACAGGCGCAGAACTCTCCTGGCTAGGGATGATCGGAAAGAGCAAATTCTATTCCGCCGGAATTGCAGAATTCCGCCAGCGCTAAATTCCGTTGCCATTACATTTCCGCGGAATTTTGCGATAATTTTTTTTTTAAATTAATTTATTTATTTTTGCAGCAGGAGGTGTCGCTTACGCCATTAGACCTAGCGGTGGTCCCATGGCGGTCGTTTTGGCACTGCAGGAGGTGTCGCTTAAGCCATAGGACCTAGCGGTGGTCCCATGGTGGTCGTTTTGGCACTGCAGGAGGTGTCGCTTAAGCCATGGAATCTTGCGGTGGTCCCATGGCGGTCGTTTTGGCACCGCAGGAGGCATCGCTTATGCCATGGGACCTGGCGGTGGTCCCATGGCGGTGGCTTTGGCGCCACAGGAGGTGTCACGTAAGCTTTGGGACCTGGCGGTGGTCCCATGGCGGTGGTTTTGGTGCCGCAGGAGGTGTCGCGTAAGCTTTGGGACCTGGCGGTGGTCCCATGGCGGTGGTTTTGGCACCGCAGGAGGTGTCATGTAAGCTTTGGGACCTTGCAGTGGTCCCATGGTGGTGGTTTTGGCACCGCAGGAGGTGTCACGTAAGCTTTGGGACCTGGCGGTGGTCCCATGGCGGTGGTTTTAGCACCGGAGGAGGTGTCACGTAAGCTTTGGGACCTGGCGGTGGTCCCATGACGGTGGTTGTGGCGCTGCAGGAGGTGTCGCGTAAGCTTTGGGACCTGGCGGTGGTCCCATGGCGGTGGTTTTGGCGCCGCAGGAGGTGTCACGTAAGCTTTGGGACCTGGCGGTGGTCCCATGGCGGTGGTTTTGGCACCGCAGGAGGGGTCGCGTAAGCTTTGGGACCTGGCGGTGGTCCCATGGCGGTGGTTTTGGCGCCGCAGGTGTCGCGTAGGCTATGGGACCTGGCAGTGGTTCCATGGCAGTGGTTTTGGCGCAGCAGCACGTGTCGCGTAGGCTATGGGACCTATACAAAATGGTTGGGATAGGTGAGATAGCTAGGGAGCTGTTTGCTAACATAGGATTGATTGGTTTTTGTTAAGACTGTAATTGGTGCTGAAATAATTCCGATTTTCATGCAGAAATCCATTTGGGTGGTTTTTGTAAGCCTCTGATTAGTGCAGAAATTCCAATTTTCATGAAGAAATCCCGTTGTTCTCACTTTAAGCTTCTTCTAGGGGCTTCCTTGTGATTGGCTTACAAAAATCCGCATTACACCGGAATTACGCATCGTTTCGCGGAATTTCCGCTATAGAGCTATGGCGATTCCGTTCTGATGTGACGGAACGGAACCACCAAATTCCATTCCAGCCGGAATCACGGAAAAATTTATTCCGCGGAACGCGGTGAGCATTCCCACTCCTGGCCTTGGGAGTGAGACAGGGGAATGTGCACATCTGCACTATGCATGTGCCGACTGGCCCTGGCTAGCGGAAGATACCGGGACTCCTTACGGAAGATCCAGGAGGAGGAGGACGGCGCAGAGAGAGCGATCAGGCCAGAGGGGGCTG
This sequence comes from Hyperolius riggenbachi, assembly GCF_040937935.1. Taxonomy (NCBI): domain Eukaryota; kingdom Metazoa; phylum Chordata; class Amphibia; order Anura; family Hyperoliidae; genus Hyperolius; species Hyperolius riggenbachi. Next base: position 182,539,163 of record NC_090646.1, read on the forward strand.
GAGGAAGCCCCAGGTATGTATGAATGTTTTTTTTCCCTATTCATCTTAGGTACACTTAATATACTTTCAATCCCTGTATATATTTTTTTTAATTTAAAGCGGTATTGTCACCATAAAAATCAAATTTCAACAGCAAATGGTCTGAGTGTATTGTACAGCAGAAGGAAATGGCAGCGCTTCCAAACAGCCGCTGCACCTGAATTGACTACCTGCACAGGTATGCAGAGCTCGAATAACGGGCAGATTACACACCTTACATTCAAAACAGGTACAGTAAAGGGGGGCGTTAGCTTCAGCATAAGTTGTGCACAAATTATCCCTAATAGACTCTCCTACGGCGGTGACGTGCCCCCACAGGAGAGAAACTAACCATTAATCTAGCAGTGAAACATATCAAAAAGTGAAACATGTTCAAACAGTAAAAAATTGTCCAAAAAAAGGGTTAAAACCTCAAACTAATGTAACAGTGAAGCATATCTAACAGTGTTTTTAATGCAAGATGAGTAATCTGCCCGTTATTCGAGCTCTGCATACTTGTGCAGGTAGTCAATTCAGGTGCAGTGTCTGTTTGGAAGCGCTGCCATTTCCTTCTGCTGTACAAAACTTAAGTAAACTTCAGGCTAGCTGCCTCCAGGGGTGTCAGCTTGCATTCTAATTTTAGAATTTAGATTAGTGTTAGCACATAATTTGCATCTGATTTGTATTCAAGGTGTGTATTTAGCCCCAAGGGGCTGAGCATATCTCTGGAGCTTTCACTTCACTTGCAGCCTGTGAGCGCTGCCCATTGCTTGCTGTCTTTTCAACAAATGTGTTAACCATTTATGGCTAGCTGCACCAGGTAAGGATTATGTTTAATATTAGACTAGCTAGGGTTCACTGTTGGATATGTTTCACTGTTGAATATGCTTCACTGTTACATTAGTTTGAGGTTTTAACCCATTTTTTGGGGACAATTTTCACAGTTTGAACATGCTTCACTTTTTGATATGTTTCACTGCTAGATTAGTGGTTAGTCTCTCTCCTGTGGGGGCATGTCACCGCCGTAGGAGAGTCTATTAGGGATAATTTGTGCACAACTTATGCTGAAGCTAACGCCCCCCCCCCCCTTTACTGTACCTGTTTTGAATGCAAGGTGTGTAATCTGCCCGTTTTTCGAGCTCTGTATACTTGTGCAGGTAGTCAATTCAGGTGCAGCGTCTGTTTGGAAGCACTGCCATTTCCTTCTGCTGTACAAAACTTAACCTTCCTGGCGGTAACCCCGCGCAGGAGGTTTTCTCAGGCCCTGCTGGGCCGATTTGAATAATTTTTTTTTTTTGCTGAACGCAGCTAGCACTTTGCTAGCTGTGTCAGCACTTTGATCGCCGCCGCCCCGCGCTCGATCGCCGCTATCCGCATCGCAACACAGCCCCCCCCCGTAGACCCCTGCGCTGCCTGGCCTATCAGCGCTAGGCAGCGGCAAGGGGTGGATCGGGACTCCCTTAGACGTCACGACGTCCATGACGTCGGTGACGTCATCCCGCCCCGTCGCCATGGCGACGGGGAAGCCCTCCAGGAAATCCCGTTCTTTGAACGGGATTTCCTGATCGCCTATCGCCGGAGGCGATCGGTGGGCTGGGGGGATGCCGCTGAGCAGCGGCTATCATGTAGCGAGCCCTAGGCTCGCTACATGATTTAAAAAAAAAAAAAAAAAACGGCTTCGCTGTCCCCTGGCGGTTTTTAATATACCGCCAGGAGGGTTAAGTATACTTCAGGATAGCTGCCTTCAGGGGTGTCAGCTTGCATTCAAATTTTAGAATTTAGATTAGTGTTAGCACATAATTTGCATCTGATTTGTATTCAAGGTGTATATTTAGCCCCAAGGAGCTGGACATATCTCTGGAGCTTTCACTTCACTTGCAGCCTGTGAGCGCTGCCCATTGCTTGCGGTCTGAGTGTATTAAGTGATAAAGATGCTAATCCTGCATTCAAAACTTGCAAAACTTTTTCCGCTGTTATGTTTTGTAGTTATCTCATACTTTAGGAGCACTGGCCTTAGTGCCAAACAGTGCCAAAGAGTTTAATGCTGGGAGTTATTTTTATCTATAATATATTCCTCCTCTTCCATTTATTTCCCTGCCTAGCTGCTTATCAGAAACACCCTCTGATTACTTGTGTTTACAAGCAAGGCTCAGTGATTGGATGTGTAAATAGAAAAAAAGACAGTGCAGTTGTTAGTATACACCTCAGTGGGAGTGTCTGAAGACTCTGGGAGGAGGGCAGCTAATGAATACACAATGAGCAAGAGAAAGGAGGGGGGAAAACAAACAAGAGTCAAGGAGGATATGATGTCAGCATTAGCTTGGCAAAATGGCCACTGCCTAGAATAGGATTTTCTGCTTTTCCTTTATAAAATTCACAGGAATCATTAAGCGGATAGCACAATACATCTGTTATGTAAGTAGAAGTAGTATTGATCTACTTATATATGTTTTTTATTTTTAGGTTAGAATGGGTGTCGCTTGTTCTTTAATACAGAGTTCATGGTATGTATATAGAGTGGGGTATAGTACTGTATTAGCTAAGCCTATTTTTGACATTGGCCTCAATTCACTAAACTTATCTCCTGTCTTTAATAACTCTTCTAGAGTTGTTACCATGGTGATAAGGCATGTAGTATTCAGGAAACATTTTACCTCAGGCAAGCCTAAAGTTAACTCTTCTGTCTTTAAATTAACTCTCCAATCCTTAAAATAACTCCAGAGTTAAAGACAGGCTGTTAATTAGCTGCATGTGAAAATAACTACAGAGGAGGTAAATTAACTACAGAGGAGGTAAATTAACTACAGGAGAGGTAACTTAAGGAATGAAGAGGTAAGATAACTCTCTCACGTGTGGAGGTAAGTTTTCTCTTGCCTTATTATCTCCAGCATGATCTTAGTGAATTGAGGCCATTGAGTCTCAAGCAACCAGAAAACATACTTATCTGGCATCAGCCAATCTCCATCTGTTTTGGATAACCAAGACATTACTGTATATTGCATGATCCTTGCTGCTGCATAATTGTCAGTGTGTATGTATTGTAGAAGCACTAGAGTGTTGTACCGTGTTAGCCATGAGTAAAAGCAAGGAGTTTTGAATTGGGATGATACCATTTATTGGCTAACTTAGAGATGGATAAACATTGTATGTATTGTGTGATCTGTGTTCTTGCATATTTGTTGTTGTAAATGTTACATGTTTAGTTAGGTAGGGTTATTAGTCAGTGCACTGTGTTTCTGATTGCACAATTGTATGCATATTTTTAAAGTGTATACACGTAAATTGCACTCTTGTAAAATGAACATGTTTTCAACCGTCAAATCCAGCCTGTGCAGATCTCACTATTTCCTTGCAAGTGATCTCCTGTTCCCGACTTGTCTTGATGAGGATCTGCATGCCCAGATCCTTATGGCCCATAATCACGGGCTACAATTGTCGCCGCAACTACGTGGCGCGCGCGTGTTGCGGCGACAGGTAGCCCGTGAGTATGGAGCGCGCACCCCGAACCGTCGCTCGTCGCTGCTGTTGCCAGGCGATTGGTGCGGTCAATCGCCTGGTGACAGTTGCCGCCGCAACTGTCGCTAGTCCGCGTGTGTATGCGGACTAGCGACAGCAACCTCTATAGAGAACACGGAGCTTCCGGCGGGGGGAGGAGGAACGTCGGCGACAGCTTCCGTCGCACCGCTGATCCCTCTTCCGCGTGTGTACGCGGAGGGACGTGGCAACGAGCTGTCGCCGAACTGTCGCGCACACCGTGTGCTAGCGACAGTGAAGAAAAGTTGCCCGTGAGTATGGGCCATTACAGCGGACAAAGCAAAGACTGTGAACTATACAGGGCAGGTATGGATGTCCAAGCGCCACTCTGTTTTGTGTTACTTGTCAGAGTCGCAGCATATCTGGCCAGAGATTGCTTTTGTTTTTCATGTGTTTTACATGTGACTGCATGTTTTTCTCATTTGGTTCTTATGTACCTCCTGCTATTGTATTTATATTTCTCTTTATAGTCTTAGTGGAACAGCTAACCCAAAGGAATTGAATCGAATCATGAATCAGACATGTCAGATTGAATCAAATCAATGAATCAAATCAAATTGAATCGAATCTGACAAAGAATCATATGTTGTAGATGGGACTGATTCTCCCAACAGCTTATGACTCTTTTCACATTCGAGTCACTGCACGGGCTCTGGTTGCCTAGCAACAATGTAAACACATATTGAGCAGCTCAGCAGAGCTAAGCTGTTAGGGCTATAACAGCGATTCCTGCTAGAAATGGGTTATACCACTGAAAACTACTTAGGCAGGAGTTATGGTTGTGAAAGAAAGTAAAGAAAAAAACCACCCCTAACAAATGGATTCGCCTCCCAGTCCGTCATCCGTCACTGTGTTACATTACATGTTGTATTGATGAAACCATTCATTTAAAAAAAAAAAAAAAAAACTTTTTACACTATTTTAGAAGGATGTTTAATAGCTTATGCATAAACCACTTTTTATTTTTTCCTCATTCGCGAAAGAACCCCTTTAATCTTTCCCTAGAAAGGTCCTCCTTCTAGGTTCTGATGCCATGTCATCGGTGGTGGGTGGTGGAGAGAGGGAGCAAACGCATCCCTGGGCAGTGAGTCATTGCAATATCGTGATAAGCTGGCTGTACTGTACTAATATTATGCATATTTTTTTGAATGCAATATTATACATATTTTTGAATGCGATACTAATGTAATATTGTGCATATCTTTTTGATTGCAAAATGTTTGCTTTATGTCCATGTTTACTAGGTGTGTTTTATGGGTAGACACCTAGTGTGTAGTGCCCTTGAAGAATTTGGACTTACCCTGGGGGGGTTAGTGTGTTTGTGACTGTGACCTCACAAGTCAGCTGACCATAGGGGTGGAGTCTATTGTCCACGGGTGTGATGCACTATGTTATAAGTTTGCTGTGTTCTGTTGTGTGCTTATTCCCCAGAGGAAGGGCGAAACCCCAAAACATTTCGTCTTGAGCAGCTTTATCCATTAAACGCAAGTTTAATTATCGCCAATTGAGTGCCTCCTTCATTCGTTTTCTGGTTTCCTCAGAAAGAAATATGGTGCTTAGGAGATCTTTCTGTATTACTTACAAGCAAATGGATAGACTGAGAAAACTTAACTGTAATGTATTAACTATGAGCACAACTAAAGTACCCTGGGGTGAGCATACATCTGTTGAGAAATTAAGCCTTGTACCGACATGAGGCATGTTGCCTGCAAGGGAATCGGGACCTGGTACCTCAGGCAAGAGTGCAGTGCTGAGGCTGTACAGATGCATTGCCAGCCTTTAGGCTAGTGACATACTGATTTTATATGTGTGTGTGGGAGGGGGGGTCTGATGGAGCTGTGCACAAGGACCATCACAGAGGGGAGAGCAATGTCCAATCCAAAAAGTGGAATGCTTTAAGACATGCTTGGGGGGGATTACGAGGGCCTCTGTACACATGCTAGATTTTTGGCAGAGGCCTACCATGTCTACAAGTCTTTTGGGTATACAGCTGACCATGGATTAAAGATAGAAAATTGAATGTAAAAAAGTTTAGGAAGGAAAACTGTATGAACAGTTTTTACTGTTGATATCGGTTGGCCATTAGCCTGTGGCACCTAGCTGGGCCAATGGATGTGAAAAAAGCCAGTGTGGGCTACTGCCATTTAGTCATCTGTTTTTGAAAAAAATGAAAAATATGCTGAAAAATAGCTGCATGTCCATTATCATATGCAAATAAATTCTGTACTTTTCAGTTTTCCATTGAATTGCAAGTTGACTGACTCATGCTATCTAGTCATAAAGCTTGAACATGTTGTAAGGGGTGGTGTGATTTTTCTTTACAACAAGCTTTAGAAATACATACAGATAAGAATGCACTCAGATTAAGTAGCAGTGAGGCATGTAAGGTTACCAAACCTACAAGTAAAACAAAGGGAAGAAAGGAAAACCTACAAGCTCTTCTGACCAGTGGGTAATCCAGGTGCTAGCCTGAAACCTTTTTTCTTTGCTTGTAGCTGTTTCAACAAGCCTGGAGTGAATTACATCACTTCCTAAACGCACACTTCAGTATATCTCCCTAGCTGAGTGATGAGAAAGTTCACGATAAATTGTAAGGAAACAGGAAATGTTGAAGTTCCTCTGAGTAACAGTTGCAGAATCATAAAAGTAAGAGCAGAAGAAGATCAGAGAGCAGGAAGCAAAAGCGATATGCAGGTAAACATCTGCAATATTTGCTGTCTTCCTAAGCTCTTGCTTTTCGTCGGACTTTTCCATCATGGTAAGTGCTTGTCCAGTTTCATTGTGTAAGCCTGCATATTAACCTGTGGGGGATGACAACGTGATTAAGTGCTGTTAGTTTAACATGCCATACTGTGCCTTCACATGTGGAATAATGCTTCACTATATTTCCTGTAAGCGAACAGCAGCCACATTCTAAAAACTGTACACCACTGTATTACACTGCCAAGACATCCAGCTGTTACTGGGAAGCTGTGGTTGGAGGGAGGGGGCGATCTTACTCACTGCACCCACAGGAGGGGGCGAGCTAGTAGTCTGTGCTCATAGAGGTAGAAAAATCAGTGAATCCCCCATTTTTATAAGTTATTTTTCAAAATTGTACTCGGTGTGTAAAGTTTTGTCTGTGTTTTGGGGATATTGTTATAGCATTTTAGGGCTTCCTACGCAGAACAAATCAACAGAAAGTAACTAGTTAATCTGTCATCTTCTGTTCATTCTTTAAAGAGACTCTGTAACTTGAAAAAGATCCCCTGGGGGGTACTCACCTCGGGTGGGGGAAGCCTCCGGATCCTAATGAGGCTTCCCACGCCGTCCTGCGTCCCACGGGGGTCTCGCTGCAGCCCTCTGAACAGCCGGCGACAGGCCCGACTGTAATTTCAATATTTACCTTTGCTGGTTCCAGCGGGGGCGCTGTGGCTGCATTCGGCTCGGAAATAGACGGAAATACCCGATCTCCGTCGGGTCCGCTCTACTGCGCAGGCACCGGAAACTTGCGCCTGCGCAGTAGAGCGGACCCGACGGCGATCGGGTATTTCCGCCTACTTCGGAGCCGACAGCCATCAGAGCGCCTGCACAGGAGCCAGGAAGGTAAATATTGCATCATGGCTGTACGGAGGGCTACAGCGAGACCCCCCGAGGGACGCAGGACGGCGTGGAAAGCCTCATTAGGATCCTGAGGCTTCCCCCACCCGAGGTGAGTACCCCCCAGGGGACGTTTTACCGTTACAGTTCCTCTTTAAAGTGGACCTGAACTCACAACTTCCCCTCTGCTCTAAAAGATATGCAACAGCATAATAACCTTTACAGAAAAAAGATTTATTTGTTACAGCTGATACAAATCCTGCAATACATTTGCAGTGTGTGTACTTCCTGCTTTCATGGAAGCAGACATATTGTTAACATCCTGTGCTTTCAAATTAGCCTCTCTGCCGTGGCAGTCAGCTGACACTGCTGAGAGATCAAATTACAACTTGTGAGCAGACACAGATGAGGGGGAATTAGACAGGCTAAACTCTCTAAATACATGCAGGGTGCATTTCTCTGTTTTCCTTACACACACTCACACTTTTATATAGGTAACTTAGCAGAAGTAGATAAGGTTTCCTTCATTATTATGAACACATTGTAGTTATTTTAATTACATCAATACATTACATCAATACATTAATTACATCAATACATTAGGGAGGCAACATGTGTGTTAGACAGCACCATATGCAACAAAGAGTCAATGGGGTCTATTTACAAAACTTCTCATAAATGACTTATTTTTCTCCTGATTAATAAAAATAACCTTTCAGCACATTTACAAGCAAAATAATCACTCAAAGTATGTTGTTCCTGATTTACTTCATTTCAATATTTTTCTTACCTTCATTATATTGTTTTTTTTGTGTGACGATAGCGTGAAAACAGCAGCATAGCTGGTGGCTGGATAGTGTACTGGTTAAGGGCTCTGCCTTTGACATGCGAGACCAGGGTTCGAATCCTGGCTAGGTCAAGTACCTATCAGTAAGGAGTTCAAGGCAAGACTTCCTAACACTGCAGGTTGGCCTCCTGAGCGCGTCCCAGTGGCTGCAGCTCTTGAGCGCATTGAGTCCGAAAGGAGAAAAGCGCTATACAAATGTTCAGATTATTATTATTATTATTAATAAAACAGGTGACAAAGCTTTGTGAATCATGCCCAATTGTGATTAACTTGATTTCACTGAAATTTCTGCACAAATTGCCAATTTTAGCATGCAATGTGTGAAAACCTCTGACTGCCTTCTCTGATGTACATAGAGGCAAACTCTGGCCAGTCAGTGGCTTTGTTGTCATTGGAGAGGCCAATCAGAGGTTTGTTTAACTCCTAGGCTACTTTCACACTATGCACGTTGCATTGTGCCTCTTGAAAACAGGATGACAAGGCAATAGAGAAGGGAAAATGTGCATCACAAATTACAAGTGTGATGCCACACATACTTTTACTTCAGAGTTTTCTCCTAAACCATCAGCAAGAAAATACTCAGAATAATTTTGACAGTACTATTTTGTCTACTTTTTGGTACTTTTTCAATTGCCAAGTGCTGAAAAGTTATTTTAAACACAAGATGAAAATGATCTCCTAGTAGAAAACATAGGAGGAAAAGTTGGATATGGCCACAGGCCCATATGCATTTAACTTTATCTCTGTTATCTCCTAGGAGATAATTTTAATCATCTCTTTAAAATCGCTTTTCATCATTTTACAATTTAAAAATGATCAAAAATTGGTGAAAAAGTACTGTCAAAATTATTTTGAGATTTTTCTTGCTTGCAGTTTATAGAGACAGTGAAGCGAAAAAAAATCATGATATAATAATGTGTATGTGTAGTACAGCTAAGAAATAAAACATTAGGGGCAGAGACATAAGTCTAATATTGTTTCCAGTACAGGAAGAGTTAAGAAATTCCAGTTGTTATCTATGCAAAAGAGCCATTGAGCTCCATGACTTTCAAAATCCATGACTGTCTTCTGAAGCTTTTTATCTCAACTGTCACTCATTGGGCCATATGCAATTCAATTTTTCACCTGAGTTTTCTCCTAAGTTATATTTTTAAATTTGTCAGTAAAATGCATTTTAAGCCACCAGAAAGCAAGAAAATACTCAAAATAATTTTGATAGAGCCTTCTCATCTACTTTTTGGTACTTTTTTTTTTTTTAGCTGAAAAAGTGCTGAAAAGTTATTTTAAATCAAAGATAAAAAATTATCTCCTGGGAGAAAAATCAAGTGAAAAAGTGAATTGCATATGGCCCATTGTATTTTATTTTTCTCTGCAGAGAACAGATCAAAAGTTCTCTATCACTATAAAAAAAAACACTATATAACTGAAAATAAAAATATGAGAATATTTTCTTTGCTACTAATGTTCTAGTAATTATCCATACTGCACATACAATTCATTATATCTTAATTTTTTTTCCGCTTCAGTGTCTCTTTAAAAGGCATTTTATGGCAGTGTGAAAATATCACCTAGGAGAAAACTCAGAAGTAAAAGTGAATTGCATATGGCCCATAGTGTGTTTGTCCTAATAAGAGGCAACCAGACAATCTATTGTGCAGCTTATCATAGTTGCTATAGATGAACATTCTCTCTCCTAATGATAGTCAGAACTCGTAAGTGCTCGGTGGGCTCATGAAATGAAGTTGTGCCTCTTCTTTATTAATAATACAGTCTTGATTGTACAATCTTACCACTCCTATGTAATATGAGTGACTACATAAATCATACATTTAATGTTTATTCACCCAGTTTACCCTTCTACCACATACATGTGGTTAGGTTTTACAATCAAGATTGTATTATTGATGGGCACCCTTAACCACTTTGTCCTCCTTGACGTATAAAAACGTCAAGGAGGACAGGCGCGCTCCCGCGCGCTCCCGCGGCCAATCGCGCGCGTGCACGCACACTCCCGGCCGCGGAGTCGGTAGCCACGGAATCAATGTATCGGGCTAGGGAGCCCGATCATTGATTCCTCTCCCCCGCTGAAAAAGCGACAGCTTCTCTCGGAAGCTTCGCTCTTTCTGAAGCTGTGTCCCTCTAAGCGTACATTGTACGCTTAGAGTGACGTCATGTAAAAAAAATCGAGATTGCCATCTTGTGACCAAAAAGTAAAACTACAAGTAAATGCCCAAAAACATTACAATACACCAATATTTCCCCAAATAAAACACTTTTATATCCCACCCTCCCAAAAATGCCCACATAAAATGTTTAATAAAAAAAATACAAAAAAAACATTACTATAAAAAAAAAAAACAACACATAAATATTTACCTAAGGGTCTAAACTTTTTAAATATCTAGGTAAAGATGAAATATTTCTCTCTATTTTTTTTTATAAGCTTGTAAATAGTGATGTATGCAAAACGGAAAAAATGCTCTTTTATTTCCAAATAAAATATTGTCGCGATACATTGTGATAGGGACATAATTTAAATGGTGAAATAACCGTGACAAATGGGCAATAACAATACGTGGGTTTTAATTATGGAGGCATGTATTATTTTAAAACTATAATGGCCAAAAACTGACAAATAATGAATTTTTTCATTTTTTTTCTTATTCTTCCTGTTAAAATGCATTTACAGTAAAGTGGCTCTTAGCAAAATGTACCCCCCAAAGAAAGCCTAATTGGTGGCGGAAAAAACAAGATATAGATCAGTTCATTGTGATAAGTAGTGATAAAGTTATAGGCTAATGAATGGGAGGTGAACATTGCTCGGATGCATAAGCTGAAAACGACTGAGATGTTAAGTGGTTAAAGTGTAACTGTCGGGCATAAAATCAAAAATCAATTATTTATTTTTATCTGGTAAACAAGTAATAAGGATGCTAACCAGGCAATCCAAAAGTTAAAATCACTATTACTTTTCTTGTTGATAAATTATCATTCCCCAGTTTACCTGACTCTTATTTGGTACACACAAAATTTGGTACACAAAAAGGAAGTTGCAGGGCATGCTGGGTTTTCCTTTTTTTGCTTCTGTACTTCCCTCCAGACTTAAAGAGACTCTGTAACAAATTGTTTATCTTTATTTCTTCTATGCTATAAGTTCCTATGCCTTTTCTAATGTGGTCTGGCTTACTGCAGCTTTTCCTAATTGCACAGTAGCTGTGTTATCTCTGTTATATGATCTAATCTTCTCTCTATAGTCGGCACAGTCAGGCTGAGGCAGTCAGACTGGAATGTGCAGGGCTGCTTGTGATTAGCTAGAAGCTGTACACACCCCCTGCAGGCTCTGTGTGACTAACACACTCTGCTTAGCTGAGCCTATTAGAAGCTGGTTAGTTTGTTTGTAAACACTGCCTAAAACTGGCAATTACAAGCCAGGATTGCAGCAGGGAGTGGCAGAAACAGCACAGAGGGGACCAGGAGCACATAATGAATAGAATGGTATGCTTTTTATTGTAAGAATTTCAGAGTACAGATTCTCTTTAACTAATGCAGCCTGATTGGATGAAACCTCTTTTTTTTTTTTTTACTGTAGAAAAACCACTAAAATCAAAACATGGACAGTGCAATACATATGTTATGTAAGTAGAGCAAGTATTTACCTACTTATATATGTGTTTTTTTCTGAGATAGTATGGCTGACAGCTCCTCTTTAAAGCGGTATCGTCACCATAAAAATCAAATTTCAACAGCAACTGGTCTGAGTGTATTAAGTGATAAAGATGCTAATCCTGCATTCAAAACTTTTTCTGCTGTTATGATTTGGAGTTATCATATACCTGGCTCTTTAGTAGTCGGTGCCAAAGAATTGCATGCTGGGGGTTCTTTTTATCTATAATATATTGCTCCTCTTCCCATTATTTCCCTGCCTGCTGCTTATCTGAAACCTGATCCCCTAATCACTTGTGTTTACAAGCAAGGCTGAGGTGACTCGGCGATTGGAGGAGACAAGAAAAAAAGTAAAGGGCAGAAATGACATCACGAGTTAGCCTTTACTGTGGGCAAAAGACATGGCCCCCACCAGGAACAGAATTCTTGTCATTTACTATATAACATTCACTGAAATCAAAACGTGGACAGTATAATACACGTGTTATGCAAGTAGCTCAAGTATTTATCTACTTATATATGTGTTTTTTTTCCCTGGAATAGTATGGCTGATCCTACCGCTTTAAAGGGACTCTGTAACAAAAATGTCATTGTGTTTTCTACCATCCTACAGGTTCCTAAACCTATTATAATGTGCTCTGGCTTACTGCAGCACTTTATACTATCACCATCTCTGTAATAAATCAGCTTATCTTTCCCCTGTCAGACTTGTCGGCCTGTGTCTGGAAGGCTGCCAACTCTTCAGTGTGATCTGCTATGCATGCCCTCTCTATGCACACTCCCCTGTGTGTGTGTGTTATTTACATTAGCCAACTTTTCTCTGCTCTCATCTTTTACAAGCTGGATAAATCCTCTGTTCACATACTGATGAGTCACATACTGCAGAATTACAGACAACCGGGCAGAGCTGTCTGCAAGAGTAAACAATCAGCTTGTAACTAGTGAGCTGCAGGGGGAAAGAAACACACAAATGATCTCTTGAGATTCAAAAGGAAGGCTGTATACAGCCTGATAGTGTATGGATGTATTTTCTATGTGTGGACATACTGTACATCAACCTACTTCCTGTTTTGGTGGCCATTTTGTTTGTTTACAAACAAACTTTTTAAAACTGTTTTTGACTACTTTTAATGCGGCGGGGAGCAGCGAAATTGTGACAGAGGGTAATAGGAGATGTCCCCTAACACACTGGTATGTTTACTTTTGTGTGATTTTAACAATACAGATTCTCTTTAATGTGCCAATTAATGTTACAATCTTGATTGTACAATCTTACATTTGATTGGTCAATTTTAAACTGCATAAATTTACATAGCATTAGTATAATATTTGCATCAACTCAGAATTACAGTAATAGGAGTTTATTGGCAATCCTTATTAAAGAGGAACTCCAGTGAAAACAATGTAATAAAAAGTGCTTCATTTTTACAATAATTATGTATAAATGATTTAGTCAGTGTTTGCCCATTGTAAAATCTTTTAAATCCCTGATTTACATTCTAACATTTATTACATGGTGACATTTTACTGTTAGTAGGTGATATAGCTGCTGCATGGTTTTTTGGCAGTTGGAAACAGCTGTAAACAGCTATTTCCCACAATGCAGCAAGGTTCCTAGACAGGAAACTGCCAGGAGTATGTACTCAAGAGTTTCTTGTGGGAGGGGTTTCACCACAATATCAGTCAAACATCACCCCCTGATGTTTGACTGATATAGATTTCTCATGTAAAAAGGGGTATCAGCTACTGATTGGGATAAAGTTCAATTCTTGGTCGGAGATTCTCTTTAAACAGTTCATGATAGTTGCTAATTGTTTTCCACTGGATCTAGTCTTTGGCTTTGAGTTAAATGATAAAGTGTAAATATTCCTTGTTGAAGAGTTCTTGGAACAACTATAATAATATGTTCATGAGCCTGAAAAACTATACTTAAAATGTAATTTTTTTGTTGTTTTAGGAATTACTGAAGATGCAGAGTACGACGCAGACCTACAATCTACTTATGTAACACCACTTGATGGCACAGATGATCACTCTGTACTAAACACAGAACAAACATTATTTACCACCTCATATGAAAATACAAATGACACAGAGTTTAACAGCACTGACCCAACTGAAATCCCACCATCAGATGTCATCACTTTGTTGATATGTGCTACTCCGGCCATAGTACTAGTTCTGCTGATACCACTCATTATTTTCCTTGTCAGGAGAAAAAGAAGGAAAAAGCACAAAGAAGGTACATGCTAGAGCATATTTTTTTTTATATTGCTTAGTTAATGCTAGGCAGTGAACGTAACAACAATAGGAAGTGAACCCACCTCACTCTCTGACTAAAGCCTTTGGATCTGGAGAAGGGGATATACATTTGCTGAAGGCACCATAGCATTCTGTATCTGTACAGTGGTGTAGCAATAGTGGGTGCAGAGGTTGCGACCACACTGGGGCACTTGGGCCAGAGGTGCCCCGAGCCCTCCTTCAACTGTGGTATTAGCTCGTTTTTGGTCCTTTGCTTGTAATAATCACTTCTTTAGATGCTTTGAATAGTAGTAATTATTAACAAACTACTCCCTGTCCCTTTCTTACACCTCTGACACTGTGGTTGTCCTTGGCAGGTTTTGGTGCGCCGTATCAATTGTTATGTATAGAGTGCTTGAGAGGCCCCATTGTAAAACTTGCACTAAGGTACATAGCTCCTTAGCTACGCCACTGTAACTGTAGATATGAGTAATTGTGTTTTTGAGGAGAATAACACAGGTGTGCTATAATGCTGCAAAGAAGCCTCTCATACACTTGCAATGAAGCAGATGGCATGAACTCTGAGACTAATGTTTCCAGCTGGGCATATTGTGTGCCACTGCGTGTCTCTCCTCCCACTACCACAGAGCAGAACCTGTGGCTAGCCAGTACAGTATTCGGCTGTGAGTTCTGATACTTGCAGGTTAGATAATTGTGCATGTGTACACACCTTTAGGCTCATGGTTAAGATTCACACCTCAGGTGACAATATGGGGCCAAGTTGTCCAGACAGTTGATATGGGGAGGGGCATTGTAGCACAGCAGGTGTTCTCCGCGCCCCCATGCAGTGCCAGATTTGGGAGCCCAGTGTCCCAAGCAACAAGATTAATTCTGACAGGCATGTTTTAGGTGAAATGGGCTCTGGGCAAAAACAGAATAATTATGCCCGTCCAATAAAGCAGTATTAGCGTAACCTTTGTTCCCCCTCCCCCCCAACCACCTCCATATAGCAGTATTAAGGTAGCCTTTGTTCCTCTCCCCACCCCCCTCCATATAGCAGTATAAGGATATCCTGTGCCCCCCCCCCTCCCCCTTTCCCTGTACCAGTATTAGGGTCCCCTACTCACCAATCATGCATAATGGAGCATAATCTCACCTGTCCAACCAGTGTACTCCCTCCTTTCCTCCATACGTTTAGCCTCATTACCACTTCTTATGTGTCATAAGGACAGAGACGTCCCTCTGGAGAGCCATGGAGATGGAGGGAAGTACCAAGGAAGGAAGGAATGAGGAGGAGCGTGGTGGATGGACAGGCGAGAACAAGCTCTGCTGTGTGCACTCTCCAACCCCTAACCACCATAGTGGCGAGCCTTAAGGGGTGAGACTTTGGGGCCCTGTGTGGAGAAATATTTCAAGTGATCACAGTTGTCTAATAGGATCCTATCACCAAAAAAATGGAAGCTAGAATCGATGAAGGCAATTCCATGGCTCTACTCATCGTCACCCACAACTGTAGTGTTGCCCAATGCATTATGGGTTTGCTAGCTGAACTTAACGTTTTCATCATTGCAGGTCTTTGATTCTCAATATATCTTACCTCAAATCTGTGATGTTCAGGATAAATTTGACACTAGCTCAAATATGAACAGCAACCTTAGTTTTGAGTAGTGCTGAAATTGCCTGGTAAATCTTCTGGTTTAATCCCTGATACAATCTCTTCACCTCAGTTTATTTTCTTTGTTTAAAACATAGATGAAACAATATATTTGTTTTTAGTTGCAGATGATGAGCCACAAGATGAAGACATTAAAAGGTAATTGTTTTATATATTACAACTGCCACTATTTAAAAATGATATCTGACCAAGAGGGAAAAAAGCTACAGAGAGAAAATCTTACCAAGCATGTCAAGAAAAGGGTAGATCGTGCCTCAGTCATCTGATGCCTCTTCTGTGGTTGTCTGCACTGTCACTTTCACACATAGGAATTATGGGAGAAGTAAGAACCTGGCTGCTTCTTTAACCGATGCCTACTCCCTTACCTCTCTGTTGAACCTTTTACTGGGAATGCAACAAGAATATTATTAGAGGGCTTTAGCGATAATATGAAAATAAAGCTGTGGACCATTTAGAGACTTTAAGAGAACCTGAAATGAGTATTAAATTAAGACGTAAGGATGGCCATGTTGTATGGTGACTGTACTTGCAGTCAGTGTCACAGGGCCCCTAGTGGTCGGAACGCAAATTGCCTTCCAATCGGTTTCAGCACACTGATCATGCCAGCTGTGGTCGCGATTAGTGGGCAGAAACCGACGGAAGTTGGGCAGCAGCCCAACTAGAAGGGAGCCTGTGGGTTACGGTAATTACAACTTACACACTATTTCAGGGTATAACTGCCACCACTTCTGCTTTCCTGGGCCAGAAGCACCCACTGACTAGCTATTTCTAGACCTGCAAATAAACGTTTAAACACACTCTATTCTGTCACATCAGAGGATGGAGAGAGGTGTACAAGCAGTATAGGGAGGTCTACAGCCGTTTCACGCCGATAATGCTGTGGCGCATCGTCAGGTTTTTCAATAAAAGCAAAGTTTTACATGGGATGTGCATGGCCGCTCTGCCTTATTTTTTGGAAACATTTCTTCAATGGCAAGATTGCACTCTGTGTTGAATTGCCTAACCTGTGCACAGTATATTCTCTCTTTTTGAAACACTCTATTCTGTCTAGTTAACAACAAAACAATAGTAGCGTCTCTCCAGAAGTCTGGATTCAGTTCGTGTGGCTGAATAGCAGGGTAGCTGAATAAACAAAGGACGTTTGAACATTGTTTATTAATATGCAAGATGAATAATTAATATATACAGAAAATTATTAAAATCAACAATTATGAAAACATTAATAGCCAGTATGAAATAAAAAGGGAGAAAATACTTAGGTTCATGGAAAGATTTCCTTTTGTGGGAAAACTTGTAAAGTTCAGTTTCAGGTTCAGCAAAGTCTTTGGTTGCAGCTCAGTTCAAAGTCCAAACAAAAATGGCTACCACTTGTTCCTCAAAGTGGCAGAAGCTTTCATGAAGGTGGAAAATGGAGGAATGAGGTCCGCCTGCCGGCCATGTGCTTTTGATGAAGCTGGTTTGGGGGTGGCAATGCCGGCCCCCTCTGAATTACCCACCAATGACAGAGGCGCTCACTTCTGCATTTATACCCATTGAGTTATACTCCTGTTTGCCTGATGAAGCAGGACCACACCTGCGAAACGCGTTGCACTAAGTGGAGTTCAATTAAAAAAGAAAAAAATTGTATTGATATATTGTGACTCAATTGAGTTTTATATTTTTGAGGGAGGTAAGTCCACCTGAACATCCACCTCTTTTAGACGTTTTTTAAAACGTTTTTATTCTACTCTGACGCCTCTGTACACCAAGCCTTGCTAAAATGTTGATTCCACCCTCGGTGGAGGGGTGCTACCCCGTTTCCTATCTACTGAGAGCGACATCTTAACCTGAGTGGGGTCAGGTTCTAATACTCACCACCTGCACTTGAAGTGGTTGCCTATGGGTGACCCATGTTTGTGAGTATATCTAAATATTTTGCTTTTAACCACAACCAACTTAACAATACTACACCATATTGGGCTCTCGATTTCTCTTTGTTCTTCCAAGCACCAATGACAGTTCATTCCCTCTGAGAGATTTTAGGTTTAAACTTATAAAATGCCGTAACTCATAAATTGTACATGTCATATTTAGGTGGATAACAGATTCATACTTGTTGGAAAATACAGATTAATATGATATCAGAAGTGACTTGGGTAGCTTCTCAGGTTTCTGAGAAGATTCATACCGCAATAACTGGACTAGATATTGCCATGAATTTTATATCAGCGCGTTGGGCAGACTTTAACGAATAAGACTAAATGAATTTTATAGCTGTGCGATGTACGGTCTCCATATAATAGGTAAGAAACCATACATCACATGCATTCATATCTGTCCTTATTGGTGCCTTCCTGGCTGGCTTCTCATGGCCCCCCTGGGGAGCCAGTTTCCTGGCTCTTTTCATGGAGCCAGTTGGCTGTGGGGGGAATGAGCTGGTCCCTGCAGGGGATCTGGCCACGTGCGACATTCCTGAGGGGTGAGGGGAATGCTTTGCTCACAGGGGGACAGATCTCTGGTTTAAAAAAACCCACAAAGAAGTCATTTTCTGGGAAATCACGACTGGCAAATCTGACCAAGAAATCGGAAAAATCGATGGCGAATCTTCCAGATTCGCCTACGTTCCTCCCGGCTTTTACAGGGATTCTCTCAGCTAAGACCAGACCTCCCAGCTGCTCCTAGAGCAGGGGGAGATTACATATCACATCTCGGTTTAACGATTTGTGTCGCAAACCGACCGCGATTGCGTCTTGGCCGACTGGGCGTCGCCTGGTGTCACAGTCAGCGCTCTGCTTTAGTTTGCCTTGTTAAGCACAGGGCAGTTGCCCAGAGCTGGACCCTGACAGAGTCCTGCTCTCTGCCCATCTCCTCCCAAACAAGGCTGTAAATCTCCACCCAATTTTCTCTTATGACACAACACTCCCAGGTTCAGCTCTAGGCAACTGGTCTAACAGTCGGGTTTACCTAAAGCTACACTAATAAGGAAGGATGATGAATAATGCTGAATGTAAGTACAGTCACCCGACAACATGGGACCATTCTTACTTTACTAATTGAGGTATATTTTAAAGAGAATCTGTATTGTTAAAATCACACAAAAGTAAACCTACCAGTGCGTTAGGGGACATCTCCTATTACCCTCTGTCACAATTTCGCCACTCCCCGCTGCATTAAAAGGGGTTAAAAACAGTTTTAAAAAGTTTGTTTATAAACAAACAAAATGGCCACCAAAACAGGAAGTAGGTTGATGTGCAGTATGTCCACACATAGAAAATACATCCAAACACAAGCAGGCTGTATACAGCCTTCCTTTTGAATCTCAAGAGATCATTTGTGTGTTTCTTTCCCCCTGCATCTCTCATGCACTGAAGTTTCAGGCTGCTCTTTTCTTCCTGCAAACAGCTTTGCCCTTGTCTGTAATTCCTCACTATGTGAAAGCCCAGCCAGCTCAGAGGACGATTTATCCAGCTTGTAAAAGATAAGAGAGAAGAGAGAAGCTGCTCTAATCTAAATAACACACAGGCAGTGTGCATAGAGGGGCCTGGAAGGGGGAGTTCATAGCAGAACCACAACACTGAAGAACTTGGCAGCCTTCCAGACACAGGCCTGACAAGTCTGACAAGAGAGAGATAAGTTGATTTATTACAGAGACTGTGATAGCAGAAAGTGCTGCAGTAAGCCAGAACACATTAGAATAGCTTTTGGAACTTGTAGGATGATAAAAAACAGGATGCAATTTTTGTTACGGAGTCTCTTTAAGGAAGAAATTAGTATAAAGTGTTCTCTGTACTGGTTAAGTTTTATGCAACTAGGTTGCGCAGGCAGACAATGAGGTTTGCAGGGTAGGAACAGAATACGGATAACGTAGGCAGGTAGGTTGAGGAGGGGAAAGATGCACTCAAGGTTTGTAAGGCATTGTAGCTGCTAAAGATCTGATGTGCCGGATATTTAGGCAATGGCCTCAATTCACTAAGCTTATCTCCTGTCTTTAATAACGTTTCTAGAGTTGTTACCATGGTGATAAGGCATGTAGTATTCTGGAAACATTTTACCTCAGGCAAACCTTAAGTTAACTCTGCAATCCTTAAAATAACTTCAGAGTTAAAGACAGGCTGTTAATTAACTGCATGTGAAAATAACTACAGAGGAGGTAACTTAACTACAGAGGAGGTAACTTAAAGAGAACCCGAGGTGGGAATTTATTATGCTAGTGGGGCACAGAGGCTGGTTGTGCACACTAAGACCAGCCTCTGTTGCCCCATGGTGTGCCTCAAAGACCCCCCTGCGCGCCGCTATACCCCCGCAGTGCTGGCGACACGCAGCGTGTTGCCAGCACAATGTTTACCTAAGCGCTGTCTGTCAGCACCGCTCCTCCGTATCGGCGCTACCCGCCCGCGTCACTTCCCTCCAATTAGCGGGAAGGAAGGGACACAGGCAGGTAGCGCTGATAAGGAGGAGGCGGGGGAGCGGCGCTGACAGACAGAGCTTAGGTAAACATTGTCGCCAGCACTGCGGGGGTATAGCGGTGCGCAGGGGGGTCTTTGAGGCACACCATGGGGCAACAGAGGCTGGTGTTAGTGTGCACAACCAGCCTCTGTGCCCCACTAGCCTCTGTGTCCCACCTCGGGTTCTCTTTCAGGAATTAAGAGATAAGATAACTCTCTCACTGTGTGGAGGTAAGTTTTCTCTTGCCTTATTATCTCCAGCATAATCTTAGTGAATTGAGGCCAATGTCTGGTAAATCTTGACCACGCACTAGACTCTCAGCTGAGACAGCCCTGAACAGATGCCTTGGCCAAGTGTCATCTAGTGTGTGTACGTTAACATTCACCCATACTCCCTCCAAGGGCCCTCAACTTTGGGGCTATAGGACTTCACCATCTACCTGATCCAATGCCTCTAACAGCCACTTTAGCGCCAACTAGCACTGTAGTGACTCCTCCCCTTCAACTCCTTATGCTCCATAAACAAAGTTCCCATCACATCATTTGTAAAGCCACACCTCCAAACAGTCAATACACTGCAGCTGTAACAGTCATGCCTACCCTCATATCATCCCTGCCTCTGTCTGGTGGCCTTCAATATGTTACAAAATAATCACTTATATCTCTGTGCACCTACTATTCTTCGCTGATATCTCTTGCCGACAGTTGTTTAATCTATGCGTTCTCCAGTCTCTTTTTCTCTTGCCTGTTCTGTTACAAGGTAGTTCAGAGCTGGCAAAGATATTATTAGAGTCATACCCCAAGATATGCCTACAATATAGAAATTATACTTTTTCCCAGCCTACACTAAGGAAACATTGACGACCCAGCAAACAATCTGATGTGTTTAGTTCCACTTTGATTACTCTCATACTGTGCATGCTGAGTTATGCCCTCCACCCTGTTGTATTCTGCAAGACAGAACAGGACTTGTTCTCTGCTCAGAGGTTTTGTGTCAGGTTACACTTCATGCTCAGCATAATCTTCCAGCCTCTCCCAGTCTGCCTCTGTATTTTTCTTCTGTTTATAATCCATTTATAACATGTACAATTTCTCACAAATTGCTGCTTATTATTAAAGCACATTTGTGCTGTGCATCAGTGCTCAAACTAACTGTCAGGTTACACAGAGTGCGGCTTTACAAACCAGCTTCCAGCATTTCAAATTAGTGGAATTCCACTTTCATTAAAAACAAAAATTGTGTAAACATTTATCAGATTTTTATAAGTCATTTTTTAATGAATGATACTAAAACTATGTTCCATTTCAGTTTACAGCCATCTCTGAATTCCTAAAAATGCCAGTTAGCCTACATTGAAGCAAACATGGAAAAGTCCCTATTAAGTTAAATATATGTACAGGGGCGTAACTAAAATCATGGGGCCCACAAGCAAAACCTTGTGGGCCCTCAATGTTCACACCCTTTGCCTTGCGCACCCCTTGTGACCTCACAGCCTGACTGAGACTGTTGTAATCCAGTTTGAGTTTTCATTCAGCTGAGCTTGCTGCCTGCACACAGTTTTATTCCCCTTGTCACAGGGCCCCTAGTGGCCGAAACGCAAAATGCCTTCCAACTGGTTTCAGCACACAGACCATGCAAGCTGTGGTCGCGGTCAATGCGCAGAAACCGCTGGAATTTTGGCAGCAGACCGACTAGAAGGGAGCCTGTGAGTTACGGTAATTACAAATTACACACTATTTCAGGGTATAACTGCCACCACCTCTATTATCATGGGACAGAGGCACCCACTGACTGGCTGAGCCTAGACCTGTAAATAAAAACGGTTAAACACACTCTATTCTGTCTAGCTAGCGACAATAGTAGCGTCTCTTCAGAAACCCAGGTTCAGTTTCTGTGTCTGGCTGAATAATAGGGTAGCGGAATAAACAAACTGACGTTAGCGTTGGTTTATTACAATGCAATATAAAGAATTCATATATACAGAAAATAGTTAAAATCAATAATTATAGAGACAAATGATAACACAGTATAGAAAATAAAAATGGAGAAAAACGGATACTTAAAGTTCGTGGAAATATGTCCTTTCTGGGAAAATCTGAGCACATGGAAAATGTCCTTTGTTTCAGTCTAGGAAAATGGCCGCCAGTCGCATGGTCCTCTGGCTGGCTTGATCAGGTGATGGTACACAGGGGAGGACTGCGGGAGGAGTCCTTCGCAAACACTTTTCACTGACCCCCATCTTTGGGTGGAGTCTTAGGTTCAGCCCAGGGGCTGTACAGGGGGCGGTTAGCTCCCTGGATATGTTCCTGATGCCCACCAAATATGGCATTTTCCATACCTCGGCGTACGCTCCCCGCACGCACTTAACGGTCACAGATTCATATTCCTCAGAATATGCCAGTTCATATGATACCAAACTTGGGCACGTTTGCATGCCCAGTTACAAAACAGTGGAATACCTCGAGTTCTGGATATGCCAGTGGCCCCAATTTAATATCAAAATACTCACAAGATCCGGACCAGCAGAATGAGATAACTTTCACATTTCTCACCTGAACGGTATATCTAAAACGTGCTAAAGATCAAAACTCCATGCTTTCCTATTTCTGGCTGAATGGCTCCGGCCAGTCTGGGCAAAGCAGTTCTTTGAATAGGCTCACCATTTGGTGAGCCTATTGACATCTATCTGAGGTAATTAAAAGTAAACAGTAGCCTCTTGGACACAAGCATTGCTCCTGTTCAGTAGCAAATCAAAAGACACCCTACACCTAGGTTACTGCTAGTTCTCTGCTGAGAGGAAGAGAGAGCCCAGATTGACTGCAGATGCTCCTACACAACCATTCCAGATTCTATCGATCTTAATCGCAATCGATGCAGAGAATCGATTGCGATTGCATTTTCTTCACGGGTGGTTCAAGGACGCGTCTGCGGCCACGCAACCGTCCGTCACACCCCTTACCTGGGCCACCCTTTTTAGCACCTAGCTAGCTTTGCAATCCTTCCCACTAGCCATCTCATTCCTTTCCAAGGCCTCCCTGAGCCCGCCCAGTCATGCCCCCTATCTCCTATGCTAGCGCTTGGCTCCCAGGGCTTCTGCCTGGGTGCCCATCTTGCAAGGGTCATAAAACAAGTATGGACATCATAATCTTCACACCCATAACAAGTGTAGCCACAAAAACACCTGAAGGATGGATCGCTTTATCAGAGGGAGTGAAGTATTAGTTGGGTCCCCTTACAGCTCTGGGCCTCCTGCAGTTGCTGGGGCAGCTCCCCTGTAGTACGCCCCGCATGTGTACAGATGTAATGTGTGATAAGAATTTGGTGCTACCCATTTTCTTTTTTGCGGAAGTTCTCTCATAGTTTCAGCTCCATTGAATATGTTAGCGCTTTACAAATCAATAATAACAGTTTATAGCACCACTATCATGAAAATGTATAAAATAAAATACATTAGTATAAGATGTGTAGCCACATATATGAGTAAATATATATACCAAATATTATCAACTATAAGTCAAGAAATGTAGGTCTGACTCACTAAATAAAAGTATAGGGGTTGACTTGCATACATGGCAGCTCGGCCCAGGGCTATTTGGCTGCTGACGCACAAATTCAGGGTGGCGCTAAATACTATCCCCCCTCCGAGTCGTATTAACTCAGAGGGAGAAGTAATTTGGAGTCCAGCAATCGTCAGATCCCCAAATTATCCATGTGCTGGGACCGGACTATAGCATTACTTCGGTGCACAGGGAGCACTAAGAACCCCTGCTACGCGAGTCGTAACTTAATTTCTGACTCATAGCTGAAGGGGAGGGGGTGAACGCAAATCTCTCTCAACCTTTGCAAAGCGAGCCATAGCGGCCAGCATGGATAATAAACTAGCTGCCCTGGTAATTCCTCCAGTTGGGGCGTTCTGCGCATGCCTGGCAGTGCTCGCATGCCCCCTTCACGCTCCCATCGCCAGAACGCACCCGGTGATGGGACGCGATGAGGGCAAGCATGCAGACGGACTGCGCAGGGAGGATGGCAATGGCGCAAACAGCTTGAATGGGGCTGGAGGAAGCCCCAGGTATCTATAATTTGTTTTAGCCCCCATCTCAGGTACTCTTTAATGGCCAGGATGGGGTTAATGGCTTTATAACTTTAGGCAGTGCAGCCACTAACCCCTCCTAGCCCCCAGGTGCAGCGCTTAACTTTGCTGGGTAGTCATATAGTAGAGTCAATAAAAAAATACACTTTAACCCATTAGCATCCACCTATAGCTAAGCTATGTGTGCACTGTAGGGCCGATTTATTTTTTGCCGCTGTGGAATTGTGCCTTCCCCAGCCTGGCAGGGTATGCAGAGTAGCGCAGGGAGCTGTCATATTTACCAAGGCAGCTGGATGGCATCTCCTCTCCTCCACCAGTGGCACTGCAATGCCGACATCCTCTTTGGAGTTCCGATCACATGATATCACAGATATTTATAGACAGAGATATTCTGCCAAAAGCAGTTTTCCAGAAGAAGTTATGGGGTAATTCAGCACTTATTTACTGGAGGGAGACAAGATTATTTATGTAAGTATTTATACAGCGTCTTGTCACTAACTGTCCCTCGGAGGAGCTCACAATCTAGTCTCTACCATAGTCATATGTCTATATCATGTAGTGTATGTATTGTAGTCTAGGGCCAATTTAGTGGGAAGCCAATTAATCTATCTGTATGTTTTTGGGATGTGGGAGAAAACCAGAGTGCCTGGAGGAAACCCATGCAGACACTAGGAGACCATACAAACTCCTTGCAGATGCTGATGTGCTGCCCTTGCAATTATTCATAGGGGTGTTAAAGAACATCGGTATAGACAATTTTATAAACCACCCATTAACTTGTTTGGATGGCAGCTCGGGTACAAAATTAGATACTTACCTAAAGAGAGGGAAGCCTCAAGATCCTATTGAGGCTTCCCTCTGTATTCCGATGTCCCGCATCACTGAGCAACCCCCCCCCCCCAAAGGTTAGTGCAGCTTTTCTCCCTGTACTGTGGCCGCGCAGTAGCTGTGCGAGCCCGCGCATGCTCAGTAAGCTACTGTGCATCCGTGGCGGGCTCGCGGGCCACAATACATGGAGAAGAGCTGTGTGGCCCCAATGTAGAGGGGGGCTGCGCACAGCAATGGGGGAGGGGGGCTTGGAACAATAGGATCCTGAGGCTTCACTCTCTACAGGGTAAAGTGTAATTTCAAACCTGAGCTTCGGCTCGGTATTATTTTAAAAAGTAAATTAATTTATTTTTTTTTACTCGTGAACTTTTTAAAACTGAAACTGTTTTATGCACTTATTGCCATAGTTACATGAAAGCAAAAAGCATTACCCTGAAGTGATACATTTTCAAAACTCTGTTTCGAAAGGAAAGTATTGAACGAGTATTAAAACGCTTCTGTAACGATCGGTGTCAGCACACAGAGAGAATCTGATTATTGGTGATCTGCAGTATCACCAAGAATACAGATATATATACCTGATTATTGATGATCTGCAGAATCACCAATAATACAAGTATAACTAACCTCTGGACACCTCTATAGTGTGAGTGTTTGGTGCAACAGTAATGACTTTGAGTGGGACCACCCGAGGAGCAGGTGGTCCTTGGCCGTATGAGAAATACCTCCCTCTGGGAAGTGTGAAGACCTTCCAACAGCCTGAGACTCCCAAAGGGGTGGAGCCCCAGGCTGAGTAGCAGGAAGGCCCTGTGGCTGAGTGACACTTAGAAGGTGGGCGTCACAAGCAGGACTGGAGACTAATCTCTCAAGGGAGAGCTCGCAAGGTCGGGCAGGCTAGGTCGGCAACACACGGGCAGATAAGGTACAGAGACAGAAGGCTGATTCGGTAACCAGGGACAGGCAGGGTTGGCAACAGGTAATCAGATATGCGTAAGTACCGAATCAGAAAGCAGGATAGTCAGCGATGCAATAGGTCATAACAGATATCAAACAATGCCTAGTCTGGGGTGTGAGGTCCGTTGTCTTAACACCCTGGAACTAGTCTGAAGTATACACAGTATCCCTAGTCTTGGGTGTGAGGTCCGTGGTCGCAACACCCTGGAACTAGTCTGAAGTATAATACAATGGTGACACAGTATCCCTAGTCTTGGGTGTGAGGTTCGTGGTCTCAACACCTTGGAACTAGTCTGAAGTAATGGTAACACAGTATCCCTAGTCTTGGGTGTGAGGTCCGTGGTCTCAACACCCTGGAACTAGTCTGAAGTATAACACAATAGTAACACAGTAGTAATCTGGCTCAGTGTGAATTCCCAGGTCCTCCTGGTTCTAACGCACTGTAGGATCTGACTATGGTCTGAGTGCTTCCACGTAAGTGTTCGCAACGGCAGACAACTTGAGACTGACCAGCAATAACAATATATAGAGCGGCGCTCACCGGCGCCACCCATTGCTGATCAACCAATAGCCGCTCGCTCTGAGAGCAGCTGACCAACCTGGTCAGCTGATCCCTCCTCGTTTGTCATAAAGGTTCTGCCTCTCAGCGCGCGCGCACGTATTCCTCAATCTGTGTGCACTAACAGACCCAGCCACATCAGACGCACGCTGCTGCGTGCAAACCGCCGAGCTGGACGCGGAACCAGCCGCCTCGCTGCCAATCTATTACAGCTTCTTGACATAAAACTTGCTTTATAAAATAAACATATAACAATAGTTCCCTCACAAAAGGATAAAACTTAACATTTATTATTACATTAAAAAACTAAGATTACTGTCATATTAGTATCTACATAGAAGGTTGACATAGTAGGTAATAATATAAAGAGTCAAATACTCCTCCCACTGTCAACCAGATAATAACTGTTTACAAAAGACCCCCCACCATACATGAAAAACCCAACATGTTTCACTTCCTAATTGGAAGCTTTCTCAAGGGAAAAGTGCAGTGCATTAAGTGCATATAGTGTTAGGATGCATTACAAAGTTATTAAAAGCATTATCAAAGTAGCATAGCGTATAGGCTTATGACAGCTATATAGGCTGCTGTCATAAGCCTATACGCTATGCTACTTTGATAATGCTTTTAATAACTTTGTAATGCATCCTAACACTATATGCACTTAATGCACTGCACTTTTCCCTTGAGAAAGCTTCCAATTAGGAAGTGAAACATGTTGGGTTTTTCATGTATGGTGGGGGGTCTTTTGTAAACAGTTATTATCTGGTTGACAGTGGGAGGAGTATTTGACTCTTTATATTATTACCTACTATGTCAACCTTCTATGTAGATACTAATATGACAGTAATCTTAGTTTTTTAATGTAATAATAAATGTTAAGTTTTATCCTTTTGTGAGGGAACTATTGTTATATGCTGACTAATTCAGGTTCTGTGTTGTTTATAATTAATTTTATAAAATAAACAACTGATATGTATCTCCTTTATGATTAGTAAGAAGTTTTGAATGCAGTGGCGTAGCTAAGGTGCTGTGGGCCCTGATGCAAGTTTTACAGTGGGGCCCCCCAAGCACTCTATACATAACAATTGCCACTGCGCACCAAAACCTGCCAATGGCAACTACAGTGTCAGAGGTGCAAGAAGGGGATGGGGAGCAGTTTGTTAGTGATTACCACCATTCAAAGTATCTATAGAAGTGATAATTAAGAGCAAAGGACCAATAGAGAGCTAATACTGTAGTTGAGGGAGGGCCCTTCGGGGCCCCTCTGGCCCAAGGGCCCCGATGCGGTCGCTACCTCTGCACCCCCTATTGCTACGCCCCTGTTTGAATGAGGATGATGCCATTTATTGGCTAACTTAGAGGTAAATAAAAAATAAACTTTCGGCTAATAAACCTTCTTTGGACTTGGTTCCTGGATATTAACAAGATAATTGTTAATGCATTGTTAATGCACACAGCTTATATATACTGGACATTCGGAGGAGAATGTGTTACATAGTTACATAGTTATTTTGGTTGAAAAAAGACATACGTCCATCGAGTTCAACCAGTATAAAGTACAACACCAGCCTGCTCCCTCACATATCCCTGTTGATCCAGAGGAAGGCGAAAAAACCCTTACAAGGCATGGTCCAATTAGCCCCTAAAGGGAAAAATTCCTTCCCGACTCCAGATGGCAATCAGATAAAATCCCTGGATCAACATCATTAGGCATTACCTAGTAATTGTAGCCATGGATGTCTTTCAACGCAAGGAAAGCATCTAAGCCCCCTTTAAATGCAGGTATAGAGTTTGCCATAACGACTTCCTGTGGTAATGCATTCCACATCTTAATCACTCTTACTGTAAAGAACCCTTTCCTAAATAAATGGCTAAAACGTTAATAAATGGCTAAAACGTTTAAACGTAGTGTTGGCGTGTAGATAAGTGTATATAAGCTATTTGTTTTTACATCTTGGTATTATACAGGAACCAAGTCCAAAGAAGGCTCATTAGCAGAAAGCTTACTTCTTATTTTTTCTAAGTTAGCCAATAAATGGTATCATCCTGATGTAAGACTTGTTGCCTTTACTGATGGCTAGCAGGGTACAACACTCTGCTGCTTATTTATGATTAGTGAAAGTGAACAGTGTAATATAACCTACATCAGTACCGTTACAGATGGACATTTGTCCCTGGGTAAATGCATTATACTGTACATTTGTCCTATGTAGCTGTAACATACAGTAGTAAGCCAGTGAAAGTCTGACAGGTCTTGGACTAATCCATCTCCCTATGAGAGATTCACAAGGTTTTTATTTCATTTTCAAAAGCACTTATGGCAGATAAAAGCAAACGGCTGTTACTTCAGGATGACCCTTGTATATTGCATTATTGGTCAAAGCCCAATTGTAAGCTATTTTATGCACACTAACACTAGGAATAATAACACTTCTCTCACGTTAATGGTGGATACGTGTCTGTAGATGTCATTTACAATGTCATTATTGCACTGCCCTCACTAAGGTGACCAGGCTTATCAGATTCGTTCACATGTGCATTGCTTAACGTTTTATTCTTGGTCTCCTGCATTCACAGTTCTCCTCCTTTGATAAAACAGCAGATTATGGAGCATCACAAAGATGCGCTGATTTCTGTGAATTATTGAGAAACCACACATTGTCTGTTTGCTTGTTTCAGTCCTATCTTTGAAGAAGATACCCCATCAGTGATGGAAATCGAGATGGAAGATCTTGACAAATGGATGAGCAATATGAAGAAACACAGTAGGTGTTACATTTCAGCCACTTTTCCTGTGCCCTGAACGTTCTTATCTCACCCTTCCCAGATGATTCCCACAGATACATAATTTCCATGCTTCACTCGTGCAGGTGTGCTTTTATACTGATTATCTCCCCAGAGGCCTGTAATGTTGCTTTCTCAGATAATTGGTTAACATGGCATGCTGTAGGTGCTTTGCTTTATGACCGATTTCTGCTTTACAGTGGCTAAAATAGGGTGACTCATACCCAAAACTGCAGAAAACTGATAACCAATAAATGCTGTATATCCCATTACTGAGAAACTGGTAATTATAGTGGATGTGCCAACAGCACAGAGCTCATTTCACTTCTGACAAACACCTAGATGCAAAGTTAGAGTGTGTAAGAAAAACTGCTTTTGCCACGAACTGACCCGTAACTATGTCCAACCACTATCAGGAGAAACTGCCAGGCAGGATAGGTTGGTTATTTTCTGTTTTAGCTTTACAGATTCCTGTTCCTC
Source organism: Hyperolius riggenbachi (assembly GCF_040937935.1). Lineage (NCBI taxonomy): Eukaryota > Metazoa > Chordata > Amphibia > Anura > Hyperoliidae > Hyperolius > Hyperolius riggenbachi. The sequence goes on from NC_090646.1 coordinate 182,568,843, forward strand.
AATACTGCCCCACCTCTCTATTCACCGCCAGAACAGCTAAAAGAAGTGCAAGCTAATTTGGGGGCATGCTATATAGCAGGCACTGAGGCCACCCGCTATACTAATTGCTTGCAACTGCTAATAGCAGGCACTTAACCCTTAACCAGGATAAGGTTAGGCGGGGGGGGGGGGGAGGTTAAGGTTAGGCGGCCATGGGGTTAAGGTTCGTCGCTCATCAGGGGATAGGGGGAGGGGTTGGTGAGGTTAGATACCAACCAAGGGAATAAGTTTAAGCGCCCACTGTGGGGGGGGGGGGGGAGAGTTTCTTAACTCTTCCTGTACTGGAAACAATATTAGACTTAAGTCTCTGCTCCTAATGTTTTATTTCTTAGCTGTACTTACACATACAGATCATTATATCATATTTTTTTTCAGTGTCTCTTTAAGGTTAGGCATGACTTGGGGGGGGGGGGGGTTAGGGTTAGGCACCACTGGGGGGGGGGGGGGGGGGGTCCTGTTTGAAAAGTCACAGTCAAATATTAGCAAATATTACCAATATTTCTCTAAATAAATTAAGTAGTAGAATATCTGTAAATTTACCAATATTCTACTACTGGCTATTTCTTGCATTCTTTATTACAATACATGTTTTTGCTAAATTAGCTTGCGGCACTTTCAAATGTACGCCTATTCACAGTCCCACAAATCAACATCATTAGTATGATTCACTGACCAATGAACAAGTAGGTGACGTAGAGAGTTGTAAATTGGAAGACAGGACATGGGTTGTAACTTGCCTGTCTGCACTGCAGTGTCTGACAGAGGCAAGAGACAATTACAAATCTAGTCTGTTTTATTTGCCAAAGGCCCAGAGCCTTTCTGTACTCATATTATTTGTCTTCATAAGCCTTACATTATCCATGCAGATACATTTGTAGATAAATTGATGGATAAAATTGGAAAAGTGGAAGTTCGTATATTTGTGTATAAAAATCAAATCATATGGTACTTATTGCTTTTACTTTTATACTTTGTGTATCTGCCTCTAATACGCTTTTACTTGTATTGGACTTTGATCATACCTAATAATGCTGTTGTGTACACATTTTTCGCATGCTGGGTTTCAGATAATAATTTCAGTATTTGTATAGCGCCTTTCTCCTGTCGGACTTAAAGCGCGTGTGAGGCAGCCACTAGAGCGCACTCAGTAGGCAGTAGCAGTGTTTAGGAGACTTGCCCAAGAAACTCCTTACTTAAATAGGTGCTGGTTTACTGAACAGACAGAGCCAAGGTTTGAACCCAGGACTCCTGTGTCAGAGGCAGAGCCCTCAACCATCACACCATCCAGCCAGATGCATAAGATTGGGTGCACAATTAAAGGTAACCTGAAGTGAGCGGTATATGCAGGCGGCCATATTTATTTCCTTTTAAACAATGCAGAATGCTTGGCTGTCCTGCCACATTTCTGCCTCTAATACTTTAGCCATAGACCCTGAACAAGCATTAGATGTTTCTGACAAAAGTCTGATTGGATTTGCCGCATGCTTGTTTCAGATGTGGGATCCAGACATTACTGCAGCCAGAGAGATCAGCAGCACTGCCAGGCAACTATTATTGTTTAAAAGGAAATAAATATGGCAGCCTTCATATCACTCTCGTCAGTTGTGCTTTAAGTGCGCAAAATCGTGGCTGTCTTTCATTTTTGTTGTGCACTGTCATCGTGTTTTTGTTTGCGTCTTCCACCTGCAATGTTTTGTTTTGGAAACGTATTTTTACGATGATTTAAAAAATTGTGGCAAAAAAAACCCCTTTATATATAAGGCACTTACGGAGCATGCAGAAAGTAGATGCATGCGCTTAGCCTGACAGGCACATTTGTGTAGGTTAAACTGTATGTCTTCAGCCACGCAAAATACAAATGAGCGAATACAGAAAAGTGAATGTTATATGAAAAGCTGCTACATGCTGTAATTTTAACAGATAAATACATCAGATATGATCAACCCCACTGATTAACATGGGCTGTCAGTTATAATATGTTTCCGTACTGCAGTAAAACCTGAAAAAAAAGAAACAGATGTAGTGTAAATGTGAACAAAATACACATGAAAAGTAAAACTTATCTATTTGTATGCGCCTGAGAAAGATAACCTACCTAGTGTAGGGAGCTTTAGAAATAGTATATCATCATAATCATGTCATCAGTCCAACACTACCAGTGAAACTGCCATTCTTCTGTGCTGACTATAATGAATCATAAACATTTGAAGTTTGCATCAATCCTTTTACCCATTTATTGTGCCTACTATAAAATATGTGATTGCATATTCCATACTGTATGCGCATCATACACAGTGGTAACTTTTTTTTCCCCAGGTAATCGCTTATCCACACTAGAAGAGGAAAATAAATTTAGAACAAGGTAAGATGCAGTTATATCTTTCTAACACTAGATGGCTCTATTTCCAGAAAGATTTCATATACCCTATCATAAATAAAACTTTTTTAATCAGGTTAATACAGTTTATAGTAAAAAATGTATAATAATTGAAATTATAAAATTCAAAGAGTTTTTAATCTAAACATCTTGCTTAGACTCCTTCTGTTTTTGCTACCTAGTCCACAGTCTAAATACAGGCTACAGTATATGCAAAGTGTGAGCAGAAAGCAAACCAGGCAAACAAGGACATAATTCAAACAGCTTTTATTCTAGCAACAAAATCAACAGTGTGCACAAAAAGGCCGTGGGTGGGAAGGATGGGAGCCTTAAAGGCTATTTGAATGCTTAAAAGTGGACCTGAACTCAGAATTCATCTCTGCTCTAAAAGATACACAACAGCATAATAACCTTTAAACAAAAAACATGTATTTGTTACAGCTGATACAAATTGTTAGAGCTGATACAAATCCTAAAATACATTTCCACCGTTTCTACTTCCTGATTCATGGAAGCAGGCATATTGTTTACAGCCTGTTCTTTCAAATGAGCTTATCTGCCTATCTGGCATAAGCAGTCATGTGACACAGGGGAGGATCAAATTACAACTTGTATTTAATCACAAATAAGCGTGAGTTAAACAGGCTAAACTCTCTACATACATACAGGGTGCATTTCTCTATGTTTTCCTTCCGTCCTGTGCAAGAGTTCAGGTCCACTTTAATCAAAAATGTTTGACCCATAAGCAGGGCCGGATTTGTACCCTTTACTGCCCAAGGCCACTGTCACCATCCACCCCCCGTCAGTATAGGTAGCGAGATGACCCCTCCTCCTCTTCCCTCTAGTGTAGGTAGCCTGATAACCCCTCAGTATAGGTAGCCAGGTGACTCCTCCCCCTTTACCTCCAGTATAAGTAGCGAGATGACTCCATTACCCCTCCTTTTCCCACCCCCCTTTCAGTATAGGTAGCCAGCTCTCCTTCACACTGCAGCAGCCATCAGTGTCATTCATTTCTCCGCTCATCTCTAGTGCGAAAGCTTCCTCTTCCTTTCCATCTCCAATGCTGCCCAAGTCCATAGCTGCCGGCCACAATGCAAACGTGCACAGAGAGCAAGGTGGCTGCTGCACAGGTGGCTAGCAGCAGAGTACCGCAGTCAGGTGCTTGCCTGATCTCACAGCATTGCAGCATTTGCAAGCTTACAAATGCTGCACCAGTTTAGCCTGCTGCTTTGGTGCCCTTGCTCCTGTGGTGCCCTAGGCCATGGCCTAGTTGGCCTTGGCCTAAATCCTGCTATGCCCATAAGCTTTTTTGATAATAATTTACTGTGAAAAAGGCATTGATGCTTGCACCCTTCTGACCCAAACACACACTGTGCATTATGTTATTGGAGTCTGTATTACATTCTTCAAGGCCTAGTCTGCTTTCTACTCTCATGTCACTAGGTAAGATTGCTCTTTGTTTTACTTAGAGCACAGGGGGCCTACAGCCAATAACTGTTGTGCACTGAGATAATTGCTATTCAAGATCCTGCACATCTAGTGCCAAACCGTTCTTCTTTTTCCATTTGCACAACCTATATACAACTGAACATCAGAAAGGAGCCTAAAAGCATGTTTTGCTAATACAAATCGATGTCATTAAAATGGTAAGCTATTTATGAGAGTGATAACGCCCCATTGAGAACTTTGCACATGCCTTGGAAGTTGACATGAAAGGATTATGCATCTAGGATCCACTCAGATAAGATAGTTAGAATAGAGCAGATATAACATTATTTAAGGGAGAGAGAGATGTGTTTATGTAATTCAGTCCAAGTCATACAAGCACTATAAACAGTTTTTAAACTTTGTATAAATGCTGATTCCCACATCACTCTATACCTATGATTTAAAGCCCTCAATAAGTATAGTAATCTGAAGGTCACTGTGTCGCTGGTCACAGAAATGAACATCATTGACATTGAACTGATGTTCCTGTAGCAGCACATTTGTGTGGGCAGAGACACAGCTTGAGAGATAAAGGGGCTTATGTAGAAACATGGTTTCTACATAAGGGCAAAACCAGGAGCTTATGTAGAAACATACTTATTAGAACACCATATTTGTAAAAGTGGCTTTCAGCTTAAATGACTGCCACTTTTATATGGAATCACCATGGTTGCTGTTCTTTGCAATAGTTATTAGCAATATGTAGTAGTACATGTCTTAAATTGAAGCCAATGAACTGTGTACTGCTTCTTCTTCTAGTGAAAAGCAATGGTCACAATGGATAATCTGTTATTCCATACTAGTGAATAGAGCTATGCTTTTCCAATTTACATTAATCATCATTATGGCAATCAGTTATTGGCCATCAGTGACTAAAAAGTGATTACCCTTTTATAAATAAATTAGTTATAAGCATGATCATGGTTTTTAAAAATAGAAAACAAAAAGAAGCAATTTAAATTTCATATGCCATTCTTTATAAATATGGCCCAAAGATCGTTCTCTTGGGGCACCATCGTTTGAATTTATTAATGTGTGCATTGCATCAAGTGAGAAGGTTTATTGGGGTGATTTTCTGATAACTAAGGAAAATGTGATGCATATGTAATCAGGATGACTGCAGAATGGAGAATGGAAAAATGTATTTATATTTTAGCCTGGAGAGCCTTTGTAAGTTACCCATAGACGTGAGATGACAGTCAATGTGGCTGTGCATGATCTGGCAATGATGTCATGTCTTTCGAGCTACTTTCATATAGTGTTGGGCGAACAGTGTTCGCCACTGTTCGGGTTCTGCAGAACATCACCCCGTTCGGGTGATGTTCGAGTTCGGCCGAACACCTGATGGTGTTCGGCCAAACCGTTCGGCCGCATGGCCGAACTAAGAGCGCATGGCCGAACGTTCCCCGAACGTTCGGCTAGCGCTGTGATTGGCCAAACGGGTCACGTGGTTCGGACCCGAACGCGCTCTGATTGGCCGAACTGTCACGTGGTTCGGGTAAATAAATACCCGAACCACGTCATATTTCCGCCATTTGTCTGTGGGTTTAGCTTTGGGTAGGCAGGCAGGGTAGTTCGCGCTCCAGCCACGCTAGCCAGGGTCCCCCCAGTCATTGTGTCGCTGCTGGGAATAGTAGTACACCGCTCGCTCAGCATTCTGTTTACTGCCACTCTGTGTACCTTGCTCAGCCACACTATATAGCATTCTGTTTACTGTTCTGTGTCTGCTGGGAATAGTAGTACACCGCTCGCTCAGCCACACTATATAGCATTCTGTTTACTGCCACTCTGTGTCTTCTGGGAATAGTAGTACACCACTCACCCGCCACTGTATAGCATTGTGCTCTGTGTCGCTGCTGGGAATAGTGGTACACCGCTCACCCGCCACTGTATAGCATTGTGCTCTGTGTCGCTGCTGGGAATAGTGGTACACCGCTCACCCGCCACTGTATAGCATTGTGCTGTGTGTCGCTGCTGGGAATAGTGGTACACTGCTCAGCCACACTATATAGCATTCTGTTTACTGTTCTGTGTCTGCTGGGAATAGTAGTACACCGCTCGCTCAGCCACACTATATAGCATTCTGTTTACTGCCACTCTGTGTACCTCGCTCAGCCACACTATATAGCATTCTGTTTACTGTTCTGTGTCTGCTGGGAATAGTAGTACACCGCTCGCTCAGCCACACTATATAGCATTCTGTTTACTGCCACTCTGTGTACCTCGCTCAGCCACACTATATAGCATTCTGTTTACTGTTCTGTGTCTGCTGGGAATAGTAGTACACCGCTCGCTCAGCCACACTATATAGCATTCTGTTTACTGCCACTCTGTGTACCTCGCTCAGCCACACTATATAGCATTCTGTTTACTGCCACTCTGTGTCTTCTGGGAATAGTAGTACACCGCTCACCCGCCACTGTATAGCATTGTGCTCTGTGTCGCTGCTGGGAATAGTGGTACACCGCTCAGCCACACTATATAGCATTCTGTTTACTGTTCTGTGTCTGCTGGGACTAGTAGTACACCGCTCGCTCAGCCACACTATATAGCATTCTGTTTACTGCCACTCTGTGTACCTCGCTCAGCCACACTATATAGCATTCTGTTTACTGCCACTCTGTGTCTTCTGGGAATAGTAGTACACCGCTCACCCGCCACTGTATAGCATTGTGCTCTGTGTCGCTGCTGGGAATAGTGGTCCACCGCTCACCCGCCACTGTATAGCATTGTGCTCTGTGTCGCTACTGGGAATAGTGGTACACCGCTCAAACACACTATATAGCATTCTGTTTACTGTTCTGTGTCTGCTGGGAATAGTAGTACACCGCTCGCTCAGCCACACTATATAGCATTCTGTTTACTGCCACTCTGTGTACCTCGCTCAGCCACACTATATAGCATTCTGTTTACTGTTCTGTGTCTGCTGGGAATAGTAGTACACCGCTCGCTCAGCCACAGTATATAGCATTCTGTTTACTGCCACTCTGTGTACCTCGCTCAGCCACACTATATAGCATTCTGTTTACTGTTCTGTGTCTGCTGGGAATAGTAGTACTCCGCTCGCTCAGCCACACTATATAGCATTCTGTTTACTGCCACTCTGTGTACCTCGCTCAGCCACACTATATAGCATTCTGTTTACTGCCACTCTGTGTCTGCTGGGAATAGTAGTACACCGCTCACCCGCCACTGTATAGCATTGTGCTCTGTGTCGCTGCTGGGAATAGTGGTACTGTATAGCATTTCTGTACTGCCACTGTACTGCTGCCAGTCAGCGTGTACTGTAAGGATAAGTGAAATGAGGAAGAAATCCGGTGAAAGAGGGAGGGGCAAGGGAAGAGGTGTTTCCCCTGACGGTTCACGTACAGGCCACAGGGGAGCACCCAAGAAAACCCACTCAATACTGCCCATGTTGTCCAGGACAACAACCCTCACAAATCCAAAAGAACAGGACCAGATAATTACTTGGATGACCTCTCAAGCGTCCAGCAGTGGGTTAAGCAGCACCAGCACATCACACACGAGGTCCGAGTCCTCAGCCAGTTACAAGGAGCCAGTGGGCACAAAGCTGACACAACCGGCAGCGACACCACGCACACAACTGCCAGATAACCAGTCCGATGAATTACCTCAGGACACAATGGGGTATTCGCAGGAGCTATACCCAGCCCAACAAACTTCCACCTTTCAAAGGTCAATGGAGGAACAGCCAGAAATGTTGTGCCCGGATTCACAACCATTAACTGTGAGAAATGCACCGCGCACTGAAATACAAGGCGAGTCTGAGGAGGACTCGGAAACCCAAATCCCAGAGCAAGTTGGGCAGGAGGGGTTGCAATTGCAGGAGGTCGGCCGACAAGATCTGGAAGATGACGTTGGAGTGAGCTGCGCAGAGGTTGTTCTGGGGAGCTCTACTCCACGGCGGCGGCCCCCCACAATGACATATGACGAGTTTCAGGAGATGGAAGAGGAAGGTATGGACAATGTGGACAGAGACCCAGATTTTGTTTGTGAACGAGAACATCGCCGTCGTAGCAGCAGCACAGATGAGTCTGTTGAAGAACCCACTGCTGCACAAGTTCGCCTTGGGCCACAAGGTAGGCGGCGCGCAATTTCAGGCACCACAAGCGTGGAAGTTCAAGTGAGAGGCAAAAGAGGAGCAAACAGAAATCGCCAGCAAGGCAGGTGCTCCAAAGTCTGGGCTTTCTTTGAAGACTGCACTGAGGATGTTACCATGGCGATTTTCAAGGTGTGCAAGACCCGCCTGAGCAGGGGGAAAAGTATTAACAACCTCTCCACCACCAGCATGAGCCGCCACATGCTATCCAAACATCCCACTCTGTGGGCAAACGCGGCAGGACAGGGTACCAGCAACACTGCCTCCCTTGGGTTCACCAGACTCACCACCAGACCCGCCTCAGCAGCAGCAGTAGCCCAGCCATTGCGTGGTTCACAACATTCACAAACATCAGACGACGCTGACACTGTCACTTTCCGGAGTAGTGCTCTTGAGGTCTCCCAGTGTTCATCAAACACAACAACCAACAGCCCTTCCGTGTGCAGCGCTACGGTTCAGTTGTCTGTGTCGGAGATGTTTGAGCGCAAGAGGAAATTGCCAGCAAATGACCCCCGGGCCGTGGCAGTAACAGCCAGCATAGCCAAGCTTCTGGCCTGCGAAATGCTGCCATATCGAGTGGTGGAGACAAACAGCTTCAAGGGCATGATGTCAGTGGCCATCCCACGTTACGTGGTTCCCAGCCGCTACCACATTGCGCGCTCTGCAGTGCCTGAGTTGCATGAGCACGTCGTCAGCAAAATAACCCGAAGCTTGAAGAATGCCGTTGCCTGCAAGGTTCACCTCACCACTGACACCTGGACGAGTGCGTTCGGCCAGGGTCGATACATCTCCCTTACCGCGCACTGGGTGAACCTTGTGGAGCCTGGCAGCGATTCCTCACCTGCTACGGCGCGGGTGTTGCCCACGCCGCAAACAGCTGCACCGCCGTCCCTCCCACTGGATAACAACAGCAGCACCTACCTCTCTGACTCCTTCTCCTCCAACGCATCTCAAAGCTGTACCTCATCCGGAAACGCTAACCCAGCAGCAGTAGGATCGTGGAAGCAGTGCAGCACAGCTGTTGGCATGCGTCAGCAAGCGTTGCTGAAGCTGATCTGCCTTGGGGATAAGCAGCACACAGGGGAGAAAATTTGGAAGGGAATAAAGGAACAGACGGATTTGTGGCTGGCACCGCTGGACCTGAAACCGGGCATGGTTGTGTGTGATAATGGGAGTAATCTCATTTGCGCTTTAAGGTTGGCTAAGCTGACACACATCCCTTGCCTGGCGCACGTGATGAACCTAGTAGTTCAGCGGTTCCTGAGGACATACCCAGGCGTGGCCGATCTTCTGTTGAAGGTGCGTCGAGTGGCCAAACATTGTAGAAATTCCAGTACTGCTTCGGGGGCACTCGCCAAGATGCAGGAGCGCTTCAATCTCCCCCACCATCGCTTGCTGTGTGATGTCCCTACGCGCTGGAATTCTACGCTGCACATGCTAGCCCACTTTTGTGAGCAGAAGAGTGCAGTGGTCCAGTACATGACGGCGCAGTACCGAGGCGCATCCGGACAGCTGCCAAGCTTCTGTGGATCTGATTGGGCCAACATGTTGGACCTCTGCAAAGTCCTCCAAAATTTTGAGCAATCCACGTTGCTTGTGAGCAGTGACAACTCTTCAGTCAGCATTACCATACCACTGCTGTGTTTACTGAAGAGGTCAATGTTGAAAATCAAGGAAACAGCTGTCATGATGCAACTGGGGGAATCTGAAGGAGAAAACGATCAGCGTGATGGTACCAACATCAGGCCATCCGCCTCAGGGAACGCTGGCCCCAGCAGCTATGACGAAGAAGAGGAGGAGGAACAGCTGGAGTTGGAGCAGGAATTTCATGCCACCACTGACGAGGGCCAGAGCGGTGCACGTTGGACTTCCACAATTCAGCGCGAATGGTCAGCAGAAGCAGACCAGGAGGAAGGTGACGACTATGATGCATCACAACAACTATCACAACGCTCACAAGAGGATGATGAGGATTCTGGTAGGACTCTGGCACACATGGCTCAATTCATGCTAGACTGCATTGAACGTGACCCACGCATTGTGCGCATTCTGGACAACACCAATTACTGGGTTTATACCCTTCTGGATCCACGGTACAAACACAATGTTCCAAAACTGCTTGAAGAAAGAGTCAGACAGGTCAAAATGGAAGAATACCAGCAGGCCCTTGTGGAGACTTTAGAGAGGAGATTGACATCCTCCCCCTCCTCTAGCCAGTTGTACGCCGACAGACTGACTTCCGCAAACCCAGGACGACCAGGAGGGCAGCAAACAACGCAAGCCGGAGCTAGTGCCCAAAAGGGAATGGTATCGGCAGTGTCCTTGGAGTGGGAAAATTTTCTGACACCCATGCAGCAGCAGCCCACTGAACAGCAAGCGTGCAGATCCACCTCCAACACCGATCGCCTGGAGAAGATGGTCAAGGACTACATGTCAGATGACGTAGCTGTGTCGAACAATCCATCTGCACCCTTCAACTATTGGGTATTGAAGCTAGACACCTGGCACGAACTGGCAATGTACGCAATAGAGGTGCTGGCTTGCCCGGCAGCCAGCGTTATGTCGGAACGCTGTTTCAGTGCTGCCGGAGGCATCGTCACAGATAGGCGTATCCGCCTCTCCACAGAAAATGCAGACCGTCTGACTCAAATTAAAATGAATTAATCCTGGATTGGAAATGACTACGCAACACTCCAGGACCCCAACCAAGTAACATGACCAATGAACATCTGGGATGGTGTAGCGTTTCCGGTCCCTGTTTATTGAACCTCTCATCTGTATTACATTTATGACTGCATGGCGGCAAAAAGCATTGCTGCTATATCCGCACGCTTTTTGTCCTCATGCAAGGCCTGGGTTGTTGTGTCTCAAAAAGCATGGCCTTCTCCTCCTGCGCCTCCTCCTGTTCCATCACGTCTGCTGCTGCTGGGTTAGCGTTGCCGCGTGGTCCCTGTTTATTGAACCACTTATCTTTATTACATTTATGACTGCATGGCGGTACAAAGCATGCTATCCGCACGCTTCTTGCCCTCATGCAAGGCCTGGGTTGTTGTGTCTCACAAAGCGTGGCCTTCTCCTCCTGCGCCTCCTCCTGTTCCATCACGTCTGCTGCTGCTGGGTTAGCGTTGCCGCGTGGTCCCTGTTTATTGAACCACTTATCTTTATTACATTTATGACTGCATGGCGGTACAAAGCATGCTATCCGCACGCTTCTTGTCCTCATGCAAGGCCTGGGTTGTTGTGTCTCACAAAGCGTGGCCTTCTCCTCCTGCGCCTCCTCCTGTTCCATCACGTCTGCTGCTGCTGGGTTAGCGTTGCCGCGTGGTCCCTGTTTATTGAACCACTTATCTTTACTACATTTATGACTGCATGGCGGTACAAAGCATGCTATCCGCACGCTTCTTGTCCTCATGCAAGGCCTGGGTTGTTGTGTCTCACAAAGCGTGGCCTTCTCCTCCTGCTCCTCCTCCTGTTCCATCACGTCTGCTGCTGCTGGGTTAGCGTTGCCGCGTGGTCCCTGTTTATTGAACCACTTATCTTTATTACATTTATGACTGCATGGCGGTACAAAGCATGCTATCCGCACGCTTCTTGTCCTCATGCAAGGCCTGGGTTGTTGTGTCTCACAAAGTGTGGCCTTCTCCTCCTGCGCCTCCTCCTGTTCCATCACGTCTGCTGCTGCTGGGTTAGCGTTGCCGCGTGGTCCCTGTTTATTGAACCACTTATCTTTATTACATTTATGACTGCATGGCGGTACAAAGCCTGCTATCCGCACGCTTCTTGTCCTCATGCAAGGCCTGGGTTGTTGTGTCTCACAAAGCGTGGCCTTCTCCTCCTGCGCCTCCTCCTGTTCCATCACGTCTGCTGCTGCTGGTGCTGGGTTAGTGTTACCGGTCTCTTTTCCTGGAACCTCTTCTCTGTATTACATTTATGACTGCATGGCGAAAAAAAGCATGTTACCTGTGCAAAGAAACATGACATTTTCCACATTTAAAAGACAGTTTTTCCTTTGAAACTTTACAATCAATTTTCTCAAAAACTATAAGCTCTTTTTCAAATATTTTTTTCCCTCTTGTACCCACTCCCAAGGTGCACATACCCTGCTAATTTGGGGTATGTAGCATGTAAGGAAGCTTTACAAAGCACGAAAGTTCAGGTCCCCATTGACTTCCATTATGTTCGGAGTTCGGCGCGAACACCCGAACATCGCGGCGATGTTCGGCGAGCGTTCGCGAACCCGAACATCTAGGTGTTCGCCCAACACTACTTTCATAACAAAGAATCAGACCTGCAAATAAGAATGCTTGTGCTAATCATTAACTGTGTGCCCTCTTAAGCTGCGTACTCACCGCTCGAAGGCTCCTGCAACGTCCTCTTGACAACAGTCGTCAGCGACGCCTCTTCCTGCCAGCGAGTGTGCACAACGTCACACAACACTACATGCCTGGAGCAAAGGAGACTTCAAGCGATTATGATACTTTGTGCAGGAGTCGTCGAGGATCTTAGCAATCAGCCGTGATGGTCGTTATTGTGGTGCGCCGCTAAGAGACCTTCGCATGGTCATGCGCCTGTACCCATGTTGCAATATCACATAAATGACGCTCACCTTAGGTAAGGTTCTGCCTTTTTTCTGTGTTTGAAAGGGAAAGAAGTGGGAAGAGAGGGTTCTGAGAACCTTAAACACTCGCCAGGAACTAGTGATTTGCCTAAATTGCTGTGTTAATGATCCAGCTCTGAGTAGAACAACACAAAGATAGTTTAAGCCAGAGGAAAATGCCCTGAAGCTGAATATTTTGTTCTCCACTGTCAATCAAGAGATTATTCATTGCAAAACAGGAAACTGTTGAGTTACATTCAGGTTGACCAGGACTAACTGCAGGACAACTGAAGGCCACAAAATGGGTGTTGGAAGGAAATGTACCTTTATTGGATGCAGATGTGTCAGAACACCAGCAAATGAGTTGTACTACAGCTATCAGTTATCTTCACCAACTGGGCAGTCAAAAAAGACCCACCAGGTGGAAACTACTGCACACCGCATCCAAGAAAGGGTTGGGCAACTGAGATAGTGGACACTTGTTGAGCATTTATCACTGTGTCATATTCTCCAATGAGTTGTTCTTTGCTCAGTTTTCATGTAGAGGATACAAATGGGTCCAGAGAAACCTCAGCCAAGAATTCCGCAAACTGCAACCAACTATCTGGCATGGCGGATTTTACATTATGTTATGGGGTGCCATGTGGAGCATGGAACAATCAGAGCTGGTGAAATGTGTAGGAATAAATTAATACCAAAAAGAAAATTTGCCATATTGGAGAAGGGACTTCTGTCAATATTCTCAAGTGGGCAGCTGAATAAAAAGTTCACTCTGTTCATGGAATATGGAGCTCCTTACCACACAACAAAAAAGACCCAAGGTTAACACAAAAGTCATCTGAAAGTTTTCATGTGGCAGACACAGTCACCCGACATGACACATATTAAACACTTCTAGGCTATACTTGATTGTGTGGTGAGATAACGTTCACAAAATGTTTCATGAGTGTTTCAAGCATTGCTGATATCAGAAGTAGGAAGGTGTACTTCCTCAAATGGAAGTTTTGCAAAGTCCAGCATAACATACACAAGATGACATGCATTATAAATGTGTCCATCAGACAGTTCCTCCATGTATGGTCATCATTGCCGTTACATCTTAGTGGAGTAAGTTTGAATAAGTCAATTCAGTAAGTTTGAATTGTCGCTTTTTTTACAGGCCAGGTTTCTGAACTCTTAACTAGAAATCTATCCTAAAAGTGTACTTCTCTTGCATAGTTGTATATTTATAATCTACAGCATGGAACTAACAGATAGTTGAAATATCAGTAAGATAGTATTACTGATATTTAGCTTGCCCCTTGCCCTATTTTCACATTAACCCTCCCTCCTTATGCCTAATGTTTGATTATTAGAAGGACATCATCAAGATGGCGCTGCACATGGTCGCCACGGCCACAGGGCTCCGGGCTTCGTTCAACTTTCTTTTGTAACCCTATCTTCTAGCTCACCTCCGAGCCCCTCTGCCTCCGGGGTAAGTCGTGGAGGACACAGGCATGCTTGTCTTGTGCGTGCCTGACATCGGGAAGCAGTCCGCGGTCAGCCGGCAGTTCGGGCTATCAGCTGTTCGAGCCCACGTGCCCAGATCGGGGGTTGCCGGGAGACGCCACCGCTGCTAGGATGCTCTATGAGCTGCCGAACTTCCGATGCTGGTTGGGGCCAGACACCGCGCTCTTCAACTGCTGCCTGGGTCCGCCTCTCATCACAAGGGATCATCGCCGCGGCACACAGACGGGTCCTCCACCACTCATCATCAGCTGGTCGGGCCCACGTGCTCAGACCGGGAGATGTCACCGCTGCCGATCCACCGCTGCTGGTTGGGGCCTGACACACACCACACAGAGATCCTCAGGCCGCTGAGAGGGTCTCCACCAGCCTGCTCGGCCACCCTCGTTGAGGAGCTCCTCTCCTCCGAGCTCTCCAGTTCGCCGCAACCTCAGAGCGCCTCACAGCCTACCCCCATCTGAATCACCCCAGGGCCCCCCTGGCATCATCCCAGGGCCCCCCTGAAACACCCCTTGATCACCAGCGCCGCATCTCCGTCGGTGAGCTGCTCACTCGGGCACGGCCAGAACACCAAAGGGCCGATCGACTGAGGCGGCCGCCGCCACCCACGTGGAGCGACCAGGGGCCCAGGCAGGCACTGCTCATGCTCTGCTTCGCCCTGCCTCCGAGTCCTTCACCACCGCTGACTGGAAGCCACCTCTGGCACATTCAGGATGCCTCCCCATCTGACCACAACAATCAGGAGGCACATAGCTGCTGCCCTGACCAGCCTGGGCCTGATCAGCTGAGCAGCCACCGCAATCCACGTGGAGCAACCACCACCACTGGGCCCCCTCTGCCCGCAACCACCAGCATAAGGACTCTGGACCTCCTCGGATCAAGCACATGGTGACTGATTATCGGACTGTACCAGGGGTTTTTAATCTGTTCAACCAAAAAGGTCCCTGCCTCCGCCTCTCGCTTTGGTTCTCTCTCTTCTTTCCTCATTGTCTCTTTAGCTATCCCTTCTCGCTTTATCTCTGCTGTCCGCCTCCATTTTTTTTTTCCCCCTCAGTTTCCTCTCTACTTTTCGTGGACAATCGGAGCACCTGTCTCGTTGGGAGCGTGTCGCTGTGTAGCGTCCAGTGCCGAAAATGGCAGCGCTCAGATCAGCTCTCAGGCTGCTCCTCCAGTCCCACTCTTCTCTGTTCCTGCTATCAGTGTATGTTTGCTCTGTTTGTATTACGTTAATTGTACGTATGTTTGCTCTGTTTGCATTACGTAAATTGTACGTTTATGCTGTAATGCTCTCTGTCTTGCTTTTATTTTGCTTTTACTGTTTATACGTATGTACCATGCTTACTGTATACAACTTTGCTCTGCTTAATTGTACGCACAAGCTGTAATGCTGTCCTATGTGTGCTTGTCCCATGTCTATGTATGTACCATGCTTAACCGTGCTCTTTGTTCTGTTTTTCACCAACGACCCTGTATGCGCCAAAACCAATTCCGGGTACAATCCACCGTTGTACTTGGCGAAATAAATTCTGATTCTGATTCTGACAAAAGTATCCAGAATAACATCAAAGTCTTGCAAAAAATCGATACAGCTTTATTCAAAAAATACAAAAAGGTCAATTTATCATAAAAAGAGACTCTTATCAAACGGTGCTTCCTTTTCCCCAAAAAAAAGTACATACAACATTTCTTATGATACTGACAAAGTCGATCATCTGGCTTGATGAAGTAGAAATACTTAATCCTCTGATAGCATTTTTAGAAGAAATACATTATGCCTAATACTAACCCCCCTTCCCCCAATGCCTAACAATACCCTCCTCCCGGGGCTGTAGTAGCCGCACTGCTAGTGTGATAGCCAAGTAGTAATAGTATAGGGAAAGTATAGGAGCTAACCATTATCAGGCACCCAACTCTCCTTGGCACTGTGTAACCGCAAAGTACATTGCAGTCTGTTACATGACCATTGATCGCAAGGCTCAGTTTAAGCGATGCACTCCTGTTCCCTCTCCTCTTCCCAGCCTCATGGAAGTTCCTCTGTGCAGGGCCAAGCGATTCTGAACTGTGCATGCTCAAGTTCCAAACCACGTATGCACCGTGAAAGAAAGCACTCATGGATAAGCAATTACTGTTGCTGTGAATGCGCAGTTCAGGACTCGCACCTGTGCATGTCTGAATTGCTCGCGCCACTCAGGGGAACAATGAGTGGGAGGCACACCAAAGACAACAAGCAGCATCAGCATTTTTGCACTTGAATCACTCTGGAAAATGCTTTTTGCATAGGGTAACACTGCACTAGCGTTTTGCCAGTTGCCGTCAAGTGCAGCACAATCCCCCCCAGTATGAAGTCATCGCCTGTCAACTGTTCTCCTGCACTGGCTGGCTCTTGTTAGAGCTTGGTACCCGCACTGAACAGAGGCCCCACCCCCCATGGAGTCAGAAATGTGCGCGGCTGTAGCGTGCTCTGATTTGACTTGTCGCAGCCCTCTGTCTCCCTGTAACAGCACGCGTGTCTGCGCTTGATATGCGTGCTGTTACTACTGCTGAAAATCGGCTGCATTTTAATTGCACCTGAATTGCACTGGCAGACTGAACTGCTCAGTAAATGCCCAATTCAGCCTCCCAACTGAAAGAGGCCTAAGAATACAGATAATACAGATTAATCATTATTTGAATAATTGAACAAGATAATAAAATCTGGAGTATTTTGCATTAATTGTAATTAATTACAGTACATAATCAATCATTACTTTATCTGATGTAGCCAGGCTGCATATGACTCATAAATGGTAGCGGATTCTCTTATGGCCCGGCCCATTTTATTTACTACCATAGTCTGTCTGTCCCCAGCAAATGTATATACAGCAGTGTTATTCTGGAATCAATCCTACTGAATGTGAAAAGCTGCAGCAGAAGAGACGTTTACCCTCACTGTATTTCCAGCCAATTTTCAAGCCTCCTGCCTCCTCCATGGGATTCATTAAGGACAAAATCAATCCTTCCATCTAGAGCGCACCCCTGTTGCTAGGCAATTATTTTATAAAGATTGCTGGAGCACAGGCTGGCGGAGTCAATTGCATCCTGTATAGCATCCTTCCATTAGCATTGTGGCGCTGTCTGTGGACTTGGCAGAAATGCCAATAAGAGCGCAGTGTGTCCAATGCACCACGCATGCAATGTGTAGAGTATATTTTATAACATTAGTATGATAATCTTCCATAGGCAGAATATATACTGTGGAACATCTCACTATGGACAGCAGTGGTAGCTCTATATCACTTGCAGCTGCAGGGACGTTCCACTAATAACCGTTTCCTTACAGTGATTTAATGCTCCCAGGATCTTCCAAGTCTGCCGGTAGTCAGCTGTAGCTCAGTTCACTTCAATCAGGACAATCAATTCACTAATAAAAGAGCTGATTAATGTGTTGAAGGAGCCTCTGTGTGCGTCCAAGGTAATATTACAGAAATATAGATCAGTGAGTAAGAAACCGAGCGCTATGCTGTGGAATAAAGGTCATTTGTGTACGATACCAAGGAGCAGGCATTTTAAAAGATTTGTTCCTGGAAGAACCTGCCTATCTCAGAAGTCATTTCTGCTGCCTGATGAATCTGGGATTCGAATTTTACAGCAATAATGTCTGTTTGGCAAACACTACTGAGAATAGACTGCTGCTAGTTACCAGGGGCGTAGCCATAGCCATAGCAGCTGCTATGGGGCCCTGGAGCAGGGGGGGCCCGGGTGGTACTTAATGTATTCACCATTAACTTTCTTGTGTCTCTCCACCCTCTGACTTTGTCTTAGTGCCCATAAACTAGGTGTAATGTTGATTACATGTGAATGTAAAGTGCCCAATTAACTCATATCCATACAAGGACAGGTTGCATTGCATAAGAGCGCCTTCATCTGAGGGCCCCATGAAAGTTTTTCTATGGGGCCTCATGATCTCTAGCTGCGCCACTGCTAGCTACAGTTTTATTTGGACTATAATACGTACCTTTGTCAGTGCGTCCTATGGCCCAAATGCATGGCCAGGTGTCCCCCTACATTGCCCACAGCAGAGTCCCTAAGTGCAGAGTGCAGTGGAAGCCCTTACCTATCCGGCCAGCACACTTCGAGTCCTCCATCTCTGGCCAGTGCAGTGTAGCACGATCAGACACAGAACCGGCGTGCTTTCAGTCCCTACCTTGTGTTCCTTTCTGGCTTACTGGTGCCCTCTCATTGTGTGACCCCAGCCAGCACAAGTGGTTTTTGTCCACTAAACTTAGGTGTGTTATGGTCAGGTGTGTCTAATGGTGTGAAAAATATGGTAATTTTTCAAAATTAACAGTGGCAGAACAAAAGTTTGGGTTGCCCACCCAATACAGAGAGTGGGAACAAGGTGTTGTGGGCGGAAGACAGACAGAGCAGAGCTGTACTTGCAGTAGCCTTGCTGTCAGGCCCCGTTCCCACTTGCTTCCGGATTACTTGCGGCCAGCAGGAGCGGACAGGTGGGTGGTGGCTTAGCTTCCGACTGGAGGAAGCTAGGAAGGTGAGCGGCGGGGAAGCTGCACTATGGAGGAGGCAGGGTTATTATTATTATTATTATTGACAGGCAGAGAGGTAAACATCAGGTTAGCGACAAGCAGATTGTCTCTAGCCTGGCAATATTTTCAGGGGGGCACAGCAGACCACGGGGGGGAGAGACTAGCGGTGGCAATAGAGACACAGAGGCATGTAATTGTGCACATGACATGCCTCTGGGTCCTCTTAAGATTTAATATATCCGCCTCGGGTTCTCTTTAAGGTCTCTCATCCCTCCTCGTCTCCCCGGGTGGCTCCAGTCCCCCGGCAATTAAGCCTGAAAGCCATTTTGTTCCCGCAGCTGCAGTGCAGTACTATTGCGCAGAACACTCCCAAGGATGGGAGCTTGATTGGGAAGCGTGCCTGTCTGGGCCATGCATGCGCAACAAAGCGCGATTCGGCAAGGCTTTCGGGCTCAATTGCCGAGGACTGAAGGCACCCAGGGAGATAATGATGAGCGGCTTTAAGGGGGCTTAAGGAAGCTTCTCGTCTCAGGTACACTTTAAGCATTTGAATGGATTATATCAAGACAAAGCACTGACTGGCAAACAGTTAGGGCCCATTTCCACTTGAATGGAATACACTTGTTTTGCGGGATCCAAGTCACATGAGGAAATGCTGTTTATTCCAGCAATAGCATGCCGTCTACATAACATGCCGTTGGGATTATAGACGCCATGCAGCATTTTTTTCGTTTTACTCATCTGACTCTTATTTGGATGCGTACTCACATTTCTGCAAGTGCTGGCATGCATCCTGCAAGATGCACCCCACTCAGTGGAAACTGGCCCTTATCAGAGTAGCATAGTGAGCGTTACGGACTTATGCCTGCTAATTGGCAATGATGAGAGGTCCACTCGTCCTGCCCTGAGCCCCTGTGGGTCCAATCACTTTAAAGGACATTATCCCTGCACTTTGATTGGCCCAATAGGCTGCCTGTCACTTGACAGGAAACTTGACAGGCAGCCTATTGGGCCAATCAAAGTGCGGGGATAATGTCCTTTAAAGTGACTGGACCCGCAGGGGCTCAGGGCATGACGAGTGGAGCTCTCGTCATTGCCAATTAGCAGGCATATGTTTGTAGCGCTCGCTTTGCTACTCTTATAAGGCTTGTTAACTCTGATAAGGCATGTTAACTCTGATAAGGCACGCTGTTGTTATAGTGAATCAACCCTATTGTGTTGCAAACTGTTCAGAACACTGTGGGCTCACAAGTTTCACTTGTAACTCCATTGATACGTAATTGCATCTGTGAACTAACGCAGACACGCTAATAGATTGCCCCACTGTAGTTATCTTTATTACCTTGAAATCAGGGTATTCCAGAAGTCAAGTGGCCAACACATGGTAATGTGGCTTTGTTTATAGCACACTTGTCTTACAGCATTGGCTCTCTAATTTGAGTTTGAGCCAGGGCAATATCTGCATGGAGTTTGTGCATTATTTCCATGTTTGTGTGGCTTTTGTCTTTGTGCATTCTTTCCATGTTTGTGACTTTTGTCTGGACACACCAGTTTCCTCCCTGTTTTGCCCCCAAATATAGGGTTTTTAAACCCTGCTGCAAAGCGCACACTGCTTATAGTAGGTTGTAAACATGCACCATCATTTTTTACCAAGTGTTGTAGCAATATCACCCAAGGAAGAGGGGACTCCGTCAATCCTACGTAGGGGAAAACACCTGGAGACAGAATCCATCACATCTGTTGGTCTCAGCAATGTCCCGGAGTCCAGGCGTTTTCCCAACCCAATTATACTCCCTAAACTATAACACACGCAAACGCATATACGGTCGCTGTTGTAGGCGCGTGGTCAAAGTATAAACCTATTATAACCGCTTCTGTGCAATACAACACAGCCGAGCGTGGACACCTCGTGTACAGGCAATGGCTTTGGCCTTCATAAACCAGATAAAACCGGTTAGAACAAGATAAAGGTGGAACTGCAATGTAACAAACATACTATTCTGACCTAAAATTAACTCCAGGGGCTCAAGTGTAACTTTATAGATCAGATGGGATGTGAACAGCAATCTTCCATACATACAGTCCAGATACATCACATGTGTATCTCACCCCCACATCCCAAAAACATAATTGGCTTCTCCAAAATTGGCCTATGATGGAGATATGATTACAGTAGGAGTTAGATTGTGAACCCCTCTGGCAGAACGTGTCAGCTCAGCGCTATATCAATTAAAATAAATAATAATAATAATATTAATAATAATTCACATATTTGAAAAGTCAACAATATTGTGAAAATTACAGAACAACAACTGTGAGAAAATGCGGAAAAGCCGCCGTGGGTGCTCAGAGCAAGGCGGCTGATTCCGCGTCCAACGCGGCAGGTTGCGCGCGTGGGCCTGCATCTGCTAGCATGACTGAACGCGAAGAAACCGCCGCATGCCCTGAGGACAGGGCGGTGGATTCCGCGTCCAACGCGGCGGTTTGCACGCATAGGCCTACATCTGTCGGTATGGCTGAACGCGGAGAAACCGCCGCATGCTCTGATAGCGGTGCGGCTGGTTCCGCGTCCAGCACAGCGGATGGGTTACAACACATGTCTGGTGTGGCTGGGACTGATAGTCCACACAGGTTCAGAAGGACGCGTGCGCGCGCTGAGAGGCAGAGCTTTTATGACAGCCAGAAGGGAGTCAGCTGACCAAGCCGGTCAGCTGACAATTGTATCAGTTC
Organism: Hyperolius riggenbachi; assembly: GCF_040937935.1. NCBI lineage: Eukaryota > Metazoa > Chordata > Amphibia > Anura > Hyperoliidae > Hyperolius > Hyperolius riggenbachi. Next base: position 182,590,223 of record NC_090646.1, read on the forward strand.
TCATTGGTCCAGCACTTAGGGGAGGCGCTGGAGAGCGCTATAGTATATATACTGGGTGCTGGTCATTCCTCTGGTGTCTGTCGTTGCGATCACTACGTGGAAGCACTCAGACCTTTTGTCAGAATCTGTGTTATTCTCTAGATCAGTTCCAGGGTGTTGATGATCACGGACCTCACACCCCAGATTAGGAATACTGTATTTCATCTGTGTTATGCTCTAGACCAGTTCCAGGGTGTTGATGATCACGGACCTCACACCTCAGACTAGGAATACTGTATATTATCTGTGTTATCCTTCAGACTAGTTCCAGGGTGTTGATGACTACGGAACTCACACCCAAGACTAGGAATTAGCGTTACCATCTTGTCATATTCAGACTAGTTCCGGGGTGTTGATGATCAAGGAGCTCACACCTAAGTCTAGGCATTGTTTGATTATTTGTTATGACCTTCTGCTTTCCTGACCACTCTTCTGATCTCTGATTTTGTACTTTACTATATCTGATTCTCCGTTGCCAAACCTTGCTTGCCTCAGGATTCCGAATCAGTCTCTTGTCTCTGTATCTGGCCTGTCTGTCTTGCCTGACCTTGAGAACTTTCTCCTCTGTTTAGAGATAGTTCACAGATCTGTCAGTGACACTCCTCCATAGGTGTCACTCACACTCTGGTCCTTCCCACTCTCAGCCTGACTCAGTGGCGTAGCTAAGAAGCTGTGGGCCCCGATGCAAGTTTTATAATGGGCCCCCCAAGGGCTCTATACATGACAATTGATACTGCGCACCAAAACCTGCCAATGGCAACTACAGTGTCTGAGGTGCAAGAAGGGGATGGGGAACAGTGTGTTAATGGATTACCACTATTCAGAGTATCTATAGAAGTGATTATTATGAGCACAGAACCAATAAAGAGCCAATACTGTAGTTGAGGGAGGGCCCATTGGGGCCCCTCTGGCCCAAGGGCCCCGATGTAGTCGCAACCTCTACAACCCCTATTGCTACGCCCCTGGCCTGACTCCTCCTATTGGGGAACCTCAGGCCGTTGGAGGGAGCCTGTTCTTTGGGCAGAATCTCTTACTGCCTTGCACCCTCTATACGGGTGCTCTCCTCAAAGTATTACTGTTGCACCAAACACTCATATTACTCAGGTGTCCAGAGGTTAGAGATATATCTGATTATCAGTGATACTGCAGATCATCAATAATCAGGTATATATCTGTATTCTCGGTGATACTGCAGATCACCGATAATCAGATCCTCTCTGTGTTACACCAATCGTTACAACAACAAATGACATTTGTAAACTGCTTTTCTCTTGTAGAACTCAAAGCACATAAGCCTGGTTCATACTAGTAATTGGTTGATTGGTACATTTTGGTCCAGAGGACATATTCTACAAGTCCACAAATGCCAGACTAAACAGGTGGCTTTTCAGTCTGGATTTGAATAACTCCAGGGATGGGGCTGTCTTTACTGGGTGTGGAAAGGGATTCCATAGGGTAGGGGCAGCATGACAGAAAGTGCTGGCTCCAAAGGTTTTGAGGTGCACTCTGGGAGTGACCAAGTTTATGGTTGTAAGAGGTTTAGTGCATTTTCAGCAAGTCCTTCATGTATGTATCCAGGGCCCAAACTGGTTTATATTAGATACATTTTAGAACCATGCTACATTCATACTGCTGGAGTTAAGTATGTCTACAGATGTCTTTATTTAGACTCTTGTTCTCTACAGGTATATTCTTATTGACTGTAATCATTAGTTCCAGTTTGGAGCCTACAGTTCTCATGATATTTGCCTGAGATGGATGTTTGTTTCATTTTCAATTATGTTCTCGGAAGGCTTTTAATCACTTTTACATCTCTTGATATTTTCTTTGTTCCGACTCAAAACAGATCTTTGTTATGCTGACTTAGTCAACCATCCATTAGTGGATTATACTGAGAACAAAGGCAGAACCTTTATTATGGAAAATAAAAATAGAATTAACATTGTTCCAACAATTCCTTTTCAAAGTGAACCTATTACAGTAAATCACACGTCACATAAATCAGTAGGGCCCATGCCAGGATTATTGACGACATAAATCGTTTTGAGCAAAAAGGTACAATTTTCTTGGTTTGATTCAGAAATTGCTCCCTAACTTCTACTTTTTGTACTTTACTGCAGAAGAAAAAGCAGAAGCTGATAATATGGAATTATTTGCATGAAATCTTGCTTGAATCGGCCTTGTCATGCCACCATACTGCCTATGGCCACTGTCCCCCTAATGTTTAATGTCCCCACCAGTGCCGCCTGTGCAGTTAAACTTTACCTGCCACCATCTAATCGTGTCCTGGTACTTCCACATTTGCACCCCATGTGGTTGCCAGCATTATAGCATGTGCGACTGTCACATACTGTACGCGCCCCATATGCTATATGCCAATAGTCATATGGGGCCCAAGTGCGGAAAACACTCAGCGTGGACGGCAGACAGGTAAAGGATAACTGCACAGGCACCGGGGGGGGGGGCATAACACACTAGTGGGGACAGCGCCTGTTACCGCCGTGCACCCGATTAAGCATGTTGGGCCAGGATTTTCCAGCATGTTTGATTGATACATATGACCAATTTTGGCCTGAAATTGGTTGCATCGTTGATCAAGCATGCTCTTGGTGGCACCAATTTTCATCCAATTCTATTATAATTATTGAACTGGATGGTTGATCGGCCGCCAAGTCGAGTGATGCATGGGCACCTTTAGACATTTTAGAACATTGATTTATTCTGTCTGAGAAAGGAAACAGGGTAATCTATCAAGATAAGATAAGAACAAAGGAAAATCTATAACTTGTAGGGTATGTTCACACTATATGCATTGCTGCACGCTGTGTTGCTGCACATTGCGTTACTGCATGTGAACGCTCTGCCCATAGTTACATAGGCATGTTAGACATTGGACAGCACGGTGGCGTAGTGGTTAGTGTTCTCGCCTTGCAGCGCTGGGTCCCTGGTTCAAATCCCAGCCAGGTCAACCTCTGCAAAGGATTTTGTTTGTTCTCCCCGTGTCTGCGTGGGTTTTCTCCAGGCACTCTGGTTTCATCCCAAAAACATACAGATACGTTTATTGGCTTCCCCCTAAATTGGCCCTAGTCTATGATGCATGCACTACATGATACATACATATGAGCATGAAAGGGACTAGATTGTGCACCCCTCTGAGGGACAGTTAGTGACAAGACTATATATACTCTGTGCAGCGCTGTGTAATATGTTGACACTATATAAATACTTAAATAAATGTTCACACTACTGCATTGTAAGGGATCACATTATTTTAACACACTTTCTACATTGTGTTTCTGGTTAATATAACTGTGATAATGCGTCTTCTACATAGAAATTCTATGAAGCACACTATAAGGTGCTGAGCTTGCGTTGCGTTATGCTTATGTTGTAGAATTGGGTGTTACGCAGCACACAGAGTGTAAACTTAGCTTACTGTCTCACATCTTTTTCACAGTAGTACATGTCCAAAGTCATGCCATTTATCTGAGTTTGAAAGTTATAAACAGATGCCCTGAAGCATCTTCTTACTTGAACCCCTCGTCGCACTAACATGTAAGATAATGTATTTGTACTATATCTGTTTTAGTATTAATACAAATATTAATGCTTGTGTATATTGTTTTTTCTTCGTAGTATTGATTCATGATGGAGGCTCAGAATGCTTCTTCTGCAAGTGGATGCTCAGAATATGTGTGTTTATTTTTGTAAGAAGACATCTCATCAATCTACATCTCAGAAAACAAAAACATTCTAGAAAAGAAGAAAAAAAATGACTTTTATAGTTTTTTTTTTATGCATCGAAATTTATAATGCTTTCTTACATTTTTACATTGGTAACTCAATCACTATAAAATATTTTCATAAAATCTTTCAGCTGTCTATCTATTTATTTGCTCCTTCAAAATAGTATGCGGTGTCCAGCTAAACAGATTATATGAATATGTCTGTAATAGGAGTAAGATGTGCACACACAAGGGATGTTTGACATGCAAGGCCTGATCAGGGAGTCCTTTGGGAACTGCAGCAGATGAATACAGCCGGATGAGTCATGAATATGTAAACATGGTTCTACATAGCTGTGAAGGAGAGAGGGTGGATCATGAGTGAGCAGGCTACCCCGGTTACAGGCAGCCTTGTGGGAAACAACAGAAAACTTATCTGCTGAACACTCTCATCGCAGCAGAACATTGCATGCTTGTACGGACATCAGATATTTTCCCAGTCTGTTAATATATGTTAATATTGAATAACCTTTGTCTGATGTCTGCATGCTTGCTAAGGCTGGGTCCAAACTAGGCACGGTTGCAGGACGGAGCTTGCGGTCCATGATGCTGGTGGTCCGGGACCCTGGCAAACCTGAACGCAAACTGATCCATGCTGCCCTTTTGCAGCATACGTTTTTCATCCGTTTGCGTTTTTTTTTTCTTCCAAAAAAACGGAAGGGGTATAGCACCCAGGACAGGGGTGGCAGCGGGGTAGTTCCCTCCCGTCCCTCACCTGGGTCCCCCGTCCCCGCTACCCCCTCCAGCTACATGCACAGAAATTGTTAGAATAAAATGTCCTCAGCAAGCGGGGAACCTTCTCTCCACTTCCACCGCTCACTGCTAGACTTCCTGCAATGTAGCCTTCTATACTTGGGCGGCATTGCAGGAAGTGACGCGGCGAGCAGAGGAAGCAGACAGAAGGTAATCTTCCCCGCTTGCTGCGGACATTATGTTTTAACAATTTCTGCGCATGTAGCTGGAGGGGGTAGCGGGGACGGGGACCCAGGCAGGGGCGTAGCAATAGGGGGTGCAGAGGTAGCGACCGCATCGGGGGCCCTTGGGCCAGAGGGGCCCCGAAGGTCCCTCCCTCAACCACAGTATTAGCTCTCTATTGGTCCTATGCTCATAATAATAACTTCTATAGATACTTTGAATAGTGGTAATCATTAACACACTGTTCCCCATCCCCTTCTTGCATCTCTGACACTGTAGTTGCCATTGGCAGGTTTTGGTGCACCATATCAATTGTCATGTAAAGAGTGCTTGGGGGGGCCCCGTGTAAAACTTGCATCGGGGCCCACAGCTCCTTAGCTACGCCACTGGACCCAGGTGAGGGAGGGGGGGGGGGCAACGCTGCCTACTGCCACCCCCATCCTGGCTGCTGTACCCTCCAGCATGGCGGCCCCCCTCTCCCCACAGGCTGTGACACAGAAACAGATCATTTTCTGTGTCCAAATCTGCCTGATCTGTTTTCCTATTGCCTGCCACTACCCCTCCGTGTATCAGGATCCAGATGCGTTGTGGGGAAATGCAGCAGATTCGGACCATCCGTTCAGGTTTTGAAAACGGGTCCCCGCAAAAATGCAGAGGGATCCGTTTTTCGTTTGGGTGAAGACTGCTGCTATTTTTAACATTGCTATCCATGGCTCCGGTTTTGATCATGTTTTAAAAACTGAGCCACCGATACATTTCAGGGCCTAGTGTGAACTAGCCCTTAGAGATAATGCACATCAGGCGATGAGCAGCCCATTTTCTTGCAAGGGATCGATTTCCTGCTCATGACTAATTTGTCAGGAACACCACATCAGTGTACACACATGCCCCAGTGGCTTTTCTGATCAATATTTTGTTTCATGCAAGTTCTGGTGAGTTTAGGTTCTTGACATATTATGTCGGTTGATAATTTGCACATGCACTTGGGCAAGTGTATATTTACCAGCATTTTGTCGATTGGGAGTAAATATATTGGCTTGTATGTAGTATGGCTCACAGCGCGTGACAATCTAATGTGACTACAGCTGTTGAACATCCTGGGTTAGTGAGTTTTCTTGTGCAAAGCACTGTAGTAGCATCACTGGATTTGTGCAGCAGATGAATTTTGCATTCTTCTGCCGTGGGAAGTCACTCCTCCTCATTCTCCCATCTCCATAGTGAATGAAGGACATAGTCATCTGAGTTAACTACACACATCAGCACAGGATGAGACAGTCCCACATGAAGACGGAATTAACATCATTGTTACATGTCTAACTTCCATCCAGTGATTGCTCCATGCTTAAAGTGACCCTATAATGAGAGATATGGAGGCTGCCATTTTTATTTACTTATAAACATTTTGAGTTTACTGATCCTACTGTCCTGCAGGTCTCAATTAGTAATTTCTGAGCCACTTTACATGGTTTTAATCTACAACTGGTTTTCCCTATGGTGTTGCTGTAGTGTATATGTGTTTGTCGTACAATTCTGGGTTCAGATCCACTTTAAAACGGAGTAACCCTTCCTTGTCTGGCATGTTTCTCTTACTGAACACATCCATAAGAAGTTAAAGGATGACGAAGTGAGGAAAAATATGGAGGCTGCCATATTGTTTTTCTTTTAAACAATACCAGTTGCCTTGCAGCCCAGCTGATCTATTTGACTGGATTAGTGTCTGAATAACACCAGAAACAAGCATGCACCTAATTTTGTCAGATTTCAAAATCATGTCTGAAACACCTTTTCTGCTGCATGCTTGTTCAGGGTCTATGGCTTAAAGTATTAGAGGACAGCCAGGCAACTGATATTGCATAAAAGAAAATAAATATGGCAGCCTTCGTAGCTCTCTTGCTACAGTCGTCCTTTAAAGAGAATCTGTATTGTTAAAATCGCACAAAAGTAAACATACCAGTGCGTTAGGGGACATCTCCTATTACCCTCTGTCACAATTTCGCCACTCCCCGCCGCATTAAAAGTGGTTAAAAACAGTTTTAAAAAGTTTGTTTATAAACAAACAAAATGGCCACCAAAACAGGAAGTAAGTTGATGTACAGTATGTCCACACATACAAAATACATCCATACACAAGCAGGCTGTATACACCCTTCCTTTTGAATCTCAAGAGATCATTTGTGTGTTTCTTTCCCCCTGCATCTCTCATGCACTGAAGTTTCAGGCTGCTCTTTTCTTCCCGCAAACAGCTTTGCCCTTGTCTGAATTTCCTCAGTATGTGAAAGCCCAGCCAGCTCAGAGGACGATTTATCCAGCTTGTAAAAGATAAGAGAGCAGAGAGAAGCTGCACTAATCTAAATATCACACAGGCAGTGTGCAGAGAGGGGCCTGAAAGGGGGAGTTCATAGCAGAACCACAACACTGAAGAACTTGTCAGCCTTCCAGACACAGGCCGACAAGTCTGACAGGGGAAAGATACATTGATTTATTACAGAGACTGTGATAGCAGAACGTGCTACAGTAAGCCAGAACACATTAGAATAGCTTTTGGAACTTGTAGGATGATAAAAAACAGGATGCAATTTTTGTTACGGAGTCTCTTTAACATGCTGACTGCCCAAGAAAAATCTCAACTTTTTTTTCCCCCCAGTATGGTCTTTCCTGAAAGCCACGAAGAGCCAAAACTATTCCATCTGGGAAAGAGGTGCTTAAATATTGTGTACATGGAGTCCTCAAAAACATACACACAGTAGGTGAAGTCTGAAACTAGGTTTACGTATTTTTTCTTGGTTGGCTTTAAAAAAAATAATTACACCTCATCTTTTATTATCTACAGTACTGATGTTAGCACATAAAGTTTTGTATAAAGGTCAGCTCAGACATCAGACAGCACCAACTGCCATTATTACACGTCCGTAACCATGGAATAGGCTAAAAGGTTGTTTTTGTTTTATATATATACATATTCACAGAGGGAGATACTGGTTGTTGATACGGTTCCTCTTTAGGTCTTGCACAGTTTGGTGCCTCTAGGCATCGCCAACGTTGTGACAATGAATGGGCATCAAGAATGTGGTTGCTGAGGAATGTGTGGACTGATTGCTTTCCCCTCACATATATAGGGAACCTCCAGCTTTCCTCTGCACCTATCCATAGGACACCACATGCTGCTTGTCTTAGCTATGGTTGCACAAACTATCACAGGCTGAGCGTAGACTGTTGCCCAAAACGTCCCCAAGCAATTGGTTCAGCCAGCTTTATCTACAGTCTGGCTTAAAACAGGAACACTAAGCTTTTTTTCCAAGTTGGTGAAGGTAATCAGTATTCACATCACACAGAAATTATAGTACTTGTAGTTAGACTCTGTAACATTACCCAGTACTCGGGGTATAAAGTGTGCTCTTGAACATTTTTCGTCCTCCTTGGCCCAAACCACTAGAGCTTAGCCAAATGTATGTATAGAGTTTGAATAAAACCTATGCCAGTTAATCAGGAAAGGTGCAGGAAGCTTAGAAGAAGAATTTTCTTATTTATGAATGGGGTCATGTTTTAGCCATACACAGGCCTCTACCACGATGCAGAGCAGAATTTCTCAACATCATTATAGATTGTATCACTTCCCATATACATAAAGTACCCCTGTTGTGGAGAACATCATCTTGAGGACTCATTGGAAGTTGTCCACACATAAATGTTTGAAGCAGAATGGGGAGTATGAATGAATGCTTGATAAACTTTCAAACTGTCCGTTTCTTTTGCACACGCTTTTTGCATCTGTTTGTGTGTGTTTTTACTGCACATCGTAAAAGTCAATGGAAAATCATATGCAATTCGTGTAATTACGCAGCAAGTTTTATTTTCACACCAGCGGAAATGCAAATGAGAATATGCAATTTTTAGGAGAAATGCGTTTCTCCTCTGGCATTCAATACTCATGCGGCAAATGGAAAACACAAACAAATTATAATAAGTGTGAATTTAGCCTAACTCCAAAATAATAAGTCTCCATGGAGTATGTGGCCCATATGCAATACATTTTTTCTCCTAGGAAATCATTTTTTATATTTTCTTTAAAAAAAAAATGTAAGCGTTCTACAACTGAAAAAGTGCCTAAAAGTTGGTGAAAAAGTGCTATCAAAATGATTTTGAGTATTTTCTTGCTTGCTGGTGGTTTAAAATGCATTTTATGACAAGAGCCCATATGCAACTGACTTTTCCACCTGAATTTTCTGATATTTTAACAACTTGTAAAAAAAAAATGCCTTTTACACCACCAACAAGCAAACAAATACACAAAATAATTTTCACAGTACTTTTTCAACTACTTTTGCATACTTTTTCCATTGCAAAGTGCTAAAAAATTAATTTAAAGCTAATGTAACACCATGTGTAAAAAAAAAAGTCAGATACTCACCTAAGGAGATGGAGATGGCCCCAGGCTGGCTTGTGCACCATTGTTTTTAATTTTATTGTAGATTCCCATGGAGTTTAGTTAGGAGGGGGGCAGATGAGAGGGAATATCCTGCACGCTGGTGCCCCCTGCTGGTCATATAGCCATTGTCTATATGCAACTGAAGCCCTCTCCAACGATTGGCTGACCTGCTCAGCTTCTGCTTGATTAATCACTGCAGACTAGGTGTAACGTGTGTGTGTGCACTTCTTATTGGCTTATAAGCAGCCTGCAGGCTTTATAAAGCAGCAGAGGACTGTTTGGGAGTGAGTATTTCCCTTTGTGAGTTTGGTAAAACTCACCTAAGGAGAGGGAAGTCCTAATGAGTCCTAATGAGCCTACCCTCTCCTCTCCCGGTGCATCCTTCGGTCAAATCCTCCGCCGCGGGGACTTTGGAAGTCTTCGGGAGCACTCGGGCTCCCGAAGGCCGGCGGCTCCATACTGCGCGCGCGCGAGTACGTCATAGACGCGCGTGAGTGCGTCTATGACAGCGCTCGAGCAAGCGTAGTATGGAGCGGCCCGTCTTCGGGAGCCCGAGTGCTCCCGAAGTCTTCCGAAACCTCCCTTCGGCGGCAGAAGTGCTAGTATTTGACCGAAACGGTCCAATACTGCTATGGGGGATCCTGAGCGGGAGCGGGCACCGGGAAAGGAGAGGGGAGGCTCATTAGGACCAAGCCTTCCCTCTCCTTAGGCGAGTGTCTGACTTTTCTTTTTGTTAACCATTTACTGACATTCTAACGTATTAAAACGTCATGCTTACCGCTATTAACAGCAACATGACGTTTTAATAGTCCCGCGTTCCCGCCGCTGCTACCGCCGTGTGTGCGCCGCTACCGCCGCCATTACCGTCGGGCTTCCGTGCTGGGTGATTGGGGAAGAGGACCGAATGGTCCTCTACCCAATCGCAGTGCCTGGAGTGAATGGACGTGACCGCGAACAGCGGCTACGTCCATTCACAATAACAGGAAATGTAACAATTAAATAAAGTGAAGAAAAAAAAAAAAGTGAACATTTCCTATGAGTGTTCACTAGCACCATCTTGTGGCCAAAAAGTATATTACACCTACAAAATACATTCATTTTCAAGTACATACAGATCTTAATAAAATTACACTTCCAACCCTCCCCCCCCCCCCAAAAAAAACACTTGTAAAAAAAAAAATCAGCTAAAAAAAATAAATAAATAGTTGCCTTAGGGACTCAGCTTTGTTAATTTATATTTTATGGGGGGAAATTAATTTTAATGTATTACATAGGGGCTTGTAATTATGGCCAGAATAAAAACAAAACAGAACAGAAAAATAACACTTATATTTCAAAATAATATACTGTCACCATACATTGTGATAGGGACATAATTTAAACTGTTTAATAATCGGGACGACTGGGCAAATAAAACGTGTTTGTTTTATCCACAGGAGAATGTTTAATTTTAAAACTATAATGGTTGAAAACTGAGAAATAATGATTTTTCTTCATTTTTTTCTGTTTTTCTCATTAAAACGCATTTAGAATAAAAAAATTCTTAGCAAAATGTACTATCCACAGAAAGCCTAATTGGTGGCGAAAAAAACGAGGTATAGATCATTTTCTTGTTATAAGTAGTAATAAAGTTATTAGGGAATAAAAGGGAGGAGCACTGACAACTGAAAATTGCTCTGGTCCGTTAGGATAAAAACCCTTGGGGGTGAACTGGTTAATGTCGGTTCCCATTAGCTTTAAACTGAAGATGAAAAATTATCTCCTAGGAGAAAAAGTGAATTGCATCTGGCCCAAGGTGTGAAAATATCACCTAGGAGAAAAAAACTGGAGAAAAAGTGAATTGCATTTGGGCCTATGTAGGATGTGCAGAACATTTGTTAGAGCGCAAAGCAGAAAGTAGAGGATACTAAGGTCTTGTAGCCATACTTGAAAACAAACCACATGCATCATTTGCTCTACTTACTCAGATTCTTCCACTTGCACTGCTTTAAAAGCAGATTGTTTAGTGTGGTTTAAATAAATTAAACTGTGTTCAAAGTTTAAGTATTAATTACTTTGTAGGCTGAATCTCTTCTGCCGTTAAAAGGGATATCATCAAAAGCATTAACTGAATGAAGAATGCCACCCCGCATGACCCAGGAAAATGAGTTACGCGACACAAGAAAAAGACAATTGAATCCTGCTGTGCTGGAGCTTAGACAAACACTGCGACTCAAATCTATCTCATTACAGTATTATGGCTTGACAAATTAGGCAGAAAATGTATTTGGCTCATTCCCTCCATGCTGGCAGTGACAAATTGCATCCGGTATGCTGCAGCCCTGTACACGTCATCCATTTAAGGTATGATCCATTGCTCCTTTGATGGCCTACATGAAATTTGCTTTCACCAGGATACCGTCAATGTGTTTATAGGCACAAAATAGCACAAATTGATAAATGTATCTGTCAAGGTTACATTTAGGCTTCTCCTTGAATGGACCTGAAGATATGACAGTCTGCAGACAAAGATGTAATCAAAAGAAAGAAAAAAAATTATAGTTTCAAATTTAAAGTTTACTTTGAATATGATGTTAAAATGTACAGCTGTGGAATGGAGCAGCAAAATAATATGTACTGTGCAGTATAGTAGCTATCACAAACTAGGTACTTATGTGGCTCCTAAAGGACAATTGAAGTGAGTTGTATGGAGGCTGCCATATCTACTTCCTTTTTACATCTTGAGGACCAGAGAGGTTTATACCCCCCCTAGTGACTAGGTGATTTTTTTTTTTTGATTTTTTTTTACAATTCAGCACTTTGCCACTTTAACGATTTATTGCTCGGCCATACAACTTGCCACCCAAACAAAATTTTACCTCCTTTTATTGCCACTAAGGCCCAGTGCACACCAAAACCGCTAGCAGATCCGCAATATGCTAGCGGTTTTGGGAGCTGATTTCAGAGCGATTCTAGGTATGTTTAGAGAGGTTTTCTAAACATACCTAGCGGTTTTGGGTGCGTTTTTGTGTAGCAGATTACACACTGTAACATACTGTAACAAAAATGCCTGGCAAACCGCTCTGAAGTAGCGTTTTTCAGAGCGATTTGCGTTTTTCCTATACTTTACATTGAGGACGAAACGCTTCAGAAAACCGCAAATGTGCAGCAGGAGGCACGTTTGTGGCTGGGCAAAAACCTCAAACCGCCGGTGTGCACCATCCCATTGCAATACATTAGCCAAGCATTTTTACAGGCGGATGCGACCGGCGGATCGCTCCAAAAACCGCTCGGTGTGCACTAGGCCTGATAAAGCATTTTTTTGGTGGTCTCTAATTGCTGCTGAGACTGCCTAGCCAATCAGTGCCAGGCAGCGCTGAGAGGTGGATCGGGACTCCCAATGACATCACGACATCGATGACGTCAGTGACGTCATCCCGCCCGTCGCCATGGCGACGGGGGAAGCCCTCCAGGAAATCACGTTCTTTGAACGGGATTTCTTGATCGGAGATCGCCAGAGGCGATCGAACCGGGCGGGGGGATGCTGCTGCACAGCGGCTATTATGTAGCGAGCCCTGGGCTCGCTACATGATTTAAAAAAATGAATAAATAAAAAAAAACCTGCTGCGCTGCCCCCTGGCGGTTTTTAATAGACCGCCAGGAGGGTTAAACAACACCAGTTGTCTGCCAGCCCTGCTGATCTATTTGGCAGCAGTAGTATCTGAATAACACCAGAAACAAGCATGCAGATAATCTTGTTAGATTTGACAATAATGTCAGAAACACCTGATCTGCTGCATGCTTGTTCAGGGTCCCTGGCTAAAATTATAAGAGGCAGGGGATCAGCAGGACAGCCAGGCAACTGGTATTGCTTGCTTAAAAGGAAATAAAAAATGGCAGCCTCCATGTCCCTCTTGCTTCAGTTGTCAAACCCGGACCAAACTTTTCCCAGTGTGTATCAATTTCCGGCATGTTCGGTAACTATTGTAGCATAATGGTGGTGTCTCACTTTGAAGGCCAGAGTTGCAAAATCTGTTGTCTTTGCTTCATAGGGCTGTACTTTAATATTGCTCATTCCAGCTCTGACACGGTGCATTCGGTCAAGAGCTGTCAGTGTGTTACTCTAAAGCTAAATATATTATTTTTGCCGACAATTCATGTTTTGAACATGCAAGCTTGAGGGTCGGGTCTCACTAGGTCTGCTGTTGGATAGTTTTCTGGACCAAAGGATATGTACCGCAGACACAGGCTTTTTCTATGTGTCCCTTCGCAGTATTTTAGTACTGGATATTGGGAGTGCCTGTAGTCATATTATAACGGACATTCTTGATCTGCATAATTAGCAGGTACTGGATGTGTTGCCATATCCAAGGATATGACATGCTTCCACCACACAGGCAGTGTGAGCACCGGCAGCAGACCACTGGAGTGGGTATGGTACATCGGGTATGCTACCCAATCCAGCTGATGTGGAATAGTATGACAGAGCCCTGATTCTCCTCTGTGGTAGAAACTATGCCTGTGCAGCAATGCAAGATAATACATCTTCTTCCACAAATCCAACCTAACATACACAATTCCCATCACAAATCTTAATGCTAAATTCGATTCTTCCCAAACCTAGTATGCCTATCCAGATGCTCAGGGACGTAACTAGAAATCACTGAGCCCCCTCCTGCCTCACCCCTCACTTTCTACATAGGTAAACTGAGAACCAATGTTATTCAGTTGGCTAGTGCACACTTGAATGTGTTTTCCCCATGCAGATAAAAACAGACAGCAGTGAAGCATTTTCTCTATCAATTACATTAGCTTCTGTGATAAAACGCGCATGCTTTCACACATACAGACACGCATGCTGTGCAGAAAACACATATAGAAAACCCATAGATGAGTGGGCTCCCAGCCTCAGCTTATTACACTCAGTCTGTCCATCTCTGATGGAGCAGGACTGGCTTTGCAGACTCCTTCTGCATCACTATGGTACAGAGCACTTGGGGAAGGGGTGGAGGGGCTGGGGGCAGGGCGCTGTACTCAAGACCCTACAGCATGCTGAATAGGGACTGTCTACAAATCTTTGTATGATTCCTTATCAGTGGCTGAGCAGATGCAGCAATTAGAACAATTGTGCAGAGAGCAAAACGTTTTCTCTCTGTGCCCTTAGTTGTCTTTCCCCTGTGGCTTCTGGGCCCCACTGCGGCTGCATCCCTTGCAGGGTGTATGGTTACACCCCTGCTGATGCTGAATTTTGTTCTGAATCTAACATAACTCATTTAGTACCTAACATTATCTTTCATCCTGTGCACCTTCCTGATGCTAAATTCTCTAAACATCACTCCTTTTTTACCCAACACTACCTTTCATCCTGCAAAACGTTAAAGAACCATCTTACTACCAGCAGCAGACCGCCAAAGAATATTCAGCTCGACAGGCTCAAACAATCAGGACACGCTCTTGACTTCACAGAAAAACTCCTCAGTCAAACAGAAGATTTACTAGTGAATGTTTTTCCTGAAAAACATATGTGAAAAGGTATCTGTGATTGAAGCTTACCGATAGCTGTTGTCTGCAACAGAGTTAGTAACATTACGTTACTTTTACTGGATAAAGGCCCTTATAACCTGCATGGCTTGAGTGAAAAATACAAAAAAATTGCTACACTCACCTCACCTGAAGAGACCACAGAGTGAGAGAGTAGGATACACAGAAATGGTAAAATATACCTCCTGCTGTGTGCCCTCTGGTGGCCACAGAGTCAGTTTTTCTTTTATTCAGAATACTGTAGAGGAAATAGGCTGCTAAGCCCAAGAAGAGACTGTTTGAGTTGCATTCAGATGAGGTAATTACAGATATGTCATAAAAAAAGATAACAGCCCCTGGGCTACTGGAAAAGCATCTCATTGACCATATCTACTGTACAGGTCAGAGAGATGATGGTTTGTGTGTTAGTATTACACACAGATTGAAAGAAAGAAAGAATGTTCAAACACTAAACAAAAACATTACAATGGAATAAGACAGTCAAAACATATTTACCATACTGGTGATCTTACTGCCTTTCCTTACAATAGAAAATGTTCAAATGGAGACTCTTAATGGTACATTTTATTTCCACTTTTGCACAGAAGGAAATCTGTTGCTGAAATAATAAATTCATATAATCCGTACAATGGTATGTACACCTTTAGGCTGGTTTCACACCAGGACGTTGCGTTTTAGGGGACGTTATGGTCGCATAACGTGCCCCTAACACAACGCCTGGTGCTCCCTGCTTTGGACGTCAGAGTGAGCCGCGTTGTGCAGCTCACTCTGGCGTCCGTGATGCGCACTCTTGGACGCATGCGGCAGCACGTGGTCCCGCCGGCCAATCGCCGCACAGAGCGGCCGTTCCAAGAAGTAAACACTGCACGTCACTGAGTGCAGTGAATATTAATTAGCCATGTGCCTGGCCGCTCTCCGCTCCTCCCCAATGTTACTGAGCATGTGCAAGCAGTCTAACGCAGCTCTGCCGCTTACAAAGTACTGCATGCAGTACGTTGACTTATGGCGCAGTGTCACTGTGTAACGCAACGTGGGCACTGTGAACAGCCCATTGATTTCTCATTGCTGTGCGGTGGGCTGCGTTACAGGCTGCACTAACGTGCGCCTGTAACGTCCCACTGTGAAACCAGCCTTAGGGTCCAAATTGGCTCCAGAAAACAAGGGAAAGTTCCATGCCTTCCCAACATAGGCCCCCTTCCTGATTTCTTATTCTTTTGCATGTTTGTCACACTTAAATGTTTC
Organism: Hyperolius riggenbachi; assembly: GCF_040937935.1. Classification (NCBI taxonomy): domain Eukaryota; kingdom Metazoa; phylum Chordata; class Amphibia; order Anura; family Hyperoliidae; genus Hyperolius; species Hyperolius riggenbachi. Next base: position 182,606,150 of record NC_090646.1, read on the forward strand.
TGCTCATCAAAAACCGTTAACTATTATTCAAAGATAACATAACTGAACACAAAATGCAGTTTTAAATGATGGTTTTTATTATTTAGTGAGAAAAAAAACCCTCCAAATCTACATGGCCCTGTGTGAAAAAGTGATTGCCCCCCTTAATAAAAAATAACTTAACTGTGGTTTATCACACCTGAGTTCAATTTCTGTAGTCACCCCCAGACCTGATTACTGCCACACCTGTTTCAATCAAGAAATCACTTAGATAGGAGCTATCTGACACAGAGAAGTAGACCAAAAGCACCTCAAAAGCTAGACATCATGCCAAGATCCAAAGAAATTCAGGAACAAATGAGAACAAAAGTAATTGAGATCTATCAGTCTGGTAAAGGTTATAAAGCCATTTTTTAAAGCTTTGGGACTCCAGCGAACCACAGTGAGAGCCATTATCCACAAATGGCAAAAAGATGGAACAGTGATGAACCTTCCCAGGAGTGGCCGGCCAAAATTACCCCAAGAGTGCAGAGAAAACTCATCCGAGAGGCCACACAAGACCCCAGGACAACATCTAAAGGACTGCAGGCCTCACTTGCCTCAATTAGGTCAGTGTTCACGACTCCACCATAAGAAAGAGACTGGGCAAAAACGGCCTGCATGGCAGATATCCAAGGCGCAAACCACTTTTAAGCAAAAAGAACATTAAGGCTCGTCTCAATTTTGCTAAAAATGATTGCAAAGACTTTTGGTAAAATACCGTGTGGACCGACGAGACAAAAGTTGAACTTTTTGGAAGGTGCGTGTCCCGCTACATCTGGCGTAGAAGTAACACAGCATTTCAGCAAAAGAACATCATACCAATAGTAAAATATGGTGGTGGTAGTGTGATGGTCTGGGGTTGTTTTGCTGCTTCAGGACCTGGAAGGCTTGCTGTGATAGATGGAAACATGAATTCTACTGTCTACCAAAAAATCCTGAAGGAGAATGTCCGGCCATCTGTTCGTCAACTCAAGCTGAAGCAATCTTGGGTGCTGCAGCAGGACAATGACCCAAAACACACCAGCAAATTCACCTCTGAATGGCTGAAGAAAAACAAAATGAAGACTTTGGAGTGGCCTAGTCAAAGTCCTGACCTGAATCCTATTGAGATGTTGTGACGTGACCTTAAAAAGGCGGTTCATGCTAGAAAACCCTCAAATAAAGCTGAATTACAACAATTCTGCAAAGATGAGTGGGACAAAATTCCTCCAGAGCGCTGTTAAAGACTCGTTGCAAGTTATCGCAAACGCTTGATTGCAGTTATTGCTAAGGGTGGCCCAACCAGTTATTAGGTTCAGGGGGCAATTTCTTTTTCACACAGGGCCACGTAGGTTTTGAGTTTTTTTTCTCACTAAATAATAAAAACCATCATTTAAAACTGCATTTTGTGTTCAGTTATGTTATCTTTGACTAATAGTTAACGGTTTTTGATGAGCAGAAACATTTAAGTGTGACAAACATGCAAAAGAATAAGAAATCAGGAAGGGGGCAAATAGTTTTTCACATCACTGTATATATCCCCTTAATGGTGGCTCTGCCCATGTCTTCCATTGGAACAGGAATGCTTTCAAATGACTTACCTATAACTTGGATATATTTGATTGCATGGCTTTGTAGTGTGAAAGTGAGAATGATGACCAGCATGTTCAGCTGCTAAGATCTGCAGCTATGAAATGATTTCCCTTATTTGTAATGAAGCCCATAAATATAAATCTGCAGTCTATAGCCAGCGTGAAGTAAACTGAATGATGAGGAGCAAGCTGGTATCTAGAAGGTAAAGTATACATTGTTCTGCTTGGCAGATGGTTCAGTCTTTGGCCTTCAGGGCTGATGGGTTTACAAGAACACAAATTGTAATTCTATAGTGTCTTAATCTAAAGCGGAGGTTGTACACCAGGATCCCCATTCCGACTTCTCCTTCCGAGCTGAACCTGTCCAGTATCAACTCATCTCAACCCTCACTTCCCCCTTCTTCCAAGATAGTGTGCACACACAATTGGAGGCTGCTGAAATTGTACAGTTCCAGTAGTATGTGTAGTATATTTAAAGGAATACTATTAAACTTAACCAATTTCTGTCAGTATCATAAATCAAAATTGCAACAACAGGCTGTGCGAACACAGCATATCTTTTTGCTGTGCAGTGTATTTTTTTTCTTTCTAATTTATCTTAGAGACGGCATCGCCTGACAAACTGACTGCGACGGGTAATAGGGCAGCTCATTATGTCATTATACCTAGCCGCTCACTCCGCTCTTCCAATGAACTTCGCCTAACCGCCCCCCGCATCACCCAGCCCATGCACGCCTTCAGGACTTCTCAAGAGCTGCTCCAACACTATGGAACTCCCTACCTCCACCCATTAGGGCAGCCCCCTCCTTCAACATCTTCAAGAAAGCCCTCAAAACTCACCTTTTCACTCTGGCCTACTACCCCTCACAAGTGCTCTAAACCCACAGCTGAACTCTGGTCTCCTACCTCTCGTGTCCCTACCTCTCTCTTAAGATTGTAAGCCTTTGGGCAGGGTCCTCCTCCTTTTGTGTCCAACCTGATCATGCACCTCCGTTACTGTGAACACATGCTAGGCCTTTTGAGTGAACCTAACTTGCTTAATCTCCATGCTCCCCTCCAGTGACTGACTAAGCATTACCTTGTACTCATACTGTGCTGCATGATCTGATCTTTCTTGTATTCAGGTATTGTCATTTTGCTGTATGTCACCCCTAAATATTGTATGTATCCCTATTTATTGTCCAGCGCTGCATAATATGTTGGTGCTTTATAAATACAATAAATAAATAATTATGTCAGAGGGGATCCCTTTTTTACAGTGCGGCAGTGCATTATGCTAGTTTCCAGTTCCCCCACATCAGTGCGCATTATAGAGCATGCGACCCGCTGAAGCCTGCTATGAGGAGCGAGAGACAACTGCTCTCGCTCCTACTCTGCCCAGCCAATCGGGGCTGGGCAGAGTAGGGCTACGCAACGGCAAACATGTAAGCTGGAGGAGGGCGCGTCATGATCTTCCCTTCGGCTCCAGGATAGGAAGCAGGAGTAAGGTAAGGTAAGCAGTTGGCTGATAGTGTAATGGTTAAGGGCTCTGCCTCTGACACAGGAGACCAGGGTTCGAATCTCGGCTCTGCCTGTTCAGTAAGCCAGCACTAATTCAGTAGGAGACCTTTGGCAAGTCTCCCTTACACTGCTACTGCCAATAAAGCGCGCCCTAGTGGCTGCTGCTCTGCTCTGGCGCTTTGAGTCCGCAAGAAGAAAAGCGCAATATAAATGTTATTTGTCTTGTCTTGTCTTGTCTAAGTAGCTATTGTTACACTTTTCATTTTGGTTCTGGTATGCTTTTAGAGATTCCCCTTCACTTTCCATTCCAAAGCTTTGTGAACCCGAATACACACGGCTGTGGCTATTACACTAATATACACAATCTAAAATGTCACCATGAACTGAATTTAGAGTGTAGCGAGTGTGATGACTGCATTACACATGGTCAATCATTAGTAAACAACACCATGCACTTTTTTGTTTTAGGAAGTCCCCTTATAGGAGTAACAAGGACTCCTGTCAGAGGAAATTGCACAGCAGTACCATCTCTCTCTTTCATAGCCACAACAGGTTTTTCCATCAAAACATTTGACCCCAAATATATTGGCTAAGTAATAACCATAAAATGATGAAACTCGCTTTCCTTTTCTCTTCAATGTCAACTGTGACAGATGCATGAGGCGAGGGAAAATCTCCTCCTGGAGAGAAGTGTTTTGGTTTTTGGAGGATCTTTGAAGTCACTGCTACGAGCCTTATTCGTATTGTACGAATTGTAATATTTTCCAAATTATTGGTTAAAAGAGAGGTGTTTTTAGCAATTACGAAATAGCAAAAAAAAATTCAATAAAGAAGTGCAGTTGTGCAGCATATACCGGTTGGTCTTTCTTGTTTTTGGCCCCAATTATATAAGTGCTACCAGGAGCTATAATTTGAAAAATATCATTACATTTGTACAATACGAATAAAAGACTCGTTGCAGTGACTTCAAAGATCCCCCCCCAAAACCAAAACACTCCTCTCCAAAATTACTCATATATAAAGTACAGTATCTGGTCACAATGGCCACATCAACCCCTAGGGAACTCCCTGTGAGATGATCAGACAATGGAATATCAAATTATGAAACATGAGAAAAGGATTTCTCAATATGAAAACTGATCAAAAAACTCAGAGGTTGCAAAAAAATTAATGACCACCTAGATCAGCAAGCTACCTAGATTTTACATGTAATATGAGTGAACATACTGGTCGATAAACACCCCTACTAAGCCGATGTGGGGTAGTCAAGCGTAATTACACCATATATGTGCCAGAGAAAACTTAGGCCATCATAAGACTAAAAACACTTACAGAGGTTGCATAAAAAATGACCAATTTGATTCAGTGGACTAGATCAGTGGTTCCCAACCTTTTCCGGCCCGGGGAACACTTTCTGACCATATTTTTCTCCGGGGAACGGCGGGGGGTTTGGCGCGCGCGGGTGTTTACGCGACCTAGTGGACAGTGCCGTGCGCAGCAGGCTATGGGGGGGGGGGGGGGGGGCTGGGGTGCGGCTGCATAGCTAGCATAGTTGCCCCATTATAGGGAGTTTAGTTGCCCCAGTACGGTTAGTATAGTTACCCCAGTATAGTGCCCCAGTATGGATAGGTAGTGCCGGCCCCTGTATAGTGCTCAGTATGGGTAGGTAGTGCCCAGTATAGCCAGTATAGTGCCCAGTATAGCTAGTATATTGCCCCATATAGCCTGTATAGTGCCCAGTATAGCTAGTATAGTGCCCAGATAGCTAGTATAGTGCCCAGATAGCTAGTATAGTGCCCAGTATAGCTAGTATAGTGCCCAGTATAGCTAGCATAGTGCCCAGTATAGGTAGGTAGTACCCAGTATAGGTAGGTAGTGCCCCAGTATAGTGCCCAGTATAGCTAGTATGGTGCCCCAGTATAGCTAGTATAGTGCCCAGTATAGCCAGTATAGTGCCCAGATAGCTAGTATAGTGCCCAGTATAGCTAGCATAGTGCCCACTATAGGTAGGTAGTACCCAGTATAGGTAGGTAGTGCCCAGTATAGCTAGTATAGTTGCCCCAGTATAGCTAGTTTAGTTGCCCCCAGTGTAGGTAGTTTAGTTGCCCCCAGTATAACTAGTACAGTTCCCCCCAGTATAGATGCCCAGGAGGGGGGAAGCAGCGCTAGAAGGAGGGGCAGTGGAGGCAGCGGTGGGGAGGGGGGAAGTATCCCCCCCTCCCTCACCTGGGACCCCTCCTTCTGCCTCTCCCCCCCTCCATTTAGCGGTGGCAAGTGCAGTCTCGGCGGCGAGGAGAGAGACATGCGCAGAATTACTCACCACGCCACGTTCCAAGCGCCGGCAGCGTCATGTCGTCACAGATCTCCGCCTTCAATGCCGCCCACTGTGCTTCCGCTAATCAGGAAGCACAGTGGGCGGCCTTGAAGGCGGAGATCTGACGACATGACGCTGCCGGCGCTTGGAACGCGGAAGTGGCGAGTAATTCTCCGCATCCCTCCCCGCCGCCGAGCCCGCACTTGCCATCGCTAAATGGAGGGGGAGAGAGGCAGAAGGAGGGGTCCCAGGTGAGGGAGGGGGGGAAACTTCCCCCCTCCCCACCGCTGCCTCCACTGCCCCTCCTTCTAGCGCTGCTTCCCCCCCTCCTACGCCCCTACAGTAGGAACAGGTCTGGCGAGAGGCCAGACCTGTACGACACACCAGGCAACATGCCGCGGCACACTAGTGTGCCGCGGCACAGCGGTTGAAAAACGCTGGACTAGATAGCTATATACTACTACAGACATGAACTGTAATTACTTTTACAGTGGTTTGCAAATGTATTCAGCCCCCTTGAAGTTTTCCACATTTTGCCAAATTACTGCCACAAACATGAATCACTTTTATAGGAATTCCATTTGAAAAGACCAATACAAACTGGTGTACATGTGAGAAGTGGAACAAAAATAATACAGGATTCCAAACATTTAACTGCAAAGTGGAGTGTGCGTAATTATTCAATACTTTGTAGAACCACCTTTTGCTGCAATTACAGCTGCCAGTCTTTTAGGGTATGCCTCTAACAGCTTTGCACATCTAGAGACTGAAATCCTTGCCCATTCTTCTTTGCAAAACAGCTCCAGCTCAGTCAGATTAGATGGACAGCGTTTGTGAACAGCAGTTTTCAGATCTTGCCACAGATTCTCGATTGGATTTAGATCTGGACTTTGATTGGGCCATTCTAACACATGGATATGTTTTATTTTAAACCATTCCATTGTTGTCCTGGCTTTATGTTTAGGGTCGTTGTCCTGCTGGAAGGTGAACCTCCGCCCCAGTCTCAAGTCTTTTGCAGACTCCAAGAGGTTTTCTTCCAAAATTGCCCTGTATTTAGCTCCATCCATCTTCCCATCAACTCTGACCAGCTTCCCTGTCCTTGCTGAAGAGAAGCACCCCAGAGCATGATGCTGCCACCACCATATTTGACAGTGGGGATGGTGTTCTTCAGTAAAATGGTTAAGCGCTCTTCTCTGCCTTTTCCTTCTTAAACACAGCGAATATGTCAAATAATGAAAAAGCCCCCCCTTCGGGGAAAGACTCACCAGACTTCTAGGCCTCCAAGGCCAATGCTCGCATTCGGGGTATTGGCCACCCCGCAGCCTCTCTGGCAGTCCTCTCTCGGCTATTCCCAGTCTGTGTAATCAAAAAAACGAATTCCACATCGCGTAAAAGCGTACCAGTTTATTTAAAAAATGGTTAAAAACAGATCAGTGGTGTATAACCACTCATTGGGTCAAAAAAACTTCATCAAGAAAATGAAACACAGCCAGCCCCTTGTTTGACAAGCTACCTGATTCCAGGTACAGGGGTATGCAGAGATGAGATGCACTAAGCTTGTGACAAGGCGCACGCCTCTGTCATCTAGCGTCCCTCTCCGCAATATCTTATTGGCTAGTGCTCTAAAAGATACCGAGCCTACTGCACACAGACAATCCCGCCGCGTCCAGCGAGCGTTGTGCGCTATGACGTCACTCCGTGGCTCCGCCCAACGTTTCGTTGCCCTAGCAACTCCTCAGGGGCTACGGAGGCACGGAGAGTGACGTCCTTTATCCTCTATTGTGCAGGCATTCACCTGCGTTCTATAATCAAGCTCATAGCTAGATCCTATTCCAAGCTGTTTGAAAGCCTAGGACCCGCCCCCCCTCGCTCTGTGCAATAGTGCAGCAAGTCTATAGGCTGCTGGGAATTTGAATTCCTCCTATCTCACTGTTTCCATTCAGATTCATAGCTTCATGCAGCAACCCCTGCATACCCTTTACATGATATTATAGAGAAACCCCTGCATACCCTTAGCATGATGTTATATTTACCCATTAGCTAATAATACAGCAAGTCTATAAGCTGCTGGGATTTGAATTCCTTCTATCTCACTGTTTCTATTCAGATTCATAACTTCATGCAGCAACCCCTGCATACCCTTTACATGATATTATACAGCAACCCCTGCATACCCTTAGCATAGTATCATATTTACCCATTAGCTAATAAGGCAGAAAGTGGGGGTGGTGTGTTCTGAGTGATGTGCAGTGTTAGTTTTCCGACACACATAGCATTTTGCATTTTTGCCAAAAAGTTCCATTTTGGTCTCATCTGACCAGTGCACCTTCTTGCACGCGTTTGCTGTGTTCCTGACATGGCTTGTGGCAAACTGCAAACGGGACTTCTTATGCTTTTCTGTTAACAATGGCTTTCTTCTTGCCACTCTTCCATAAAGGCCAACTTTGTGCAGTGCACGACTAATAGTTGTCCTATGGACAGATTTCCCCACCTTAACTGTAGATCTCTGCAGCTCGTCCAGAGTCACCACCGGCCTCTTGACTGCATTTCTGATCAGCTCTCTCCTTCGGCCTGTGAGTTTAGGTGGACGGCCTTGTCTTGGTAGGTTTACAGTTGTGCCATACTCCTTCAATTTCTGAATAATCGCTTGAACAGTGTTCCGTGGGATGTTCAAGGCTTTGGAAATCTTTTTGTAGCCTAAGCCTGCTTTAAATTTCTCAATAACATTATCCCTGACCTGTCTGGTGTGTTCTTTGGACTTCATGGTGTTGTTGCTCCCAATATTCTCTTTGACAACCTCTGAGGCCCTCACAGAGCAGCTGTATTTGTACTGACATTAGATACACACAGGTACACTCTATTTAGTCATTTGCACTCATCCAGCAATGTCTATGGGCAACTGACTGCACTCAGACCAAAGGGGGTTAAATAATTACACACACCCCACTTTGCAGTTATTGATTTGTAAAAAACATTTGGAATCATGTATGATTTTCGTTCCGCTTCTCTTGTGTACACCACTTTGTATTGGTCTTTCACGTGGAATTCCAATAAAATTGATTCATGTTTGTGGCAGTAATGTGACAAAATGTGGAAAACTTCAAGGGGGCCGAATACTTTTAGTGGCACGTAGCGTGACCAAGCGTCAGGAGACGCGAAACGGCCGTCGCTCGCCACCTCTGTGCCTTCCACCCACCTCCTTCCCACCGACCAGCCATATAGATGGACACGTAAGCTTCACAACAATGTTCACCTACAATGTTGGATTTTGCACGCTGATGCGCTGATATGTGCCATTGGATTGTAAAGCTGTCACTACATGTGATTAAAACCTTGGACGGAAGGTGCACGCTCTTGTTTTCTTTTATCATTGGCCGAATACTTTTGCCAACCACTGTAGGAATTCTATGTACAAAACAACCATGGCAAATTGTAGGCCTAAGTTAGAACTCTCTTCTATCCATAGTCTTCTTCTCGGAAAGTTAAGTTGTTTAATGCGTAGTAAAAATCCTTCGATTTGAAATCTGCCATATAGTGTATAGTCCAAATGCAAGCTTCAAACTCTCCTAATTAGCAGAGTCCTTAATTTCCATCAAGCAAATGTGTTTTCACAAAGCCACGTCACAATGTCCGTTGCCACCGAATTTTGGGGTGTGGCTAGGAAGTAACATGACCATGCAGCCGTCACATATGCATATCTCCCAGCGTGTGCAGACTTGACTGTAAACATAGACTTTAATTAAACATAGAAATGTTCAAACTGCCACCACGTTGCAGGTATACAGGGCCACTTATTGCATCACAAACAAATGGCTATGCATTCACCCCTAGCTTTTCCAAGATTGGGGTTCATTGCACTTAACAGATCTGCTCCCCCAGTAATTGCATAGCAAGTTCACCAGAAAACGACTGTGAAGTTTTTTTCAGCCGGCTATAGTAACATATAGCAGCAAGTTTGCAGACCAAGTTGAAGCAAGCATCAGGAACGTTCGTAATATCGCTGTTACCACAAATTATCACTGGATTGTATAGAAATATACTTGTCAGGCATCCAGTTGAGGCTGTAAAATAAACAGAATATGACCGGTCATCTCGCTTTGTGTCCAATGCATTCAGACGCCATTCCAATCTGAAGAGCCCATAGGAATCCATGTAGTGGATTGGCAGCCCGGCCTGCAAGGATTACATCACGTGTTGACGCATTTCGCCTGCCGCCGGAGCTTCGTCAGAACGTCATCACATCATGGACCTATAGCAAGAGCAATAAAAAAGGAATAGTGCTCTTCTTTATTTAGTGATCCATTATTATGGACCATCAAATGAAGTCATTGACCAGCTGTACTAAAGCTTAATTCTAATGAAGAATATGTAGTCTGAGTGCATGGCTAGAAGCAATTCATTGCACATGTCCATTACTCCGTAGTAGTCCTTGGCATGTATTGCCCACAGGGCTTATTAGAGGAGGAAATTATCACAATGAAGAGGAGCCGGTGTGCTTTAAGCATGGTTCCTTCACCAACTTCTCTCTGTCCTGCATCTCATGATTTTAAAGAACCGTTATCGCAAAATTAGCACAAGTTAAAATACATGTAAACACATACAAATAAGTACGATTCTTCCAGAGTAAAATTAGCTTTTCTCCTATGTTGCTGTCACCGACAGATTTTAGACTAGCCCATCTCCTCATGGGGGATTCTCAGGGTTTTCTTTAGTTTCAAAAGCTCTTAGTGAATGGCAGTTGATCTTTCCAACTGCCAAAAAATTCAATGAGCTGGGAGGCTGGCCAGCATCATTGTATTAGTCCTTTTCAGGGAATGTCTTTATTAAGAATAAAAGACGTGCAAAGAATCCCTCGTGAAGAGATGGACTAGTAGAAAACCTGTCAGTTCTGTCAAATTTTTACGACCTACTGTAAGTGACAGCAACATACTAGAAAAGTAATGTATGGCTCATTTTACTCTGGAAAAATACTCATTTGTATTGTTAACATATATTTTATGTGCTATTTACCTTAAAGGGACTCCGAGCATCTCTCATGGGTATGCCTTTAAGACTCCGACCAGTACTGCAAATTACTTAAAAACGCATACCTTTCTGTAGCTTGTGCTCTCCCCTTTTATTTGATGCCTAAATCGCCGTTCTACACCAAATAGTTTGTTTGATTTCAATTTAAAAAAAATAAAATAAAAATCACGGTTGCCATCTTGGCTATGTTATAACTTCTGGGTCACCCCTGTGTTCTCTGTTAGAGAAGTGCATCACTGAATGAAGCAGGAAGAGGAAGTAACACGCATGGCCATTGCAAGAGGCTTCTCCAGAAGGGTCATAGCACCACTTTGTTGGAAGTCGTCTGGCTTAAAGGCATGCCCATGAGAGGCTCTCGGAGTCCCTTTAAGCAGTATGAGGAGAGGTGAAACGCTGCATTCCTGTGGCAAAATGAGGGCTTTATACCCCCAAATCCATGTGACAAAATGCGGGGAGTGCTTATTGTAAGAGGCAGAGCTTTGCGCTGTAGCACTGCCTCTACTGGAGTCAATCTCTGCCTCTCCCCGCCCCTCTCAATCTTCTTTCACAGAGAGGGGTGGGGAGAGGCAGAGATCCGCGTGCAGATTGACTTCAGTAGAGGCAGAACTACAGCGATAAGCTTTGCCTCCGCAGGAAGCAAAATCCACGACTTTGAAATTTGTGGAATTTTGCCCCGGGATTTGGGGGGATATAAAGCCCTTGTTTTGCCGCGGTAATGCGGCGTTTCACCTCCCCTCATACTGTTTATGGTAGATAGCAGAAAAAGAAAAAGCACAAAAAGCAGGATTTATTTTCGCTTCAGACTCTCTTTAAAGCCTCTTTCACAATGGGACGGTGCGCTTGATGCGACGTTAAGGTTGCATAACGTGCCCCTAATGCAACGCATTGAAAGACTATAAGTTGGACGTTATAGTACATTCTTTAGCCCTGCGTTTGGTGCGCCGTTTTCGTAGCAAAGTGATGGAACGAAAACGGCGAATGCATTACATAAAAAACAAAAACACATTACTGAGCATGTGCAACTCACACCACGCAGCAGAGTTATTGGTAAACGCACAGCATGCAGCACTTTCTAAATATTGCTACACGCTACATACAACGCAACGTGTGCACTGTAAATGTTGCACAGACTTAATATTGCTGTGCGTTAGCCAACGTTAAAACATTTTCTAACGTGCGACTTTAACGTCGCACTATGAAAGAGGCCTAAAGCGGAATGAATCCCAGCATTTCTTCTTTACTCAAAAAGATTATTTACAGCATATTATATACTACCACCATTTTTTTTTTACTAGAACAGCATTTAACTAGTTAAACACAGGAGTTACAAGCTCAGTGCAGCAGAGAAAGCTGGACGCATTTGAACTGGAGATAATGTTATCTTGTGTTTACTTAATTGTATCAAGTGAGGAATGTGACACATTCTCTGACTGTGCAGACTCTCCTGAACACAGACCTTTGAATGCTGGTCTAGTAAAAAAAGAAATTCTGGTTGTATATAATATGCTGTAAATAATTTTTTAGAGCAAAGAAGAAATGCTGGATTTTATTCCGCTTTAAATTAAAAGATGAATAAATCCAGTTATGAATAAAATGCAAAGTCAGCTCTCAGAGAAAAAAAAAGTACTTTGGGAACTTGTGATATACTACTACTACTAATAATAATAAACTAATAATAATAATACTTATGAACAAAAGCAAATATGATAACCGTATGGCATATAAAAAGTAGGAAAACATGTTTTTATTGATTATGTCAGGGTTTTATATTGCTTTAAGAGACAGCACAAGATGCAGAATGATGGTTATATGAATGGTGACAGGACATTGAGCATTGCTGTGTATTGCAGCCTAAGGATTGAGCTGGCATAAGTTTTAGGTTAGTGCAATACTATAGTGTACTTCTGAGCAATATATGCATATCAAGGCAGTGTTATGCATCAAACTGCATTGCTGTAATGCATCTACAATACAGTGTAGCACCTGCTGTGTGATAAGGCTGACATTTTATGCAGGGAGAGCAGACAAGGCTGAGCAGCAGCTCTCTGTAGGCAATCAATTTCTGCTATCGTCTCATATTTTACAGACATAATGCCATAAATAAAATCACTTCACATTCTTGACCAATAGTGGACTTTCTGTAATCTTATGTTAAGTGCTTATCTGATCTGCCCACCTGGACGTTCACTGCCTGAACCTGCTGTGAGACACAAACACCACTGCGTAGATGTGAAGAGTTGCTGATATGAATGAAGTGATGAAGTGCACAGAACACAACTCCTGTCAGCAGCCCACAGCTTTCCTACAACAGCCCTCTATGGACAAATGATCTGTAGATCAGCTTGTTAATACTATATATAAATCATGCTCCCATGAAGTCCTGGAAACCATTTTTGCTTCTTCACTTTTCAGCCAATTTCCTTCGGGACTCGCATGCATACATGCAGAGTGGATAGAAGTGAATGAGCTCAGCAATCATGTGACTGCTAGACAAAGTCCAGCCCATGAAACCATGATCTGGTTTTCCAGAATGACACATAGGCAGGAACATTGCTTGTGTGCTCCAGCATCCAAGACTTCTCACGAGAATCACCTCTCCTTGGAAACGCTCTCCCCCAGCCTGTAAATCATGCTCCAAGCCTGGAGACTTCCAAACATACTCTCAAAACACAACTGTTCAAACAAGCCTATAATCTGCTATGGGTAGCATTAGAAGTTCACTGCCTCATCTGCTAACCACTGTGTCTCCTTGCCTTATGTTTCCAACTGCCCTCTAGATTGCAAGGGCAGGGACCTAGTCCTAGTGTTTCTTACACTTGTAATTTATCATATGAATGTGTACTAGTATTGGTGAAGTCTCATACCACACATCAATTATGTATTTGTATTGCTGGATGTCCTGGTTGTACAGTTTTTAACGTCTCACATCTCATGAACAGCACTGCGAAAGATGGTGGAGCTATAGAAATAAAAAAATGATAGTAATAATTGTGTGATCTGGGTGTGACTTTCCTAAACTTCTAAATATCCTGCAGATAATCCGGCATGTGTACAGCAGCCCATGACCTCCAACCGGCTGGCAATCTGCCAGGCAGATCAACGGCCAATACCTGTGCTCGTCAATCACCATGTGACGTCACATCTATGCCACTCCGTTGGCCCTCTGCATAGCAACAGAACGCATTGT